>NC_040905.2:7822270-8122270 GCF_004126475.2 Phyllostomus discolor | reverse complement strand
GAGAGCATTATGCTAAGGGAAATAAGCCAGGCGGTGAGGGGTAAATACCATACAATCTCACCTTTAACTGGAGCATAATCAACAAAAGAAGAAAGCAAACAAAATGTAACCAGAGACATTGAAATTAAGAACAATCTAACAACAACCAGAGGGGAGCAGGGAGGGGACAGTGGGGGAAGGGTTTTCAGGAACTACTCTAAAGGACACAAGGACAAAACCAAGGGGGAGGGTAGAAGCAAGGGAAGGAGGCGGGTTTGGCTGGGGTGGGGGGAGTGGTGGGGGGAAAATGCAGGCAACTGTAATTGAACAATAATAAAATAATTAAAAATAAATAAATAAATACACATACTTTCAAATTTAAAAAATACCTGCTGGAGGTAAAACAGTCCACATTTCCCTGTCCTGGGGGTTATACCAACCCCTCTGTCTTCACCGTGTCTTCTTTTACCAGTAAGGTGGACAAGGTTTTTGTTTGCTTGTGTCAGGGGTTGGGTTGCTTTGTTCGTTTCTGGCTTTGCAAAGTACTTTCACACAGAAAAAATGGAAATCAGGGGCCATATGCATGAATATCAGTTTAACTCCATCTTTATTTTACTTTATTTCCAGCTTTATTGAGATATAATTGACATACAGCATTGTCTAAGTCTAGGGTGTGGAGCATAATGTCTTTATCTTAAAAAGCTCAAGATCCTGTTCATTAAGAATTAAGGCCTAAAAAAATCAAGTAAAGAACTTTTTTAAAGTAAAAAAAGAGCTATAAGGTATGTTTGGTCTAAAGAGTAAGAGACAAACAAAAACAGGGAGAGACGGGGAAAGGCTAAAATAGAGAGTGAAGTTAACTGGAGATACAAAAACTCCCACGCAGGAGAGAGGGCAGGGGAGACCGACAGACCGATGGACAACCCAGTGGATGGACAGGGCACCGTGGCAGGAGGTGGGTAAATCTCGTGGTGAAGCGGGAACGAGATGTCATCTCAGTTCTCTGTGCACTCCGCCAAGAGCGGACCCCTGCTGCCCTGGGTGCTGCATTCCAGGGGTGAACAAGTGCCCCCCCAGAGGGCACTGCCCCTTCTCTGCCTGTAAGGAAAGCGTGGCCATCTCCACACTCAGCATGTCCCTCCTGTGCTCACCCACAGGACAAGGAACGCAGAAAAATTTTAGTTTTTACCTTTAGGATCTCTGGGTTTTGCAGGATTTTCACTTTGCTGACATAACATACCCCCAAAGCCTCCGATTTTTAGAAGATAATAAACACAGCCATGAGACATGAAAAACGCATCCAGGGTCACATCTCCAATCTTTCATTCCGCATGGAGGCTCGGCCCTGAGGCGACTTTCCCAGGACCTCGCAGCCTGACAAGGGGGTCTGAGCCCAGTCAGGGAGGGAGCAAGCATCCGCGCCTCCAACAGCGGGTGGGGCAGCGGCACCAGCACAGCAGCCGGAGCCTGTCGCCTGTCTCCCCCGGGGCACATCTGCGGGCTTGGCTCTGTCCCCAGGCCACGCCCTGCTGTGGGGGCTGCTTTCAATCAACGATAAATAAACAGCGAGAGTCAATAAACTGTAGAATGATAAATGCCCCCTTGCCGCAATATTTCCTTCCCAGAAGATGGAATATGACACGCAAGGAAATTTCTTTTCACCAAAATGATAAATATTTATCCAAAGATATGAACAGGATGCTAAAGCAAGCCATGGAGTGATTTTACTTCCTGTCAGTGCAACATTTTCTCCAAGTCCTTGGCACTGTCAGCCCAGAGTGGACGCACAAAGTGAGGCCGGCTGACCGACCCTGACCACCAGTCTGGCTACAGTCTAAGCCCAAGCGCCCCCAGGGGATGGGACCGCTGGGACACGGCGTTGGGGTATCTGTTCCACTCCAGAAATGCCATCAGGCCGCCGCCCCAAACCCACCCAACTAGTGGCCAAGGCAAGTCCCATGTCCAACAGAAGCTCCAAGACCTATGTCTCAAAAGAGACTGGTCCCAATGCCTGGGGCCCCCGTGGAGGAAGTTTCCCCCAGTAGAGGAGGTTTCTGTGAGGTGCTACAGCCACTTGGCACTACCCAGCCACAGCCCAGGATCTCCTTCTATTCCCAAGGAAGTGAAACACCTTATTCACCCCTTATGGACAGTAAAAAAAAAACAAACCATAATTCCGATCTTATAGCTGAGAGAACCCAAGTGCAGCAGGTCCCGTCTCACGGACACACTGAACTCAATCTAACGTGTTATGAGCACTACTGAACGCCAGCTACAGGATACCCTAGTAGGGGCTGCATGGGAGTACCTGGGGGAGAGTGAGTAGCAATGACTTCCTAATAGAAAACTGTTCTAATTCTGATTTTGTACAAATCGTCCATTCAGGGTACACTGGCCTTTTTCTTGTCCCCACTTCTGGCTGGCTTTGCCTGCTGTTCCTACTAATGCCTCTCTGAGAAGCTAATACAGAAAAAGTTAGGTTAAGCATGGAATTCTTTGCTAATATGAAAGTCAAAGATTACACCTGAATACCACTAAGCTCTGTTGTCTGAATCCCTTATTATTCTGTTGGTTTGGGGGTTTTGGGGGGGGAGGGGGTTGGGCATGGGGCAACAGCACCGCCCAGGTAGAGAGAACACACCTGCCGCAGCTTTAATCCACACTCAGGGTCTCAGTTTCTCTACTTAGAGAACAGGTGCTGATGCCTCTTCCCCCAACAATCCTTTCACCGTTCATGAGGACTGTGTCTGCCAATCAAGTCTCCGGATGTTAGTTAAAAGACCTGGAGCCTCCTCTTGTCTTCATAGTCATCTCCAATTAATAGCCAATGCACAGAGAAATGACCTTAGTAATTTAGGACACAGGGCTGACAGAACACGTGTGCAAGAGGGACACCCCTGCAGTGACGGCGCACGCACTGCTGGTCCCCTTGAAAGGACAACTACAATAGACTGACTTAGAGGTGATCCTGCCCAAGGCAAGGGGTATGCTACGTGGCATCTGATGAATTCTTCCAGCATTATACATCTGAATCCTGATTCTACATCCCTAAAATATCTGAAATTAAAGGAAAGGCCGTCGATGAGCACTACTGAATTTTGTAGAAAATACAGCCATAGGAGTGATGCACTTAACTTCCTTTACAGAGTGTTTGATTGCAAGAAAATAAATAACCAAGATTCAAAAAGCAAGGGGAAATACAAAACATGTAATCTGTTGATGTCTTTCACTGTCAATATGAGAAACAACATATGCTGACTCTTTGTTGACGTGTTAATATTTTACAGGTAAAATTCCCCAAGATTTTTTGCTCATGAAGGCAGACCCAGCCCCCATGTCAGTGCATCACACAGTGCCAAGTGCAGCAAGTCAAGAACATAGGACAACAATGGAAAGCAAGTGGTCACTGGCTTAAAACAACAGCACTTTGCAAGTGATAAGCTTCAATCAATTGATTAGTACTCCTCAAAGTGTTGCGTATTGATCCTCTGCATCAGGACACTATATGAGCTTTGCAGAAATGCAGAGGCCTGGATCTCACTTAATACCCAGTGATTTAGAGTTTCTGAGCAAACGGCTTTTTTTTTTACAAGAATCCCTACAGATTCTCAAGTACAGTGGACTTTGAGATTGCTACCACAGAAACCATCTCATGTCTCCACCACTCCGGGGGTTCTAGCTCAGGCTCCATGTGGCAGTGACTCGATGACTTGAGATGAAAATCTACTAGGAGTCTCACCCTCTCATTTCTGTCATACACTCAAGCTCACATTCCAGCTGAATTCCTGTAGCTCTTATTATTGAGAGGAAATTGCTGCATGTTTATGAATTACCCTTCAGTGGCTCTCAAAGACTGAATATGGTAAGATTTGATTAATTCAGACCTGTTAGACACAAGATCACATTTATGTGGGAGGGGTCAAAATCAATGGACCTCTTTAATAGAGATGTTTTTTCCTGTGGCATAATAATAACGTATTCTAACTCACAAACAAAAACCAAATTTTAGATCTGAGCTTTTGGCCTTGATGTAAATTGAGATATGCCGGAAAATCTCCCAACCACCTCACCTACCCCGTGGTCCCTCATTACCAATTGTTACAGATTATTTTCCTCTGCTTTCACAAGCATCCTGGTTCTGAATCCAGATAACTAGTGACAAAGAGAAGGAAACAGTCATTACTAAAGCACATGACATACCAGGCACTGCTTTCCTCAGTTCTTTCTTATGTCATTGATTCATCATCGCCATCGCCCTGGGGTAGATATTATGAGCCCTATGTTACAGCCGAGGACAGTGGGTCAGTCACATGGCTACTGAATGATAAAGCCAGAAACGATGCCAGATCTCTGCCCTCCAGATCTGGGAGCTGCCCTTATCACACGAGGCAGCACCTACTTCCAGTGCCAACACACTTGAAGGAGGCCACTGGTTTGTCACACTAGGGAGTAACTGATGTCATGGGGAAAGAGTACTTCAAAGTCCCGCACGAAGGTGTCCCTCTAACTAGATGTGTAACCTTGAGCAAAGTCACTTAATTTCTTTGCGCCTCAGTTTCCCCATCCATAAAAGAGGATACCATCTCTTTCTTTCTTATGAGGAGTAACTGAAATTAACAGGTGACAACGTGAACATATCTAACACCACAGCAACAGGTGATCAACTTTAGCTTTTGTTCTTCTCTTTTCTTTTTTTTTTTTGAGTATCAACTGGTTCAGTAAAAATATTTTTCTTCCATATCCCTGAGCCAGCTCAGGAAGAGAATGGATAAACAGGAAGAGTAAATTAGGGATGTAAAGAGGCCTTGGAATGTGGAAGACAAAATGAGTATCAGCAGGTGGAATAAGAATATAGAGGGAAAAACAGACGGACACCCCAATCTGACTTCTAGTTGGCACGTGCGTGAAGCCCGCTCTGACGAAGGTCCCACCGCGCCTGTCTGGGACACAGAAAACACTTAGCAGCAGCAGCGTGTCTTAAGGAACATGGTAAAGAATTCCGTGTCCTCACACCCAACCAAAGTTCCTCCCTTTCAGAATGAACATCCCCCTTAAAATGAGAATTTCACTAATGCTGAACCATGTTAAGACACTTTCTTCCTAATACCATACACTATACTAAACTCTACAGCTGACGGAAATACTCGTAACTTCAAGAGGTCACCTGATTATGAAAAGCAGCACATGCCAAGCTACCAGAGGAGAAAGACACCTCACATCTCGTGTCTCGGCCACCACAACACAACCCCTGTGAAAGGGAGGCATTCCCGGCTTCATGTTCCAAATGAGACTGGCCTTCCCCTACTTTACCACACCACTCAGAACTAGAGAAAAAACTTCTCTGAGTTCCTCTTGTTCCCAAGACCAGCACGCTAAGGACTCTTTTGCTCCTCCCTTGGCCACCATCTTGCTAGGAGCTGCAAGGAGAACACCTGCCCAGTGGCTCTTTGTCATCCTACCAGGCCATCAGGTCCAACGCTGTCATGATTCCCATGCCAGGTACCTGTTAACCAGAAGCCTGAGCTCCCCCATCATCCATCATCCCACACACTCTGTCCCTCCACTGCTCTTTCCCAGTCACCCTCTGCATCCCAAACCCGTGCATGCTGTCCCCTGGTCTTTCATCATCGAAATACTCTTGTTATGTATCAAATTGTGCTCCCCCTACTTTCACCCAAGTTCTTACATTACAGTCCTGAACCTCAGTACCTCCAAGTGTGACCTTATTTGGAAATAGGGTCATTGCAGATATAATTAGTTAAGTTAGAATGAGTCCATGCTAGAGTAAGGGGGCCTCCAATCCAATATGATTGGTGTCCTTATAAAAGGGGAAGTTTGGAGACAGGCATGCACACAGAATGCGATGTTGGAGTTATGCTGCCACGGGCCAAGGAACTAGCAGCTAGGAGAGGGGCCTGGAACAGATCCTTCCCTTGTGCCTTCAGAGGGGACAGTGCCCTGCCAACATGGTGGCTTCAGACTCCTGGCCTCCAGAACAGCTAAGACAATACATCTCTGTTGTTCTAAGCCACTCAGTTTGTTGTAATCTGTTATGCATCCCCAGCCACCTGATGAAATGAATTCTTCTGTGAAAACCACCTTCCCCAGCTGCCTTCCCGTGACACGGTCTCTTCTACAGCCCTTCTGAATGGAGGATTCCTGCTTCTCCTCTCTCTCCATACAAAGTCTGGAAGTAAACTAGATGTCCACCTTGCTCCTTCTAATCCACGTCTTCTCTCTCTAGTCCAGATCTTTTGAAGTTCAAGCCATCATACTCTTCCTACTATTACTGTCGTCCACAAATCTGGGTCACTCCTCATCACTGATTGGTTATCACCACAAGCTTCTTTGCACCCCAGTTTTATCAAAACAATATATGACAACACCACTCTGGTATCTTAGTTTCTCCACCTCCGCAGGTCCCAAGGTCGGTTTCCTCCACTCCAACCCAGTCTTCCATTCTGACTTGTCATCACCATTAACTGGGCCACCACCACAATCTCAGCCTCAAGCCTCCCACTGCTGAACACCAAGTTCTGCACCTTCAGCTCATCCACTCCACACACATCCTCCAGCCATTCTTTACTGCCAGTTGTCAAGATGTCCTGTTCACTGTCACCCTACTTTCCTCCTTGATCCCTCCTCTTACAGCTTCCCTCCTCTGCTTTCCCAGTTTAAATGCCGTTGGTCCTTACTTAGAATCACTGCCTTGAAACATGCTTCACTTTGTCTCCCTTTTCACTCTAGCACAACTATACAGCAAACGTTCTAGTTCCATGAATTAATCTGCCTATTGTAAGTCTCTGTCTGAGAAGTTAAATTTGCCAGAGTAAAACATGCCACCATGCTGTCCAAACTCCCTTTAAAGTTATGACTGGGAAAATGTCTTTACCAGCTTCCATTTCTCGCTACCAATTATCTACCATCCTCCCAGCCATAACCTCTCATTCCTTGAAAAGTTTAACCCTCAAGACTTTGGTTGGCATAGCTCAGTGGACTGAACATGGGCTGTGAACCAAAGTGTCGCAGGCTCGATTCCCAGTCAGGGTACATGCCTGGGTTGCAGGCCATGACCCCCAGCAACTGCACATTGATGTTTCTCTCTCTCGCTCTTTCTCCCTCCCTTCCCTCTCTAAAAATAAATAAATAAAATCTTTTAAAAAAAGAAAAGAAAAGTTTAACCTTCAAATTGTATCACTCTTTCCATCACTTTTCCTGTGATTTATCAGCAATGGTAGTATTCAAGTAATTGACCCATTTAATACTATGGATTGCTATGGCATATCAGTCTCTTCACACGTGGTCTTGCCCTCCACCTTACCTTAAGCACACACTTCAGTGGTTACACTGGATCTGTCGTTAGTGACTGCGATCCATAATCTCAGTTTCAAGGATACCATTCTCTAAGCTCTAACTTCTACCTTCCCAGCTTATTTCCTTTCCCATATTAATCCAACACTCTATTTGCCCTACTGGGATATCCAATCCACGGGTCCTACCACCACCCTTCTCAAGTCTCCCCTTCACTTTTTAATAGACTTAGACCCAATCAATACCCATCATTTTAATCACCCTGGTATATACCCTCGTCTAATTTGCTTCTTTCATATTTGACAAAACTCCAATCTGTTAACACCTAACTCTAGATCTCCCACCCATCTGCAGCTGAGCATCTGATTGTGGCTAAAGAAAAACAGACCCATGCTCACTGCTCTGTATGACCACACATCTCAAAAAGGCTAACACTGCCCAGCAATCTTCTAATTCTTCTGACATTCCCACGTTGCAGACACCTGTCGTCATACTGGTTCTGTCCTCACTCTCAGCTGAAAGACTTGCCTCTTAATTTCCTAATAAAATAGAAGCTTTTAAGAAAGAATTCCCATACCCTTCCTACACAGAGTTTACCAGCTTACCTACGTCTGTGCCCATGCCCTCTACCTTCCCTCCTGTCACATGGCTGAACTGCTCATGCTGTGTCTACAGCTAACCCCTCTGTTTAATTATCTGGATTTCACTCCCTTACTCCTACTTGAGGACATTGCTCCTGCAATTATCCACTCTGTTCATTGTAATACCACTTTTCTCACCAGTGTAAACTATGCCATAATAGCTCCCATCCTAAAAATACCCTACTTAATGCCACAGTCTTCCCCAGGACCTCCCCCGAATTTCTACTCTTGTCTATACAAACACTCCTCCAAGGAGCCGCCTATGATAGCTGTCTCCAGGTTCTCAGTCCCTCCAAGCAGGACGTTAGCTCAGCATTTCACTAAGCTCACTCATATGGCCACACCCAGTGCTTGGTCCCCAGGCCCCTCCCACTCTCAGCAGCACTGAGCACTGAAGGCCCAAGAATGGCCTTCTCGAAACACCTTCTTCTCTCGGCTTCCAGGACAAGACATGTTACTGTTTTGCCTCCCACTTCACAGGTGGTTCTTTTTCCATCTGCTTTACGGAATTCTCCCTCTGTTCTTATTTTTAAGGATGTTTAATTTTTATTGAATTCATTGGGGGACATTGGTTAGTACAGTTACGTAAGTTTCTGGTGTAGAATTCTACAATACACCATCTGTAGATGGTATCGCGTGTTTACCACCCGAAAACACAATGGGGTGGGGTGACCAGGGTCAGAGTCTAGCTGGGTTAGATGGCAAGGATCCTGGAAGGCCTGAGAAGTGACTTGGTCCTCACGTCAATTTCTTCCCTTTCCCTTTCTTCCTTAGATAGCCACGAAAAATCTTGGCAAATGATTTCTCATTTATCTTTGTACTCTACTTTTAATGTATGCCTCATCATTCAGCACAAGGCTTAATCTCTTTCAGTGAGCCAACTCTAATTCTCACAGAGTTAGGGTGATCAGGTTTTGGCAATCGAGATATATAGAATTAAATTAACAGGCTTTATAGAAAAGGTGGTGAGAGCTGTTGTTCATTATGATTTGGGTCAGCAATCTTCAACCTTTGTCATCTTGTGGCACGCATAAAGTAATTACTGAAATTCTGTGGCACACCAGAAAAATGCATTATATTTTTGCCAACCTGACAAAACATAGGGATCACTTTGATTTATTCACACCAGGTGGCTGTTGTTGTGTCGGCTGTTGGCATTTTTGCATTTGACGCTCTGAGGGAAAAGAAGTCAGTGCCGCTGACTCAGGGTTATCTGAGACTATACCTATGCCCCAGGGGCTCTAATCTAGTCCAGTAGTTGAACATTCCGTCTCCGTGCTGATGGTTCACTCACTCAGGCTCCAGATGTACATATCCGATCACCTACAGGACACCTCTGAGTATCCCAAAACCGAACTCTTGATTTCTATTCCATGGCCTCCGCGATGGCTCCCTTCCAAGTCTTTCAAAAGTGAAAGAATGTCCTGTTACTGCCCCAACTGTCCAGTCAAAAACCCAAGAGTAGTCTTTGATCTTCCCCTTTCTCAGACTCTCCACATTCAATCCATCGGCAAGGCTGGTTCAGAGCATGATCTCAATACATATGTATGGATCGAATGAATAAATGTATGAACAAGTAAGCATGTTCGACCTCTTTGTGCCAGGAGTAGAAACTGTGAAAAACTACTCCTTACAGTCCAGAGATACAAGCAATGGCACTCATTCTTCACATGCATTTTAAAGAACTTAGGGGAAATGAAACCTGTAATGTAGATGCTGAGATTTATAGCAAGAGTCCTCAGTTCTCCAATTTGGTCACTTCCCCTTAAATTACTGGTACAGTCTGCCCAGTAGTGCTATTTTGGGAGATCTAATTTCTCTTCCGTTAACCAGTTTAAATGAGTTCTCACATGCTGCATTTTTAAATCTTTGCTCTCTGAATATAATAAATCCCTAAACTTCTGTAGTATATTGATTGCCAACTATTGACTTTGTAATTTCTCAGGTGAAAACCTGGAGAACAACATTAATTAAACTAACTTTTTAGATGAAGGGAGCAGAAGCACTGGTGTACCAAAGCAGAAAGATAATGAGTCACATCCAATTATGTCTGGCAACAACCTCTGAAGGTGGAATAAATAAGGTGTTTTCTTCACTTAATATTTTAATCCAGTATTATCTATTTCCTTTCAACCCCAAATTCAATTAGGAATGTAAATAATTAATGTTCTTAGAAATAAGAAACACTAATTCACCTTTCTTCTGATACACAAAGAACATTAGTGTCTTTAAAAATGGCATGGTTCATTACTTTTGCAATAAAGGAGCAAAAATATTGAGCCAGGGTTGCCATACACACTCATTAGCATCTTTGCTTTAGTGACTGTTATCCATATTCTTTTAAAACTCTTTTGAGTACAGAAAGGACTTACCAGATGATAAGTATATAAATCATACACTTTAATAAAAGTTTTCCTGATGTCCAGGTTGTAAATTCACTCCCCACACTGACAAGTCAGTCACAAGACAGTTCACCTTGACATAGCCTCCTATGGAGGTACCCAATGGTCACAAGGTCAACTAGAATGCAAGAAACACAGACTACCCACCACCCCTGGAAAATCATTTCATAACACATACATTCTTGACTGTAAGTCTATAGTATCATTTGAAAATCCTCTCACCTGGGTGATTAACTGAGTCAGTTCTGTTCTTCCATCTGTAGTATGGCAAAACTAATACACATACAAGGAGTAACATAACTATGCTGAAAGGAAATGAAGAAGCAAATGACTTGGAGAGGAGCAGGGACTTCCAACATGAGAAGATGGGAAGCATGGAGCTCTCTGTGTCCACTGAAGGCCTGACTGGAGGTGCCACAGGACGCACACTTTTTAATAGTCAGGAAGAAATTCTTGACACCAAATAGACACCACGGAAAGTTATTAGGTAAAACGTGCAGTTACTTCTTCACTGGGCAGGGAGACAGAGTGATCAACGACCTTTGTTCCTGGAACCATGGATGAAAAACAATGAATGCAAAAAGGGCTTTGCGCACTTGCTTCCTACAGCAATCACGAAAAACTACCACTAAAGTCAAAGCCCTCCACGACAGGACTAACGATATGACCTTGAACAAGGTAACTTCTCTCCCTTCAGTTTTCTGTCTAAGACCATGGATAACAACAGCACCTGCCCCAGGGGACTGGTTTGAAGGTTAGTAATAATAGCTAACACTTAAAAGTCTGCTGTGCGCCAGGCACTATTAATGGACTTTAGTGGTATAAACTTACTTAATTCCCTAGAGCAACTATAAGAGACGATACATGAGATACTATCATTATCGTTATTTTTAACTCTTTTGTTGTTTATGCTATTACAGCTGTCCTCATTTTTCCCCCTTTGCTAATATAGCCCCTCCCCTTCCCACAGTCAACCCCTGCACCGTTGTTCATGCTTATTTTGTAGCAGAGGACACCGGGGCACAGAAATGTACACCAGGGACCAGCGGTGTCAGCATCGCTCAGGAGCCTGTTAGAAATGCAGAATCTCAAACTCCACCCCAGATTACTGAATCAGAATCTGATCTTTTAAATTAAGTGTATTGTGGTAACATTGGTTAATAAGCTTATGTAGGTTACAATTATACAATTCTGTGACACACCATCTGCATCCTGCACTGTGCACCCCCCGCCTAGTCAAATCTTGTATCACCGTATATTTGACCCCCTTTACCCTTTACTCCCTCTTCCCCTTCCCTCTGGTCACCATTGTAATGTTGTCTGTGTCTACCAGTTTTTGTTGGTTTGTTTTTCTTGTTGTTCACTTGTGGCTTTCAGTCTTATACCCTACATGTGTGTAAAAGCGTATGGTTCCTAACTTTTCCCATCTCCCAAGAAGACATACAAATGGCCAACAGATATATGAAAAGATGCTCAACCTCACTAGCTACTAGGAAAGTGCAAATCAAAACTGCAATAAGATACCACCTCACACCTGTTAGAATGGCTGTTATCAACCAACTAATAACAAGTGTTGGAGAGGTTGTGGAGAAAAGGAACCCCCATTCATTGCTGGTACAGCCACTATGGAAAACAGTAGGGTGGTCCCTCAAAAAGTTAAGAATACAGTTGTTAACAAATAACTCAGCAAATCCCCCAATTTGAAGACATTTATTCGCAAAGATATCACTACCTATGTTCATTGTAGCATTATTCACGGTGGTCAAGACAAAATCTTTTGCTTTTCGATGAGACCTACACATGAACCTTATGCCTGTAAAGTTTCAGAAGCACTTGCTTAAACCACCTGGCCAGAAGGGGTGGATCAGGTTTTGAACTTCACAGGTCTCACTCCATGACCACTGTTCTACTGTATTTACCTCTTTGTATTAGAGAATGCATACGAAGTGCCTAGTGTACCAGTAACGGGTATTGGCAGTCATCACAGTATTCCAGGGATGGTTTGTACTTAGCTCTGCCTGGAGGTAAAAGACTCTATGTATTGAGTTTAGACTCAAACAAACAAACAAAGGGCTGAAATCATCACCTAACACTAAGCACTGACAGGAATTTCAATCACAAAATTCTAGAATTTCAACATAAAAGGGAACATGAAGAGCTAAGAATGCAATTATCTTGTTTTTATTTCTATGGAAATCAATGCTGAGAGAGAGAGATAAGGTCATCTGACCAAGGTCAACCAGTCAATCAGGGGTATAGCAAAGACGTGAACCTGGGCTTCATAAATAAATCCCCAATCATGCAATCATTACCGACTCCTCTTCATTCGCTGCTACTGAGCAGGTCAAGAGAGATAATTGAGTAAGTGTAAGCAATCAGGGGATGCGGGCGGGTTCACATCGCTGTTTAAAGTGCTCTGCCGACCACAGAGGCTACTTTAACGTCTATGAATATAAAATATCTTCCTAATGTGTTTCTTCACGAACCAGTTGTTTACTGGCTTCCCAGTCGGTTTTCTCATGGGACTTCTCCTGGCATTTGGCCAGAAGACTGATGTTGCAATATGGGTGTTGTATAATATTGTAAATTTTGGGCAATAGTGTAGTTAGCCTTCCCTAACAACCCCTCTTTCTAACCAACATCAATTCTTATCATTCCAGCCATCTTCATAGGAAATATTTTAAAAGGCGACAATGCTTTTATCTTCCCTAAATTACATCACAGTCTCTCCTACACACACAGGAGTCCCGGTTCCATAAATATTTGCCTTCCGATTAGTCCAGCCAGATTTTATTTTCTGCCTGCCCTCTGCACACTAATAGAGAAAAATGCTCTCCATCCAATAACCAAGAGCCAATTTCATACTAACTGCAAAAAAAAAAAAAAAAACCAGGGGAATTTTCATTGACAAGTGTGCCTGAAAGCACAATTATTTATCACTGTTCTAAAAGTCAGATGAAAACAAGTAAGATAAAATACATTATAAATTTAAAAGAGAAAAAGACAGAAGCATTATTCTATTTATTTTCATGTATTTTGATTCTTGACCTGTAAAATCCAAGAGAATCAATTCAAAAAAACTTTAGATGAGCTGTTTGTCTGAAAATCCATAACGTGTTTGTAGCTACTGGCTGCTTCAAAGAGCTCTCTCAGATTGTACATGCTTCTCAAAGCCAAGGTCTTCCATATCTGAGTAGTAAATGGAACCTGCAAACGACGTTCCTCTCTTCGTGGAATCAGCATGCGCTTGTTCAGGCTGGCTCTAATCAATTTTACAATCTCCTTCATTTTCACGATAAAGGGGGGAATTCAGGACTCCCTGTCAAGGTAATTTTTGTGTTCTGAGAAAATCTCAGTTTAAATGTCATCACACTTCCAGCGGTTGTCTTGTGGGCGCTGATTTATTCCCTCAACAGAACGGGTTCTCAGTTCCAGAGCTCAGGGGCCGCACTAAAGATGCGCAGATGAAGATGAGCTCACTGGGCTGGCTCTACGGCAGCAGAAAAAGAGCATGCACGAAAATTCAAGTGGGGCATAACACATATAATAAAAGCGTGTGTTGTGAGACCATCAGGAAAGCCATCTTTACTTGTAGGACCCCTTGAAATCCACTTTCAAGGGTCTTCACACAGAACCACAGGCCACTACTGTGAACTAAGAATGGTTTTGAAAATGGCTGAATGCATGTATCAGCTACTCCAGGGAAACCAAGGGATGTGTTTGGGTTCAACGCTGTCACCAAATTATAGTATGTGGATTGCTACTTGCTAAACACACACACACACACACACACACACACACACTTGTCTGTTAGACAATCCCTGAAAAAGACATTTTGGCCTTAATTTGGTTTGCTTTTTTGTGGTTGTTGAAGTACAGGGACCACTGGACTAAGGCTGTTGCCTAGTCAGCAAGCACCCTGCTGTGACATAACACTAATGTGACGGCCTCCCTGCACAGGCTGGCTCGGCCCCCGTCCGGATACAGCGTGCTGGTGCTCCCAGGCTGTGCCTGAGCTGAGAAAGAGTCTGTTGGAACACTGGCACGGAGCTCAGGCTTTAAGCTGTCCGACATACACATGACTTCTCCTCAATTCACGATACAATAATTACCTGAAGCTGCAATGGGAATCCTCTTACCACAGGCTTAAAAGGTTGGTTTTGTTTTCTCAATGGATAAATACTTCTGTGTTGTCCCTTTTTCTGATATGGATGCTAGGATTCCATCAGGACTTCCCACATTTGTTTGATTTTCCTTTTCTCCTTTCAGAACCATCCCTATATTACGTGAGGACACGAACTCTCTTCATTTTCTCACTTTCTACATCATTCGCGCTACTCAATTACTATTTTCATTCCTGATGTAAACGCACACCCCGTCTTACAAGCACACTCTCTTATTCTCACTGCCTGTGCTCTGTGGGGTCATACAGAATTGACGATCTTCATAAAGCATGGCAAACAATGAGGGGGTCTTCCGAGTGAGACGCTCGTGCCCCGGGTTACATGAAAGTGTTCGGAGAGGAAGCCAGCTACGAGTAATTTCCAAGCAGAGCATCTCCAGGTCCTCAGCTTTACTGTGGCCATGGCCCTGCACTAGAGGCATCTTGCCGGCCCTGGCCTTCCACGCTATACACGCGGACACCCCATCCACCCACACCTGTCACTCACCAGCCACTTCTCTGATTGCTTAGTCATCTGCACCACACACCAGTAGATGCAGATCAAGGAAAAAGTGCTGTGATTAACATAGGTGTCGTCCACCTCGCATCCTCCACGTTTTTAGCTTTCGAATTCCACTGAACCCCACCCACCTCATTCCAATAATCAGTAACATCCAGATGCAGATGAGAAGCGAAAGCACCTCTTTGTGAGCCTTTTTGGGGGTTCCAGTTCAAGGCGGTGACGTACAGAGTTCTAAAACTCACCTCCTTCCACGGACACACCGAGTCTACAGCTGCACACAGAACGACTTCCTCTGGGGAGCGGGAGGCGGGGGGAGGGGGAACAACCACCCTAGAAACTGGCGGACCCCCACTCCTCGGGCGAACACAAGGAAGTCCACACCCGAGTAGGCAGGAGAAGCTGGGTCAGTCTCACCATGGACCCCACCCTCTGCCCTGGAGCCCCACAGCCAGGAGGGAGGGACCTCAAACCCCGGGCTTCTCCTTGAAAAGCAAAGGATTTGAGCCCCACATCGACACCCTAACTTTTCAGACCTGCACCTAAAAGAAGAGCCCCCCAAAATACCTAACCTAGAAAACCAGCAGGGTTCACGTAGGGACTCACCCTCCACAGGGCCCAGCGCAGAAGCAGCGGCTCCGGAGACCCGCCCAGCCTCGGTGTGGGCGAGGCTCAGGGCTCCTCTGAGACCTTTGGTCTCGTAGGTGGTCTCCAATTGGACACACCCGTGCAGCCCCTCTGGGTCACGTATTACCTTCCCGCTCTCCCTGAGCCCCAAGGCAGAGTCCAATAGCTCCCCAAGGGACGCTGTCACACCCTTCTGGGGCCCCTGTTTTACGTTCTCCTTCTGGAGGCCCCTTTTTACGTCTGAAGACCAGGTTTTACACCTGGAGCTCTCCGGCTTCACATCTCCAAGCCCCGCTTGACCTCCGAAGTCCCGGTTGTTGGGCCGGTTGCGGGCCCCTGGGACGCCCGGCACAGGCGGGCCACAGGGCGTACACTTGGGGTCCCCTGGGACTGTTCATATTTGCGACAGCCCTTTTCCTATAAAGTTTACTTTTGTCTTTATAATTATAAAACTATGAATTTTTTCAAAACAACTTGATTTGTGTCATAATGATAATAGTAAAGTTAAATCTAGCCGGAAAAAAATTTTTTCTTAGAGACATCATAGGAAAATGTTAATTTCAAATTTCAATTCATATACGTAATTTTTGCAAAGTATATGTAATCAACATAAGATTCAATAAAAATAACATTAAATTAAGAAATTGTGGGGAGGGAAGCTGAATGGAAATGAGGTCAAAAAAGGAAGGAATGATATAAAATTTCTATTATGATCTTGCTCATATATATGTGGCATTACAGCTATTGAATTGCTATCGTATTAAGATTTCATTAATTTTAAAGTGATTTGATAGTTTATTTTAATGTTAATAGTTACAATTGGGCAGGAATTGCATTATTTCAACAAAGGGTAAAATATTTTAGCTGTTAACTTATGAGGTGGGGGGAATCCAAAAAAAAATTATCTTCTGGAGAGCAGGCCCCTCCTAGTGCAGGCTTCCGCCACTGGGTGAGTGTTCTAGGAGCCCATCTGTATTAGTGTGCCAGCTGGCGTTGTTGTGAGAGGCTGCGTCGGGTTTCAGTGAAATTTTTTTGGAGACTCTTCAACATGTTTGCCCAGTTCATGATCGGTGATTTATGAGCACACCTGCCCTCACTGCTGCGTGTAGGCAGTTTTTGACCAAAAACAGCATAATCCCCATGCCCCACCCTTCCTAGCCACCTGATCTCACTCCAAAGGATTTTTTTGTTTGTTTGTTTCCCTGTGTGAACAGAAGTCCTCAAAAGGAAATGTTCTGCTGATGTGGAAGAGGTAAAACAAAGAAGGGCAGAAGCACTGAAAGCCATCAGAATCACTGAGGTCAAACACTGTCTTGAGCAGTGGGAAAAAGTCTCCATAGGTGTATCAAGAGATTGCATCAAGAGAGCACTTTGAAGGTGACCAAAGTTTAAACATGTAAGAATAAATACACAATGTTTTGTAAATAAATTACAGGATTCTTTTGGGTCCCCCCTCCTAATGCAGGAAGAAGACATAGATGTTTTTTCAGCACTGTTTTGACTGATGTGCCAGTAAAAAGTCTGAGTTGTTTTTAACGTGTGATTTATTCAGACAAGACACAGGTTGTCTGTGAGCAGCTGGGCGATGCTGCAGCTACATCACTTGGTTGTGGAATAGGTTTGCTTGTACTGACTCTCCCATAGTGGAGGCCGACTCAATGCTGCTTCCTTGCATTGGATCACCTTGAAACAAGGAAACGGTGGGCTCCGAGAATCAGCTGTCAGCATGAAGGAAGCTGTGAGAGCCAGAGGGCCAGCAAAGAAGTTTGGCAGGAGACTGCCTCTTGCCGCTGCAGGTCAAGCTGACGAATATCAGGCGTGGAATCTGACTCCAGGGGTAGCAAGGTTGCAAGGGAAACTAGAGGAGAGTCACCCACGCCAAACCCAAGCCCCTATAAGAAAAAGAAAGTCACCCCAGCTGGTGTAGCTCAGTGAATTGAGCACGGGCTGCGAACCAAAGCATCGCAGGTTCGATTCCCAGTCAGGGCACATGCCTGGGTTGCAGGCCACGGCCCCCAGCAACCACACATGGATCTTTCTCTCTCTCTCTCTCTTTCTCCCTCCCTTCCTTCTCTTCCCTCTCTAAAAATAAATAAATAAAATCTTAAAAAAAAAGAAAAAGAGAGTCCTGAGACCCAGCATGGGGATATTTGCTGGATGAATCTGAGCATCTTCACCCGTCCTATTTCCCTAACACTCCATGCAGCCTAAAGCAAAGGAGAGCAGCCTGGATACCCTGTGAGGCCCTCACTTGAGGCAGGTGCCTTACAAGCTGGTGCAGGTCCTCCTCAAGCGCCACCCCCGCCATCCCTCACTACCCCCAGGCCAGCAACAGGGTCAGTCTTAGCACAGCTGATGTAGGTCTGTGTACGGCCCGCACTCTGGGAGGAAATAGCTTACAGGTGAAGGAATCGCAGTACTTGGCTCAGATGGACCATAGAGACTGGGAGAACACGTGTAAAAGTGGATCTTAAAGGTGCAGGTCCAAAGGAAAAAAAATATAAAACTAGATCAAGGAGAATTTCTTGAAAAGGGGGACGAGTCCTAATACGCTGCTGGGAGGCGTTCTTGAAACTCAGGTACGATGGGCCCCAGTAAATGAAGGGAACGTGCCAGAGCTCCCTCAGCACAGGGCTAAGAAAACGGTCAGAGAACTCAGAGAGGTTGGAATGTTGAAGTGAATTTATCATGTAAGAATCCAAACCATGTCTGCTCTTGTGGGGGGGGGACGTTGACTCGTGGAGGTGGGAGCTAATAAAAAAATATTTCCGCTGAGATGTATTTCATTCTGTTCCTCGGACGCCTCCCGGGGACTGAACAACACTCCCTTGTATGGGCTCCCTCCTCCTCTGCTTCGTGTGCCCTGTGCCTGCTGCACGCTGCCATCCGCGTCCCCGGCAGAGCGCCACCCAGGTGGCACTCGGACTCTGCCCTCTGAAGACATGTGAGTATAAAGAGGTCCTGTGTTAGCAGCTTTCTTAGAAAAATATGAAATGTGTCGGCAAATGTGACTAGCCTCTCCTCTGTTAGAAACACTCTTTCTTTCTTTTTTAAAATACAGGAAGGCGCAACTTGCCTACAGTGGAATGCACAGATCTTAAGTGTGCCACTCAGTTCATTTTCACATGTGTAGATCCTTCTTGCCAACAACCTGTCAAGATTCATTTCCTGTCCCCACCCAAACGATCTCAGCTCGAGTCTCTGCAGGTGCCTCACGACACGCTGATCTACTTTCTTCTTTCTAGAAATGAAATGCCACTGCTCTAGCTCAAGCCTTCAGCGTCTCTCACGTTAGCAGCCTTCCAACAGGATTCCTCTGGTTAAACAGACTACGCCGGCTCACCGGGCTAGCTGACCTTCTCACACCTCTGATCACAATTCCTCGGTGGCCCGCCCTCACCTGAAGGGTGGCACTGAGGTTCCTTATCCTGGTGCACAAGGCCCTGCCAGATCAAACCCCTGTTTACCTTTCTAATCTCGTTTTCTGCCAGTCCTCAGCAGTTCTGACCTTACTACCTACCATCTGTCACCTTCTGTGCAGGCCTTGCTGTCCTGCTGGCTAGAGTGATCTCATCTCCATCTTGCCCGTTTGGCACTGCCCCTCGCCGCTGCCTATCCGCCTACATAAATTTTACCCATCCAATTACACTTCAGATTATAGCCATTTCATTCCGGGAAGACTCATCTAGCTTCCTCTTCCCAATCCGTACCCCACAGTACCCTCCTTTGTTGTACTAAGCACTTGGTATTTTACGTATCAGTTCGCCCATGCATTTGCTTCTAAGGGCACGTATCAGGTCATATGCTTCCCTACATCCCTGGTGCACAGTTTATTATGAGTCATAATATGCAATTAATAGATTTTTTTCAGTGACTGGATGAAAGGGCAAAAGATTAAGACATTTTCTTCAACAAATATGTTCCTAAAAATTTACACAAAACAGCTTTTGACAAAGCCAAGTTCCCCATCGTCGAATTTCTACATTAAGGTAGACATATCGCCCCTGTAATCATACGTCTGACTGGCTACCCTTGTGATACGCAAGCATCCGCTATTGAGAGATTCAGCTGCTCTGACGTAGGCATTGCTCTGACCTGTGACCCAGTGCTCTGAGGTGTCCTGGTCACCCACAGCACTGTGATTCACTGTTGAGCCATTCTCACGGACAGCCCACGGCACTGCAGGTACCAGCCTCCGTTCCGGTTTCCCACGTCCCTGGTATTCACTCTTAGTGACTGCTGCTCATGTCTCTGCTCGATGCTCTAGTCCTTCCAAGTCTAGATCCTCCGCCCTTCATTCTTGTCTGCTAGAAAGCGTCTTGGATCGCTGCTGGCTGCCTTCCAATTATGCCCGGGTTCATTGCTTGACCTTTGAATCTCTGAGTCACCTGACACGGATCTTAGGCTTGGTTTGGACCAAAGGTACATGTGCGTTGTCTGTCCTTCCTGCTTGTTGGCCTGGCATCCAGTTTTATATCTTCCTTCAGACTGATTTTATATTGATCTGCCTGGATGTCATTATAACCCTACCATTCTTCTGGCCAGTTTCACCTGTCAGAACTTAGGATACAACATTCCCAAACGATTAAGCTGTCATATAAATCCTTATGTTATTATATCGAGTTTCTTTAAAGTGTTTCAAAGTAGAAGAAAGCTTTTGAGTGGATTTACAGGTGGTAACTGTCTCAGAGTGGACTCAACAATTCACCGAACTTTCTGACATCAAGGACGTGACAGTGTGGTTGGACGAGGCCAATAAGCACGCACTTATAAAGTCATCAGACAGTGAATGTTTACATGACAGCCACTTAGTAGTTCGTCAGCCTCAAAAGGTTTTCGCGAGCTGGTTTATACAAATGCCCTAAAGTGCAAACTATTTTTGCTTCCCCCCAAATCTCTGGAGTCATAATGGTAGAAAAAGGAAGTCGATACATTGTCCCCAAAAAGACTTGGGCACTATCTTTATATGTATATGGTAGCAATGTTTCCTTTACATTCAGCATCAACGTGCTGGTGTTTCCCTAACTCACTTGCATCCTTCCTTCGAGTAATAAATGACTTCCCAGTTTAACAAGGTCTTCTTATCGTGCCTAGGACAACATCTGGTACATCGTGTATGGCTGTCACCTGCGTTGATGGATATTGTAGAATTTGGCCATCTGCTTCAAAACCTCCTTCCTTGCTTCTCTTCTTTTTAAATCTCTGGGAAAAGAAGACTAGCATGATTATGGATGTCCATGCTATTGTCTCATGGCTCATTTCCATATCACGGCAGGAAAACGGTCAACCAGGCCATCTTTGAATCTTTGCTATTGTTTTAAAGAAACACTCTTTGTCTGTTTCCCTGTTGTTATGTCGTTGTTCTAAAGTCTACCAAGTCCCTGAATTGTTTGATCTGCAGTTTTTCAGGGGATAGAATTGTGTTTTGCTGAGTCAAGTGCAGCATGCCGCATTCTCTATGTTGAAGATGAGGTATTGATTTTCTTTTAGTGATATTTGCTTTGGGAGTATATATTACTGCTGAGTTACTACGCTTTTTTGGAATTGAATACTTCACAAATGGATTCAAGATGGCCCTTTATGGATTAGAATACTTCTGAACAGTACATTATCTATAACAACAAAATAAATCATCAGTATGTGAACAAAATATTGATCGTATTTTCCATCCCCCATTCATTTGCACTTTACATCTAGTTTTTCAGTTTTTATGTAAACAGGTGACATATCTACATTGATTACAGCCTAAAAATGCTTTCAATTAAAGTTTCGATATAAAAAGTATTTTTTTGTTTCGGTGACATTGGGCTGAAAATAAAAGCTAAAGTGGCATTATCAAAATAATTTGTTTGATGTCAATAGCTCATCAGTGACTTTTTCATGAACTCGGGGCAATCTTCTTGGAAAATTATCTATCTAATGAGCTGCCACAAAATAGCTGAGAAAATAGATTTTTATCTGCCTCGTAAGTGTTAGCTCTTGATTCATCCAAAAAGAGGAATTTGAAAACATTCATAAAACTCGTCTCAGCCTATGAAGAAAGGTGCTCATTTAACTCATGTTCCTCCACTTAGACCTTCTGAATGGGCTGTTCTTGATGTTGTGATTGCAGTCAAGGGTCCTGGAAGGTTAAAACCAGGAACTTTCAAAGGGTTGGTTCTAAAGAAAGAGGGTGCAACTATAAACATAGTTACAAAATTAAAAGGAAAGACCTGGCGGTGGATTGCAGCTGAGACGCATTCCCACACACCCGGTACAAAGACAGTAGGACCAAGTGATGGCAGCACCGCTGACACGGAATGCTCCTTCTTGACTTCCGAGCCACCGCTTTCTCGTGGCTCTCCCCATCAGCAGAACAGGACACAAAATGAAGTGCTTGTATGGGGATACATTCACGTTTGAGGAGAACAAAAGAAAATGATGCTAATGGTTTAAAAAAAAAGTCACCAGGGAAGAATAATGAGAAAGGGTCACAAAGAAGAGCTATACTTGGAGTTAAACCCCTATATAATCCTATAAAAATGTATAGACACATTGGGTCAAACTCTCTACTCTTCAGAAAAAGTTTTTGTGGTATGGTCCCTATTTGTCCTGTATTGCAGCAGAAAAACTGGGCTCAGAAAGTTTTAGCAATATGTCCAAGGCCCTCAGCTGAGAAAGATGGCGGGGGTGGGGGGGAGTTGAATACATGTTCAATGGATGCAAAGATCTTTTGTTCTAGCACAGACGTCAGTGGTTTTCAAAGTTAGCCTCATGGGACTATCACCTGAAGATCTTTGAAAAAGCACCTCCACCTGGGCACCCCTCGGGACTAGTTGAATCTGAATCTCTAAGGTAGCCAAACATGAGCACTTTTTCTAAGTTCCCCATGTCATTACAGTGCGTAGCCTCGGTTAAAGACGCCGTGCTGGTGGGAGGCTACCCAAATGCTGCGAATTGATAGGCAGTGAAAGGCCACCTGGGCAGGGGAGAGAGTAGCCAGTATTTCCAAAGACCTCACTGACAGAGTTCCTGGAACCGGCCAGCACAAATCTTTTTGGCAGGGAGCATATCAGCAGATGATTCCTTTCAGCATGTTTATAGCTAATTCATGGCTCAAAAAGGAAGTGGAAAAAACAATGATAAGTGGATATAACTTCCTGATAAAAGCTCAGAATTGCATAGGTATTTCCTGTAGGAAATATCTAAGTTAATTGAGGCTTAAGAATTCATTTGAAAGGCCACTGCCAAAAAGTAAACAGGGCTTAAAAACTGCCGCTTCCCTTTGCAATAGGCCTCTTCACTGTTCAGAAGGATTCAGTATCTAACCCTTGAGGATACGTAGAGAAGAAAGTCAGGACAGAGGACAAGGTGGAATCTTATGACCAGCACTTAGATCTTATTGAAGATTAGGATTCAAAGATATCATTTAGACAGAGGGTAGCAAAGAAGGGGAAGTGTAGCCTGGACTGAGCTTTGAGAGACTTAAAGTTCTCTTATAAAAGAGTGGCAGGAAGACAGTAGCAAAGTGGGAGAATGCAGGGACGTGAAGCTAACAGAGCTAATGGAGTGAGAATGCCTCATCTGGTCCATCACTGCTGAGAAATCAGGGAGGAAGAATGCAGAGGATCATCCACGGCATTTAGCAACATGCATCCACTTTGCTCCAAGTGTGCAATTATGCCTCGTTTGAGCTCTGCCAAGAAATTATACCTCCTGTTGTGTTTGATGGCCTAATGACTTGGAAATCTCGATCTAGATCAATTGTACTACTTGTGATTTTAAAGTTCCTTTTAGCACGAGCTACATCTCAGTTCTGGGTGGGGGGGAAGGTACGGGGGGACAAAAATTAGAAAAGCCAAACTAGAAAAGATAAAAATACATATTTAAATTTATCTTAACAATTTTGAAAAAAATAGCAGTATGCTTCTTTTCTTAGCTCGTAAACATTTGTGATATCATGCACTTCAAATTTTTAATGTTTTACAACGAATGTTTATAAATGACACGATGCTCTTTAGAGAATTGTGGTTGGAGGTGTTTTTAGAAAAGTGTGGGTTTAGGACCTCTGTTTACTAATTTTTAAAAAGTAGAGTCGTGCCCTACAATTTTAATCGTATGGCGTTATGGCCAGCAAACAGTACAAGCATCACTGGTTTCCAGGTGTTCGTGGGGACAGACAAGGACTGACTAGGTGATGCGCATGGGGAGTGGCCAGGCAGTGAAACCGCTCTGGATGACACAGTCATAGCAGACACATGGCACTGTGCATTTATCAAAACCCACAGAAATGTACAGAGCAAAGAGCGAACCTTAATGTGTGGATACACATGTTTTTAAAAAGCCTTTAGGAGGCTGGGGATCCCAGGAAGGAATCGGACTATGACAAGAGAACCTAACTGTGCCACAGCCTCACGGAAGAGGAGTGAAAAGGGAAAGGCGCTGATGTAAGGAAATGTGGGAACGATGGAGCCCGTAAGACTAGAGACAAAAGGAACTGCTTGTACGCGCTGCGCTGTAATCGATTGCTATTTCCCACAGGGCTGCAGGGGTCAGGGACAACAAAGTCCGAGTCTCCTGTGCACGCGTCCTGTGACTGAACGATAAATAAATGGGCGGTAGGTGTGATGGGAGCTGCGTTTCTCGATGTGGGCGTGGGGGATAGTCATCGAAGTCGAGGGGAAGGAGCTAGCATCATGCCTATAAATTCCCACAGGGACACCCACAGACAATGGTAATACTCATACACACTGGGTCCTACTTCTTAAGTAACTTGATCATAGCTTCCCAAATCTGAAAACAGAAATATGAACACATTTTATTAAGTGGAACTTTATGCCTTATACAGTGGGTTTTATGTCATATATATGTGTGCATGTGTGTGTGTATATATATATATATATATATATATATATATATAGTTAAGTAAGATTTTAAATTGTGAAATTCAAATAAGTTAGTGATCAGATGTCTGGAAGATTTCATAATAAACAATCCAAAAATTCAATAGCTTCTTGACAGCTTAAAAAGCTAAAATGCAAGAAAGTTCTCCCTGGGGAAATATGTGAAGTTTCTGCTCAATGAACTGTTCTGGATATGTCAGCAAAGTCTCTGAGATCGGCCACTGAGTCCAGTCCCTGCTCTGTCCCTGAGCCCGGGGGGGGGGGGGGGGTGGGCAGGGCGGTGGCTCCCACCCAGGAGCAGATGGGGTGAGTCCTCCGCCCATCAGTCACCCTGGCCTCAGTTCTGCACGGGAGCAGATGAGAATGCAAATCAGGAACCAGAAAAGCTTGCCTTACAAATCCTAAAACGTTATCTGATCTCACTGGAATTTTAATCACCGTTTGATATTTAGTTCCTGACAACTGGTTGGAACTGTACAGACTTGACATTGTAGACAGCTAGATTCACGGCTCCGTGTGGTTATGCGTAAAACGGAATGCATTATCCAACATCGTTTCCTTCTCGACTTCTTTGGAAACTGAAGGACTGCTCTGCCTCAGGCAGCAAACTCCGCAGAACTAGAATCTTAGAGCAAGACTAGACTTTACCCACCATCTACCCACTTCGCTTTCCCTCTGGACTATTAGCGGGGAGATGCCTGGACTGAGCTGCTGTTTGCTGAATGCCACTACTTGGCAGACACTGTGCTAGATGTTGAATAAGCATCACATCATTTAGTCTGCTCAATAACTGCATGAAGAATTATTTTAAAAGCCTAAGCAAAAAAGTCGAGTCACACTGGAAGTCAAGTCTTCAGGGAGACTTGGACTCAGAGCTCTGATTCAAGGCTGCGTTCCCTCTCCAACACCATGCAACTCAAAGAAGGGACAGGCTGTTAAGCCGGGAAGTCTGCTGCAAGCCTTTCACTAACCTCTGGTTAAACACAGCATTTCCTTCTAGGATACATACAGACTACTCTCCACTAGTAGCCACAGGAATTCAGTTACCTGAAACGTCGGCTCCATTAGCAATCTCAAATATGTTAATATCATACTGTAGTTGTCACCAAAATCTTGCAATATTATGTGTGCATCACTACTATGAAGTTATGTGGTCATTAAGTCTGTGCACTAGGTTTTGGTTTTTTTAATAGTTTAATAAAGCATATATCATGATCCAAAAATACTGACAAATGTCTTTTAATAGTGTTGGTTTTCACTGAAATTTTAAGTGTTTGATTTTATGCATCAAAAATATAATTCCGTGAAGAAACCCATAGCCTACACTCGATATCCATAAGTTTATGGCACTAGTAAGAAAAGGAACCCCTACCTAAGGCCAATAATTAGGAATATTTTAATATGTGATGACATATAAATTGATGTTGCTGTATTCAGATTGAAATAAGACATCACTTCTACTAAATAATAATCCCCAAACTGGACATCACATACTTCTCAAGTGATTTTTTTATAATCTATCCTCCATGAAAGTGTCTCTTTTGGTTAACTCATAAATCAATCAGTCTTTTATACTTATATTGTCAAAAGAAATTGTGTTGTTCTTCACTACTTCACCTTACACAGAACAGGTCTGCAGGGGAACTTCGGGGTACCAAGAAAGATGCTGTCCCCATATTTCTTCCTCCTCTACCAGATTTATGCTGATTAGTGTTGTCTATATTTCCTTTAGGAATTTAAGGTTTAGGAGAGTCCCTTAAAAAAATATCGACCATAGTTAGAGAGAAGAATTAACAGTCAAGTGTCCTCTAGAAGGAAGATCATTATTAGCATTCACACAGAGATGTAAATAAATATCTGACCAAAAAAACCTTTGCTGAAGAAAAGTTTTACTAGGAGAACAGGAAAGGGAAGGGAAGGGAAGGGAAGGGAAGGGAAGGGAAGGGAAGGGAAGGGAAGGGAGAAAGGAAAAGAAAGAAAAGAGAGGAAGGAAGGAAGGAAGGGAGAGGAAGAATCAAGGAAGAAGGAAAGAGCACAGCAAGAGAGACAGAGCACCAAAGTCTCTCTCAATTTTGCCTGCAGCCGGCCCTAAACTTCAGTACTTCACTTAATTCCAGTCATTATAATATCCATTTCCTCAGTTTCCCATTTGTCAACAGGAGGATTCACACGGAGCTTGTCATTCACCTACATGGGCTGCGTGGTGAACACAGCCAGCGCTCTGGGTATTAAACGCTCGGCATTCACTTGAGCAAACGACATGCACTACAAATGGTGATGGTGAATCTATCTCTTCATCAGGACGGATCTCACCATGACCTGTCCTCTCCTTCTCTCCTAATATAGCTCTTCATTCTCCAGGCTCCCCGAACACAGGAAGAGGGCAATTACATGTTTCTGGCTGACTCATTTTCTGACGGCAAGGATCAGTATTTAAGCTAATTAGGAAGATTCTTTTGATGTCTTTTATTTCATTCACAATTAGTCCCACTGTAGATTTTTTTTTAACAATAAACTCCCAGCCGGCCGTGGGAGGAGAAGGAATCGTTTTACTACCCTCCCTTTCTATCTGGTTTCAGAGAATTGCTCATCCTTTGGCTGTGTCTCCCTCGAAGAGCCTGTACAAGGGAAGATGTTTAGACAGACAGATTCAGGTACTCAGCTGCCTCTGATAATGCAACTCTGAATCCGAACCCAAAAGGGGAGCTGATAGGAGAAAGGTCAAAAGTCCCGGGATGCTCTCTGTGTCTGGGGTCCATTCCCTGTTTCCACCAAGTCTGTTCGAAAATTCAAGTTCAATTTCAAGACTCCAGCACCTTGGCACAGATGAATTCAGTGATTAGCCAACCTCAGAGACCAAAACCCTCAGGAAACAGACAAAGAGATGGGTAACGTTAGGCACAAACAGAGGGCGGGGATTTTCCTTGAGAAGTGTGTGCTGAGGGCTGCTCTGCAGCTTAAAGAGCAGAGCGCGCGGGAGGGCCCTACAGAGGTCTGCAGAAGGGACGAGCCCTCCCAGCGAGGGCCTTTGGCGTGTTCACTACAGCACTGGCTTTACTAGTCAAATGACTGCTGTGCTGACGCTTGAAACAAGGGACCTGGGAGTATTAGTCCCAAGATGAATGTTTTTTAACAGGTCACCGAAGCCATGCTAGGGCCCATCAAGGTCAGTCTGGAGGAGGAGAGTGAGAGTGGTTAGCGGTAAAACCCAAGGTCAGACCATTCACAGGCTGTCCAGGATGGCTCATGACCAGAGGTCACTCATTCAAGGCAAACCTACAGAGAACCCTAAGGTGTTACCCTTGCCGTAAAGATGCTCCAAGGAAGTGCTTGGTCGCCTCACAGACAGACACAGCTCGGGCGGGATGTCACCGAGCACTGCAGGGGGCCCAGGAGGCCTCCGCAGGAGACTCCGTTCACAGTCGAAGATGATACTGCAGGTGGTGATCGCTATCTTGTGTGCGCAAATGTGGCTGACAAAAAAAAAAATCTCTTCATCACCTGTATGGCAAGACTGACACTTGGTTTTACTCGCAGTTCCAGATGTCAGGGTACATTCTGAGTAGAGCTCCTTCCTTTTGTTCAGACAAAAGAGTCCATTTTCTGTCCAACTGTTGCAGACTCTGACGGTCTCCTGAAGTCAATAACCAGGGTCCATCATTTACAGTTGCGGGTGGTGTTTTCTCTTTAATTCTCAGCCTAGCTTCTGGGCAGAATCCTCTCTCGATTCCAGCTTCTTGCTTATGCAGCTCAGCTCTCACCACTCTACTGCCACACACAACTCCATGCTGCTCCAGCACACACATGCCCCACTGTCCCCACCACACCCGCTGGCTCTCTGACTGTCCCCTGCGTGGGCACTGCGCCATCCTGTTCCGTAGCTCCATGCCACTGGGCATGGTCGCCTCCCTGCACACCTTTTTCTCCTCTTCGTTTGGTGAGATCCTGTTCATCCTTCAAAACCCGGTTGAGCCATGAATGCCCCTGTGACACCTCCATCCCTAAGTCTTGTCTGCTCTGGGTTGCCATGTTGCCTCCAATCTTCATCCCAGCATCAACACCACGTTCAGCTGTGTTGGACCCCCTCTGAAGATGAAGGGTTATTTTCCCAGCACATAGAACGGTTCCTGACAAGTAAGTTACCGATGGATTTATTTTTAAAAATTTAACAGCCTACTCCCCTCTGATAAAATTTTTTCAGTAAGCATCAGTTCAATGCTACCATGCAAGCTCTTTTATAAGATATCAGGGGAGCATTTGAGATCTTGCTTCCTGGCATATGTCATCAGCTTGGCTCAAATAAACTCATACAAAATTCAAAAAAAAAGACATCTGAATGATCTAAACTTGCTTTTTAAGCCATCATGGGAGCTCAGATAAAGAACGGAAGAAAATGTTAAAAGTTTGGACACAAAATTTTAACTTGAAGAAGTCTCAGAGTTCCTAAAAGAAAAAAGAAGACAGCTTCTCCTCAATATACCTCCAATTTGCTCCATCACTTGGTTTAATCCCAGCTGCACACTGTATCTAAAAGACACAGTAGGTCGCTCTGGGCTTGTTTCTGTTCTGTAAGAGCAGCATGCAGCAAGCACCCTCATCACTTCTAACCCGCACCAACCACTACCCAGAAGAAAGAGAAGAGCTCAAGTGTCCACTGGTCCCTGACAAGCCTTGGTGAACACTGCAGTGCCCAGACCTGCACTGGATCACCAACTGGTGGAATCCTAAGTGTTTACATGTGGGAAGGGCAATCTCCTGTTCTGACTTCCGCTCGAAGGAGAAGTATCTACACCGTGTGGGGCAGGTGGCTGCCTACCTCTGCTTGAAAACGTCTGTGGACGAGAAGCTCTGTGAAGTACCTATGACCCTCTGTTGGGTGATTGTAAAGACTAATGAGCAAATATATGTAAAGCATAGTCCCTGGCACATAGTCATTGCTTAATAAATGTTCATTAGTGACATTATTATCTTTAGCAACTCTTAAAGCCTTTTATTTTGGTGACAACTCCTTCTTTTAAGAGGAAAAACAAGGTACCAGGGGACACGTGATATGTCGAGTGCACTTAAGTTTGTATAAAAGGTTAAGAACACCCACAGCATATGTATGCACACATGTATGTGTGACCGAGCTTACAAAGCTTCTTGAAGAAACCCCAGCTGCCACTGCAGACGATGCCACCGCAAGAACTCCAGTGTTCATGCCGTGATGCTGTCTCCCATCCTCTGATGACAGAGAGCTGCCGGCTTTGTGCCAAAGGTGGGGATGCAAAGCCCTCGTCCCGATCTTATTCTTCCTCCATATCAGTGTCTGGGACTTGAAGGAATGTTGCTACATCCAAAGTTCCACAAAGCGCATCCAATCCAATTGAAGATACTGGGAAGGAAGTCATCCTTTCCATCTTCAAAGTGTCCCAAGCTCAGCAGTTGGTCCCCAACAGTACTTAGCCTCACTGTCACCTATCATCACTTACCCTCACTTGGGGAAAACGAAGACACAAAATATTTTCGTCAGAATATCTAACAGTTTCTGTATCAGTAGTAACAACAACTTCCAATGTGGACAAAGAAATTGTCTAAAGGGTACGGTGTCTACAGAGGTGTAGCTCTGTCTAGAGCACATACACCCTTCAACGCTGTCACACAGAGCAGTTGAGTTACAGAGAGCCACAGCTCTCAAACCTACACTTTTGTCGTCATGGGCTGACCTCTGCAATGATAAAACCAACCGCCCCATTGCTGCAGTTTCCCCGGCAGTAGAACACTTTCTGCTACAGGTGTATTGGACTCTCCTGTTCACGGAAATACGCTTGCAACGTTGGAAGGTCACCTGGTTGTGTCTTCGCCTCCCACCCAGCTTTCAGAGATCTGAACTCCAAGATCTAAGAGCCAAGTTTCAGTTAGCACTCAGATCCCAGGTAATTACGTTCTTTCTCTCTTCCCCAGGAATTTCTGCATGAAGCTCCCAGCCTAGGAACGGGATCTTAGCTGGCTACCCACCCATCTAAGTGCACTCATTAGCTTGTTAAATAAACACGGTGAGCACCTGTTCGGTGCGAACTACATATCCTTCTCCTCTGTTTTCCCAGGATATGCTCCAACTTACGAACTGCTCAGAGGAAATGGGAGAAATCCTGCCTGCTTCCCTTCCCGCCAATCCCATTAACGTTCTGCTCTGCTTGTTTTTCATTACTCTGAACATTTTTTCTGAATTTAAGAGAGAAATCTGTGCAAAGGTGCAGCACTTGCGATGCAAAAGTGCAGCGTGCCTAGCGTGCTGCTGTCGTTGGGGAGAAAAGCGCTGTGTGAGTGTATCCTCGTAGAGACGCGACACACCTCTGGAAGGACACCCAGCCATGCTGTCCCGGCGTCTCTGAGGAGGGAGACACCACGCAACACTGATACAATCTCAATCAATTTAGAATGACCTTTTAAATAAGAAAAAAATTCTCAGATCAGCTCCTTCTGGACACAGAAACACTTACCGTTTTTTCTCTCTCTCTCATCAGTAACAAAGCTCTCCAAGCCCTCGCTTCCAGCCCACCAGAGAAACTGCCATCCCTTCCCTTATGGTGAGAGAGAGAGAGAAAGCGAGAGAGTGAGAGAGAGAGAGAGAGAGAGAGAGAGGAAGAAAGGAAAGGAAAGGAAGGAAGGAAGGAAGGAAGGAAGGAAGGAAGGAAGGAAGGAAGGAAGGAAGAAAGGGAAGGAAGGAGGGAAAGAAAGGAAAGAAAGAGAAAGAACTAGTTTCCCAACTCTTCTGTAAAAAGTCACCACAAACGTCATGGCTTAAAGCAACACAAATGTGTTACCTGACAGTGCTTCTGGGCAGGGGTCCGGCACCGGTCCCAGGGGCTCAGACCAATGTGGAGGGCTGCAGGCTTCTCTGGAGGCACTAGCAGGCCTGTCCAACCTTCTGGCATCTCTGGGCCACCCTGGAAGAAGAGGCGTCTTAGGCCACACATTAAATACACAAACACTAAGGAAAACTGATGAGCAAAAAAAAACGTTTTAAGTAAATTTGCGATTTTGTATTGGGCTGCATCCATAGCCATCCTGGGCCACGTGTGGCCTACGGGCCACAGGTTGGACACCCCTGCTACAGGAAGAAGTCATCTCCTTTTCCAGCTCCTAGAAGGGTCCCTTCCTTCCTCAAAGCCTGCCATGGTTGGTCAAGTTCTTCTTTCAGTTCACGATTCCAATACTGACTCTTCTTCTGACCCCCAGTTCCACTTTTAGGGACCCTTGTGATTACATTAGGCACATTATTCTGCCTACCAGAGCAAGTAGATTAGATAGATGGATGATACACACACACAGTTTCTGAAAAGAGATACCTCCTCCATGGTATAAGTTTGTTTATGCTATAAAACATAATATTTAAACTCTTTGTCTGAAATACATGTTTTGGATTCCTTGGACACTGTTGGGAGCCATTCCCACACAGGAGAAGCTGCTCTAGGCGGCCAATTAACACACGCGCTGCAGCCTGACTTCCTGGGTTCAAATCCCAGGCCCGTCATATACCCTCCGTGACTTAGCCCCCGTTTCCTCATTCTCAGAGTGAAGACAGTGTTAGTATCGATACCATAGGATTATGAGGCTTCAATGGGTTTCTGCTATTCAACACATCATAAGCGCTCAGTACACCTTGTTTGACGTGACTCACATCTACAGTAACAACAGAAAGGAAACTGGACACAAAGTGTCATTCAACGCACCTAACTAGAATTATAATCACACGATCTTTTGGTAAATCTTTCCATTGGTTCCTAGGAAAGAGCCAAAGGATAGCTAATTTAATTCTCTAGATCTACTATGCTAAAGAATTATCCGATGTACAAAGCTCAAAGATAACCACAGGAGCACAAGGTATCTTAGTTCAACATTAGCATTATTTAAAACATAAAGATTACACTGAAAACCCAGAGGATTTTCATAGGGAACACACTCAACAATATTGTAATAACTGTGCGTGGTATCAGATGGGTAAGAGATTTATCAGAGCAAGGTCTGCCTGGAAAAAGTCCAGCCATTGTTAATATAACAAGAATGGTTTGTGCAACATTGATGTAGCCTGGCAGCCAAGGAGAGTGGACTGGAATGTACATGAGTGAACAATGATGACTTCGCTATACTAGTCGGTGGGGGCAGTAGACACCGTTGAGTGAGCATGTGTACTGTGTGGCCGTCACACTCAAGATGATGGAACGAGTAGAGCAACAAATCTGCATCAGATTTTGCCTTAAGCTTGAACAGTCCTCTGTAATTATTCAGATGATTCAGAGGGACACAGCTATGGTGACCGGCAGCTTCATCACAACAATGTGCCCACTCATGCATCACATGTCATGCAGAGTTTTTTGGTGAAACAACAAATCACCCAGGATAACTCAGTCCCCCTTACAGCCCAGATTTGACACCCGTGACTTCTGACTTTTCCCAAAACTAAAATCACCTTTGAAAGGGAAGAGATTTCAGGCTATCAATCAGATTCAGGAAAATACGACAGGGCAGCTGATGGCAATTGAGAGAACTGTGTGAGGTCCCCAAGGTGCATAGTTTGAAGGGGACTGAGGTGTCCTTGTCCTATGTACAATATTTCTTTTATCTTGCATCTTCTTCAGTAAATGTCACTCTTTTTCGTAGTACATGGCTGGATCCCTTCTGGACAGACCTCGTGTCACTGTGCTGTCTAACCACTATGCTGTGCACCTGAAACTAGTATAATATTGTATGTCAATGGTAATTTTAAAATGCTTTAATTTAATCCTTTGCATTTTTACTATTAGAACTTGATAGTAGACTGTCCTTATTCCCATGAAATCACTGCCAAATTTAAATCGGTAATTATGTCTCCATTTATTCTCCTTTTAAGTATTTTGGCAGCAACCCCACCATATAATTTACAGCACTTGGGAAACTGACAATATCTAAATTTCAACACCATGGAAAATCAGTATAAACTTGATGTTCTATATTCTATGCTTTATCATGATTATCAAATGAAATTCAATTTTATATTATCGAATACAGTAATTTCTCTCAATGCAGTAAAATGCATAATTAATGAGCTAAGGAGAAATTAAATATTGCCTGCCAAGTATACTATTACAGTCTGATTAAATCCAGCCCTCTGCCATTCCATTATTTTCATTACACCTGTAAAAATGTTCTGAACTAACAGCCTCCTATTTTAAATTTTCTATAAGCAGTTCCCCTTAATGTGAATAATGTAGCTGGACTCTATATAACAAAAGACTCAAAAACTTTCATCTCTAGCTCCCTTTTAGAAGCTACAAAGCACATTAAAGTTATAAAACATATTCATTGATAGTGCTATATTTATTAGGACTTATAAAAATTTTAAGTGAGGAACATAGTTTTTTCTCTTTGCCCCAAAACTGTTCCACACTCTTGGTTCAGTGAAGAGAGAAGCAAATATTTATCCAAGAGGCTGAGTCCAACCCAAACAAGATACTGCCGGAGAGCAGCAATGGTTCTCAAGTGGGTTGATTTATTTGTTCAAAGTGAATTTTTGATGGGATTTTTCAAAAGACCTGCATGTATTCATTCATTCAAGAAATATTAAGGGATACCCACTCGGTGTTAGACGCTGTTCTAGGAGCTGGGGAGACGCAGCTAGAGGCCGTGGCCAAAGAAGGGTGTCATCAGGAATCCTGACGCTGACACTGCACAGAGGCTGAGCCCGCGTGCTGCTGGGGAGAGAGGAAAAGCGCCGTGTTCCGGGAGTGGGGTCCAGCCAACGATCTTTTCAACGACAGAGTAATCATTCAAAGATGTGCTATTAAAAATAATTGAAAATCAATAAAACATTGGAAGACAAGGAAAAGATACAAAGCTCCTAAGAGAGGCCCGAAGGGAAAAAAAAAAGAAAGTAGTCAGCAAAAATAATAATAATAATAATAATGACAGAATGATGGAGCACAGAGAAACCCGGGCCAGGAGCTTCAAGTGGTGAAGGAAGGCTTGCAGAAAAGCAAGTCTGAGGACCCGTGAGTGTGTCCGTCTCCTCTGGCTATGTTTATAAAAAGGAGAAGAATGATGAACTTGGGACTGTTTCCCCTCGTATTCCAATCAATAGAAACTTCCTTTTCGCATTGAGACTTTAAACAATTAGGGAAACATTTTGGTTTCCAGCTAATGGATTTAATAGTGATTGCCCTTTCAGGAAAAGCACTTCGCCCACTGCAGGCATGCCAAAGGCACAAGAGAGGGGAGCAGAGAAAGCGTAAACTAACGGTACTCAAGGCCCTTGCAGCTGGCTTCGAGTCACTGTGAAAATAACGTCCTTCCTCTAATAATCCCTTAAAGACTTGAGCTTGATCGCTTGGCGGATGAGAGAATGTGCTGGCGGAAGAGCAACTGTTGCTTCAGCACTTGAGCACTGGGGAGCTGGACGGTCTATTTACTGTGGATGCCAGGCATTCCTGAGCGCTATGCAAGCTACCCTTGAGAAAATAGACACATTGTGGGGAGGTTCAAACACTTAGATACCAGTTTCTGGTTAATGGCATATCCCAGCCTCCCACAGTTTTTCCTCCTGCTCACCATCCTAGGGCCTCTGAATATTTTCTTAGTACCTGAGTCTTCACCAGGGAGCAAAGTTGGGCAGAGAAAGGACAAACACCCTTGGTCATCAACACTTGACCACAGATATCTTGAAAACTATAAATAATCAGTTATAGTAGGGCTTGTTTTTCCAGAATTTACTCTCACATTTCCCTCCACCAGTGCTATGTTATTTTAAATATATTGCAATATGTTCTCACTCTTTGCAAGAATCGGTATTTCAACAGGCCTACAAATGTTGGCATATTGAAATTTGTTCCAAATGCTGATATTAGTATGATATAGGAGGATGATAATTAAGCTTGGATAATTTTATGGATTACAGATAATTGGCATTGAACTAATAAGGCACACTTATGTATTATGTATTTGCTAAATTAATTTCTTGTTCAGTTTCTTAACATAATATTCAAGGGTATTCTCTATTGAATTTGTTATTCAATTATGCCATTTGCTATGTGAATAAATTGTCCTCTTAATTATAGTGCATGAGTTTCTGTAGTGTGAAATGGAAAGTTATAAAAAGTGAACTGTAATATACAATCCCTTTTAGACTGGCCTAAAGCTAGAAATAGCTTTAACCACAACTAACAGAAAACTTGACTAGCAGGCTTAAACCACAAGGACATTACTTAACAAAAAGACCAGAGAGAAGCCATCCCAAGGTTGAATCAGTGGCTCAGTGACGTCATCGAGGATGCAGGCTCATTTTCTGCTAACTCATCCTCATTATGTATTCAACTATTTTCCAAAACAAGATCACATGTCCATCCAGGCAAGTCACTGGCAAGGAGCAACAATACTGTCACAATTACTTTACACCAAAAGTGACCTTGACCCAGAGCCTGGGGGCACTGGCATGGAAGGCATGCAACCGAGAGAATGTACCACAGGTATGGCCCTTTCTGAAGCCAAGCAGGCCACGGAGAGCCTACTGCATGACTAAATGGTGACACTGTGTGTCTTGCAAACCAGAATCAACGCAGAAGAGAAAAGATGATTATGATTACTGGCTTTGGCATTTGAATGTCCCCATGGAGTTACCTCCAAGTCATCAGGTCCTCTCCTGGATCAGGTGACTTGGGGATAGAAACACCTGTCACTGAAACACAGTGACACTGGCCACTATCACCAGCTGGGAGATGGCAAACATGAGAGGGGAGGCAAGGAGACAAAGAGTGGAGAACAACTTCTTTTTGTAGGCAGAAGTCTTAGGTCTTAGAAGTTCTATAAATGATGTTTGCTTTTATTAACTGTCCATCAGCCCCGTCCAGCTCTCACTTGTAGCACACTCAGTAGCCACAGAGTTCCTGGCCTCTATGCCATGTCCCACTAAGACTGTCCTGGGAAGGCCACAAGAGCTCTAAATTGAAGGTCAGAACACTGCTCAGCTTCAAGATCAAAGTACTTAGGCATAACACCTCCACACCCTTACCACCATCAAACCATTTTTGTGACATGATGTCTCTTTTAGAAGAGGGGACAAAGGGTCACATTTCTGCATTAAACGATGGTCCCTACTGAGTACACATATATTGCAAACTAATTCAAAAACCGCTTTAGAGCCTAAGATCCGGCAAGCTGGCCTGTGGAGAAAGAGCTTCCCAGATTTGCAGTCAGGATGGACTAAAGGGGAAAAAAAACACAATATGAAATTAAAGCTATAATCAGCTTAAGTGAAAACAATACTATCTGTTCATGATTGCCATTTCCACCACCAGTTGAATTAGCCAAAGTCCCAGACTGCATGACACCAGGCTAGAGGTTTCAAAGGACTGAGGGCTGATGTCCAGCAACACTGTGCAGTGGTATAAGGAGGGGTCATTGGTGGAGCTGCCCAGTAGTGAGCCTTTCAGAAAGCCGCTTAAACTTGATGGGTCTCAGTTTCCTTATCTATAAAGTTAGAAAAAAGGAAATCTCTGTTACAGGGGTGGAATGGGACCAAGTCAAATAAAAGAAAAAGTACCCACTAATTATCATACAAATCAATCAAATTAAGTTCTTCTTAGAAACATCTTAAATATATGGGGCACTAAATAAAATAAATGTATAGGAATGAAAAGCCAGGAGTAGGGTATTCTTATGACACATTGGAGTGTCAATTTATCTCTTTCCAATGCAGGGGGTTTTATGCAGGTTGTCATAGCATCCTATAGGACTTGTTAACTACAGATCATGGGCATTTCATATATTTTCAGAAACTGAAGATAAAAATGATGGGAAATCCCAATGTAAAGTTAAAACAAGGAAGTCTCTGTTACAAGTCAAATATGATTAGAACAATTTTGACATGAAGCCTAATATTCAAAGTAAATCCCTGAAATGTAAGCCAATCCTTAGGAATTTAAGTATTAAACCATTTGGAACTTCATTTTCTTGCCCACCTTCTATATATTAACCAGGGATATAATCAATACATTGTGGGGGAGCTGAATAAATACCTCTTCTGATTTTCTGTTTCTCTTACTCTCTAACTTTTGGTCTTTCTCTCAGTTTCTGTCTCTGTAGTACACAACTGCTATCCTAAATATGGGGGGTTGTGCATGCACACGCACACACACACACACTCACACCTGGGTTAATGAGCCAGGCAATGATTTAGAGAGGTAAGGCTGGGACTCCCAGTCCAGATGGCGGCATAGGTATACACGGCTCGCCTCCTTGCACAACCACATCAAAATTACAACTAAACTATAGAACAACCATCACTCAGAACCATCAGAAATCGAGTTGAATGGAAGTCTGACAACTAAGGAATGAAAGAAACCACATCCTTCCAGACTGGTAGGAGGTAGGAAGACACCGAATGGGCTGGTCCCATGTCCACGTGTGGTGGATAAAAATTTGGAAGGGATATCTTGGGAGTGAGGCATCCCAGACCCACACCAGGCACCCAGCCCAGGGTTCCAGTGCCAGGAAGGTAAGTCCCCATAACTTCTGGCTATAAAAATCAGTGGGGATTGGGTCACTAGAAGAAATGTATGGAGTCCCAAGCAATTCCCCTTAAAGAACCCACACATGGACTAACTCAATTCACTCTCTCTGAGCTCCAGCACTGGGGTAGCAGCTTGAAAGACCCCAATGGTATACAGGGAGGAACTGAAGTATCTGGCACTAAGGCACAAGCTGGGAGATAGTTTTCTCTCAGACAGAAAGGTGGGCAGTGGCTATTGTCCCTTCCTGAGCCCTCCTCCCATGGAGCCACAGAGCCATCAGGCCAATGCGATATCTGAGACTCCACCAACCTGGCTAACACTGTTTGCCCCACCTGGAGATCTCCAGAGACTCCTCCCACCCAACTTATGGGCCCACCCAGCTGTTAATGGTGACTTTTACATATGAATGGACGGTCTTAGGTCATGCTTCACAACTTCCTAAATCCTATCAAACAAGAAACAGCTGGCTTCAATGAGCTCCCAGCCCCTGTACCTCTTACTAAGTGGTCCCAGGCTCTGTACTGGCAGCAGCCTAGATTCACAATTTGGCTTTGCCTAGGAATCTCCAAGCCCAGCACAAGTAGCATCCATCTCAGACTGCTTTACAGCTTAGACAGAGTGGTCCCAGGCAGAACTTAGGTGGGGACTGACCTGGGCCTGCACCACCTGGGAGATCCCAGGGCCTGCACACCCAGTGGACAACGACAGACTACATGAGAACACCACCACCCTGCCCTGCACTGTTGACCCTCAACAAAGGGCAGAGGTTGGTGGTTTGTGGTCACAGCCAGTCTTTGCAGCTGACTGGCCTGGGTAAATCTCTCCCATTGACCTGCTAATGGCAATCAAGGCTCAACTACCAGAGGAGGGTGTACTCAGCCTACATGGAGGGCACAGCTCAAGTACCCAGCTTGGGTGGTAGGGGAGGCTGTGCCACTAGACCCTACAGGACACCTACTGCATTAGGCCACACTACCAAGACAGGGAATCAAAACAGCTCTACCTAATACATAGAAAAAAACACAGGCTGCCAAAGTGAGGAGACAAAGAAACATGGCCCAAATGAATGAACAGATCAAAACTCCAGAAAAAGAACTAAATTAAATGAAGGCAAGCAATCTATCAGACACAGATTAAAACACTGGTTATTGGGATGTTCAAGGAACTTAGTGAGGACTTCAGCAGCATGAAAAAGATCCAGTCTGAAACAAAAATGTTCACTAATGGAAATAAAAAACAATTTTCAGGGAAACAACAGTAGAGTGAATAAAGCCAAGAATCAAATTAATGATTTGGAGCATGAAGAAGCAAAAAACAACCAATCAGAACAACAAGAAGAAAAAAGAATCCCCCAAAATGAGGATAGTGTAAGCAGCCTGTGGGACAACTTGAAGGATTCCAACATTCACAGCATAAGGGTGCCAGAAAATGAAGAGAAACAGCAAGAAATTGTATATTTATTTATTTGAAAAAGCAATGAAAGAAAACTGCCCTCATTTGGTGAAGGAAATAGACATGCAAGTCCAGGGAGTACAGAGAATGCCAAACAAGATGGATGCAAAGAGGCCCACTCCAAGACATATCATAATTAAAATGCCAAAGGTTAAAGAGAAAGAGAGAATCTCAATAGCAGCAAGAGAAAAGAGGTTAGTTACCTACAGGGGAGTTCCATAAGACTGTCAGCTGATTTCACAAAAGAAACTTGCAAGCTAGAAGGGATTGGCAAGAAATATTCAAAGTCATGAAAAGCAGGGACCTATAGCCAAGATTACTCTATCCAGCAAAGATATCATTTAGAACTGAAGGGCAGATAAAGTACTTCCCAGACAAGAAAAAAACTAAAGGAGTTCATTATCGCCAAACCATTATTATATGAAATGTTAAAGGGACTTATTTAAGAAAAAAAAAAAGATCAAGACTATGAACAATAAAATGGCAAAAAGTACATATCTATCAGCAATTGAATCTATACAACAAATTAAGCAAACAAGAAGAACAGAGACAGAATCATAGATATGGAGAGGGTTTGGAGCGTTGCCTGAAGGGGAGGGGATGTGGGGGGGAATGGGTGCGGAGGTGAGGGGGTTAAGAAGTACAGATGTGTAGTTGCAGAACAGCCATGGGGATGGGAAGCGCAGTGTAGGAAATGGAGCCGCCAAAGCACCTACATGCATGACCCACAAACATGAACAATGCTGTAGACATTGCCTGAGGGAGCTGGGGATGCTGGGTGGAGAGGGGCAAAAGGGGAAAAAATGGGCCAACTGCAATAGCAAAATCAGTAAAAAATAATTTTTAAAATATGGAGAGGTGAGTGTAGGGGGACAGACCATGCTGAGAGAGGTGAGCTGCGTCTCTGCAGATAAAGCCCCCTTGTATGCAGGTATGTGGGGGGGGGGTGGACAATATGCACTCATTTTTTTGTGCTTTTCTCCTGAGGTGCTTCTGTGGGTATTTATTTCAGTCTGCAAGAGGCAGGCAGGTGGGGAGGGAAGACAATTTCCAGTGTAACTGTGCTAGTTACTCGTAGCCATAGGTTACAGTCACAGAGTTGTCCTCGCTGACCGCTGTGCCCGGTGTATTTCTCTGGTCGGTAATTCACATCTCTCTTTCAACCTGCCATTCTTCTCCAAACTGGCAGATTTTCCCTGAGCAACGACTTAATTTCTGTATCATCTGCAAAGGCGGAAAGGATCCTTAACCTGAATAGACATTTGCAGAACCAAAATTTTACTTGCTTCGTTTTAAAGGATAAGTCACCTATGCTTCTATTTCTCTGAATTTTTTTTTTAATTCTCTGCTTTACTCCTGATGAAAGTCACGAGTTCTCTAAGAAAGTTCATTGTTCATCCTTATCCTTAAACACGTGTGTGCGTGTGGGATAGCGCTTCCCTTCTTAACTCTAAATCAGGGTTTTTTATTAGGTGTACACCCTTGACGTATGGTCCCTTGAGAAGAGATGGGGTGCCAAAATCTGCCACACACAGAAAAGAGTCATTTGAGAGAAAGTTATTGTACACATTTTCTTAGGGTCCTAGAACTTTACACCGAGAAGGGTCATCGCAGTTCAACTATTTTATTCAGCACTCCCCCTCTCATTTCTTCCCGTCACACACACCCAAATCCGTAACACGTTAGAGTAAGTGGGGAAACTCAGGACACATTTACAGGGCATTTAAGATCACGTGTATCAGCCACAAAAGATGACAAATGGCTTCCATATTGAGCCTTGAATCACAGACGGCTCCCCTGTTCTAAATAGTCAGTCACATGCTTCGAGCATCACTATTCCAGGGAGATGGAAGGTAAAGAGACAGAAATGGAATTTTTTAATTTGGTTAAAATAAGGAAGTGGGGGAGTTTATCGACAGACCGAATCTCTTTAGGCAAATCTTTTTCTTTTTTTTTTTTTTTTTAGAGGTAATGGAATTGTTTCAGATCCTCGTGAAAGGAAAAAATTAGAGAACCCCACCGCAGGCCCATTCTGCCAAGCCCCGCCTTTGGCTCTATGAGAAGAGACTTTTCAACTCATTGCACAAACCCGCACTCCAAACCCATTCTGTGTCAGGCCTTGAACCAGGGACAGGCAAGAACAAAACATAGTCATGTCTCTAGCAAGCTCCCATTTTGGAAGGAAGAACAAACACACGGAATAATAACGAAAATGCCCTGTGCTGAGAAGCATAACAGGTATCTGCAGGTGTGTGGGGCTCACAGACCAGGTCTTCTGGCGAAGTCAGGGAAGGCTTCCCGGAAGCAGTGGCACGTTACAGAGAACAAAGAGCTCTGCAGAATCTGTGCAGGCAGGTCCTGGTTCTCCCTCCTTGTTCCCCAGAATAATTCTAAATACAGAAGCCCCAAAAGCATTATTTCTTTAGGGTGATTCAACCGCCGCTCCTAATAGCATCTTGAAGGAAAGCAATTAACTTGCAATTGTCCTTTATTATTTCGCTCATCCACGTAATTAAATCTTCTTAACATACTGATTTCACAGTACTTTATGAAGAATGGTAATGCTATGTTACTGGATCCTAATGATAAGATAATTTGCTACCAGTTTCACATGCTTTGATGTAGCCTTTCAAAAATTTTTCCTAAAATACAACCTTAATATGAGGTTAAAGCCTTCTCCCCTAAGACACTGGTGCTTGTCACCATTTCCCAGTGGGGAAATATCTTAAAAGGTTTGCCTTAGATTCCTCTTTTCAAGGAAAATATAAAGGTCTATGTGGATATATTATAAATCTCATTGGTCCCCCCAAAATCACTCCTAAGGCATTTTGTCAGTGTTTCCATTTTGCTTTAAATATGATTGTTGAGCCCTGGCTGGTGTAGCTCAGTGGGTTGAGCGCAGGCTGTGAACCAGAGCATCGCAGGTTCGATTCCCAGTCAGGGCACATGCCTGGGTTGCAGGCCATGACCCCCAGCAACCACACATTGATGTTTCTCTCTCTCTATCTCCCTCCCTTCCCTCTCTAAAAATAAATAAATAAAATCTTTAAAAAATATGATTGTCATTGTGCTATCTTTATTATACTATGTAAATATGTATACACACATATGTACACATGTAGACATACTTCCATATGTATAAATCCTTTGTATGTATTCCATTATTTTAGGTGTACATATAAACACATACATATGCAGTTACATGTGTGATATACATATATAATATGTACATATACAAGGGGGGACCAAAAAATACCAGCATTACCTTCTGGAGAGCAGGCCCCTTGCAGTCCAGGCTTCTCCCACTAGGTGAGTGTTCTAGGAACCCATCTGTATCGGTGTGCCAGCTGGCATGGTTGTGAGAGGCTGCGTTCAGCTTCAGTGCATTTTTTCTTAAGACTCAGTACATTTGCCCATTTCATGATGGTGCTTTATGAGTGCACCTGCCCACACCACGCTGAGTGTTCAGCAGTTATTGGCCAAAAACGGCATGACCCCCCGTGCCCCACCCCCACTATTTACTGGATCTTACCCCAAGTGACATTTTTTTGTTCATTTCCCCAAATGAAAAAAGTCCTCAAAGGAAAATCTTGTGTGGACGTGGAAAAAGTGAAACAAAAAAAGGCAGAAGCACTAAAAGGCATCAAAATCTACAAGTTCAAAAACTCTTGAGCCGTGGAAAAAACATCTCAGTAGGTGTGTTGCATCACGTGGACAGCACTTTGAAGGGGACTGAAGTTGAAAGATGTAAGAATCAATACACAACTTTTTATGAGTAAATTCCAGGTCTTTGGGGCCCCCTCTCACACACAGACGGGTAAATGTATATGTATACCCCATACATGCAATAAAGAGGATGTTCCCCTCGCCTCAGCACTGTGTCTTACAAGCATCAAAAACTCCTTCTCCTCAGTCCCTTCCATGAAGTCTTTGTGTGCCAGGACAAAAACGTTCAGTCCTCACCAGGGTTTCCTCAGACTCGTGTGTGACGAGGTAGCACCCCAAATTCTCTGCAGCAGCACCCCGTGTGGGCAACTTCAAGTCACTTTTCTGAGAGTGAGCAGGGGTCCATGTATGTCACTTGCTTTCACTGCCGCTGTAGGCATTTTGAGGCCCTGTTTAATCGAGGTCTGAGGGGCAGAATGAGTCTTACAATTAAGCGAACTGCCCCCAACCCATCATTATTGGTACAGCCTGGTCCCCTTTCACCCTCGTATCTCGTATGACTGTTTCCTTTGAGCATCGCAACCTACTGCTTTCTGGGGTGGATTGAAACCATTGCTTGGTGTACTCAGTGTTTCAACAGATGACTTAACATTCATATTGTGCCTATAGCATTCTTGTTTTTAGTACATTTTTGAAGACAGTTTTTTTTATTTTATTTTGATTTTTGATTTTAGAGAGGGGAAGGGAGAGAGAAAGAGAGGAAGAGAAACATTGACGTGAAAGAGAAACATCAGCTGGTTGCCTTCCACACATGCCCTGACTGGGGACCAAGCCCGCAACCCAGGTATGTGCCCTGACCGAGGATCGAACCAGTGACCTTTCAGTTCGAGGGGTGATGCCCAACCAACTGAGCCATACCGGCTAGGAATTCAGTGCATTTTTATAACTAGAATCCTATTTATAACCACAAATGTTTAGGTGGAAAAGCTTAAGATAATGATCCCTTAAAAGTCGGGAGATAAACTTTAAAAGCTGCGCCGAAAGCTCCTCTACGATAACTCTGAACCACGGTTACATTTGCAGGGAAGGAAGCCAAAGACCTGCCTTAGGTGGCCACCAGTCCTTCGTGGGGCTGAGGCCGAAGTCTCTCTTTCCCCCTCATCCCAACACTCTGACTCTTCCCTCTTCGAGTACGCGTCTGCCACACGGAATTAGCACTTCAGGTGCTGAGCCAGAGCGTACGTGGCACCTTCTTCTAGTTCACAAACACCACCCTCAGTGTGCTGCACATGTCCCCTTAAGCTGTTCTGAAGCTCAAGCAAGCTGACCGAGGTTGTACCAAGAACTTCTGTTGGGATTTTTTTAAATTTGTTTTGTGCACCATTATCATTCAGGTCAATGCAGAAGTATCTATGCAAGTAAGTCACGTATCTGTGCAGGGGCTCAACGAAAGTTAGGCTGTATCATTCTTTAACTACCTCAACACTCAGAGTTGCCTGTGCTCCTATGGCGTTAACCATAAACCACCAGGATTTTCCAGCTCTGTTGTATCTTGCTGGCTGCCTCATTAGACTAGAGGTGCATGAATGCAATTAAGAACCTATTTATTAGAGTCATGCAGGAGTGCAGAGAGTACACTTCAGAGAACATTTTGTCTTAAGGGAGGAGGGTGGTTTTTCCAAAAGCCTACCTCACATGTTTCCATGCTCCTAAACACTCGAACTCCAGCATGCGTATTAAGAGAAAAATGCGATTTCTAAGAGTGCTCTTCTCTATGTTCTTTTTGTCTATGAGCATGCAGTTGCTTTTTAAAGACAGAAATGTGAAAAGGAAGGTGACCAAGCATTCAAGACCTACCGCCGAGTCCAAACGAGAGTGGGAGCTTGCAAAGCATTGCAAAGAATTTCCCCACAATGGAGAGTTAGTAACATTTCAGCACTCTCCCCGTCGTCATCCACCACCAATCGTCTGTCAACTCTATCACAGTATCTCTGATTTTCCTGCTCTTGTTGCCTCCTTTCTACTGAAGTCCTCGTTGGCCGGAGAAAAAGTAGAATCAACAGTTCTCAAGGTTCACTCCTCTAGGACACTGAGGCTCTAAGGGATGGCCTGAGATCTCTTTTTAAACCAAACCTTGGTGATGTTCTTTTAACATTTCATGGATTGCTTTTACTCAAGAGAGTGTGTTTGCCCATATTTTTTTTCTTGAAGTTTGACATATCTGTAGTTTGTCCACACCAGAATTTCCTTTGAGGTGCTATTTATAGCACAGGATTAGATTCTCAGTTGTTTCAAGCTTAATATAGCAAAGGTTCATAATATTCTGCAACAACAGTGATGAACTTTAGTTTTGTCACATAAGCCAGTGGACTTCTGAATCTCCTTTTTGGTTCCAGTGCCTCCCAGAACCTTCCACCTGAAGTGCCTCTGACGTCACTCTTCTGTGGAAAACGTGATTGGCTCCCTACTGCCTGTTGCACAAAATCCAAACATTGGAGTGCAGCGCTCAGGGGTCTTCTGAGCTACGCTGGAATGCATTGCTTTTACAAAAACAAACTTCCTCTACTTCATACCATAAGGCCTCATACATGTTTGTGTGTGTGTGTGCACAGAGTCATATCACACAACAGATGATAGACTATTTACATTCATAATACATTCCTGAAATTATATGATTTACTTTTTCAAAGAAGCCATGTTTAATGACAGATTGTATTCTGAACCAAGAAACTTGGACAGAATAAATTGCAGACATGCCCACAGTAATAAGTTAGAAAATAAACTAAAGATATGTATCTTAGGACTCCTGGATATAATAAAATTATCCTTCAGATCAAATAAAATGTATCATCAAATATTGGAGTTACTGGCATTTGGGGTGGGTTCCCCAAGATAGAAACCAAGAGGAAGCACCAGAGACATTTTTGGAGAAATTGTATTAGACTTATGTTCCAGCACAAAGGAGGCGGCAGCACAGAGGAAATCTGAACAGACTCAGGGGCTGGCTCTGCTTAACTGCTTTTGTTAGCTGGGGACAAAGGAGGCTTGTGCAAAATGTGGGCTTTTTGGAAAAGGTGGGCTTGCGGGGTTTTCTATCCCAGGGCCAGGTGACTTCCTTCTCCAGGCGTGTTGCCCGGTAACTATGTGCCTGAGCTGTGAGAACAGGATGGTGGTGTAGCTCACCACCGCCAGCCCGGGAAGGACACGGAGCTCTAACCTTCATCAACTGCTGCGCGTGCAGGTCCGTAGCATCAGCATCTGCAGGGGAGCAGGCAGTTAGAAGGGAGATAAAATCAACACCTCTGCGTTTTTTCAGAAGGGAGTGGAGGGGTGGTGACATTCTTGCGCTCAGCTTCTTTGACATTTCTCCTGGCCACCTGGTCTTAACTTGGCTTCCTGGCCACCCGGTATTTTTCTATTTCCAGACCTAAGTCTTGTACTGCCTCATTGACATGGTAGATTACCTAAGGGACTTACACATTTATAGCACCTAAGACGATCTATTTTACTTAAAATATTTACCTACTCAATTTTCTACAATATTTTGTCTAAAATTCCTGTGCCAGACTACAACAAATACTAAATTGCTCCTTAATAACAATGATGCTCATATCCTAAGAATTTAGAAACATTTAGTTGAGTAATTTGGAGTGCTCAGGTTTCTCTAAGAAAGCAGTCCAAAGAAAATTGGAGTCTTTTCTTACAACAAATTTTCTTGCTTTGAGGAAGTATTCTAATTCATTCTAGCTTCTTCAAAGATATTTTCAGGAAGATATGTCAACATGTTTTCATAGGTATTATATTGTTTCCACCACTGAAAAGCACTTTTTTCTTTAAATAAGAACTGTTCTGTCATTAACTCAATATACTTTGTCTTTTTAAAAGATTAGTGGAAACTAATGGAGGAAAGACCACCCAGGAAAAGTGGATTTTACTTGCTTAACATTTTTGACACAAGTATGGGAGGAATAATCTTCCTTAGAAATTCATTTAAATTTTTTTCATTAGTAGAGGCAGTTTAAAAATAATTGTAAACCATCTCACATCTGATAAGGGAAGCTCAGGGCAACATCTCTAAGCGTCTCCTTTGACTGAGCAAGAGAGGCACGGGAATTTAAGATTTGTGTTAAATAAGAGTTAAGAAAAGATCAGAGCCTTGGTAATGAAAGGTGTATTCATTAGGTTTCTGCTCTTTGCCACAGTCTAGTTTTAATATTAGGACTCCTTGTTCAACCACCCTCTCCCCTCCGCACCTCTGGAATGCCACTCCAAGGAACCCAAGGACGAGACAGAAAATGGGTACAATGCCTTCAGAAAACCATTTGGCAGCATACACTAAAGCTGAAATTGTGAATGTCTTATGACCCAACAATGTCACTCCTAAGTGTTATATCCAACTCAAATACATGCACCCATTTATCAGCTATGCCCTATGAATAGGTTGTTCATAGCTAAGCTATTCATAATGGCCAAACCCCCCCCAGAAATATCCAAATTCCACCAAGACGGAAATTGATAAATAATGTATATAATAATAATGCACCCATTTATCAGATATACCCTATTAATAGGTTGTTCATAGCTAAGCTATTTATAATAGCCAAAAAACCCAGAAATATCCAAATTCCACCAAGACTGAAATTGATAAATAATGTATATTAGCACATTATTCAAAATGAGAATGATTAGCAATTACATGCAATATGATGACTCTCACCAACATCATGTTGAATGAAAGAAGCCAAATACAAAGAATACATGACGAAGAATGTCTTTAATATGACCAACACACGACCAAAGGTACAAAAACAGGCCGAAGTAGCCCATGCTGTTACAAGTTAACATTCTGGGTCTGTTGGTGGGGAGAGGACCTAGGGACCAGGCCAGAGATGGGGGCTGGGGGCAGTTATGTGGTGCTGACAGTGTTTGAGTTTTTGCTTTAAGTGCTGGTTCCGTAGGTGTGTTCGGTTTGGGGAAATTTAATTAATTTTATACTAAGGCTATGCCTACTTTTGTGATACATGTATATTTAAATTTCATAACGTTTTTAAAAAAGGGATCCAGGAAGTCAAAGGCACCCTTCTGCTGCCATAAATGTGACCCTTGAAGGATTTTAAGGTTTTCTGGACATCCCAGAAGCACCGGTCAGCCACCGTTCAATCAACTGAGTTAAGGTACTTTTTGCTTTTGTCTTTTTTTTTTAAGATGGAGACCTGTCAGAAAAACTGAAAATAACGTAAGTTAATATCTCAGATTACACTCAGCACCAAGTAGTTTACTTAAAAGTCGCCTTCAAAAACAGTTCTCTGGAAGAGTACTTATGGTACGCCACTTCAATGTTTAAGCCAGATCAAATTCTTACGAAGTAGCAAACCGATGAAGAAGTAAGTTTCATGGAGAATCTCAAGGGGTCAAGAAGGTGACAGCCCATCTTCCTCTGGAAATTTGCTGTGGCTTCATCACGCTGAAAATATGTGTCTCCACCCTCACCATCACTTCCCCAAAGTTGTTTTTCTTGAACGAGGCAAACATGCAGAAAAACACATTCTTACCAACTACCCAGCCATTGTGCCATTCCTGCAAAATACACTTCCCGGGACCAAGACATGAATGTGCTGTCACAAACACAGCTGGATACTCGGACGATGTTCGCAAGGGACTGTGCCGATACTTTAAATCTGGACTTCCTCCCGATGCCAAATAGCACGTTTCTGGGGTCACACTGTCTTCTTTTTAGGAGCCAGATGTACAGTGTCTTTGCTCAGGGAGTTCCACAGGGACAAGATATAGAATAAATCACAAATGTTCAAAGAAGGGAGCGTGTTGGTGGGTCTGACTTCTGCTCACTGAAAAACGAAATGCTCAGATCTGGGAAAACTCTAGCTTCCTTCTTCGTGCGAACAAATGCAAATGATCTCTTCTGACTGGTTCCTTCTCTGTAAATGCCCTTTTCCATCCACTCCTAGAGGGTCCAAGGACACGGGCTAAATGGCTACCACACAGCATTGTTGGTAGCCTTTGAAATGTCATTATTTCTCCAAGTGATCTCTTGATCACCTAAAAGGACATATGAGCCAAACCTGAGTATGAAAATAATTATATGCCGCCCTGGCTGGTGTAGCTCAGTGGATTGAGTGCGGGCTGTGAACCAAAGTGTCGTAGGTTCGTTTCCCAGTCAGGGTACATTCCTGGGTTGCAGGCCATGACCCCCAGCAACCGCACATTGATGTTTCTCTCTCTCTCTCTTTCTCCCTCCCTTCCCTCTCTAAAAATAAATAAATAAATAATAATAATAAATAAAATAATTATATGCCTAAAGCATGTCACACTCTTGAAAATACATTCCTCTCACCTTCACAGAGGCTGGGAGCATTACTATTTGGAAAGAAAAATTAGATTATTTGTATTAAAGCCTTTATTAAACAATCAAATTAAAAGACTTGGCTAAGGGAACACAATTAATTAAAGCTTAAGGTAAGACTAGAATCCAGTATTGCGAATTCCTAGGCTAATACTTTTTATGCTACATCAAGATGCTTTTTAGTCACAAGAAAGTACATGAATGAGTGACAATCTAGTTTTGTGGATTATGCACTGCTACCCAAGCAAACCCAAGAATCCTAAGTCCCAGAAGGCTAAATAAAACTCTTTATGAACTGGACATTCTTCAAGGAAGTACATGATCCGGTGGAGACAGCCAACCCCACTGACTCACACGGTTGTATCACATAGAGAACACCAAGAAGGAAGCACCAGGAAAACAGCACATACATGCTTTCTTCCTCCAGGCTTTATTCCATCCTAACAAAAGCCTTATGGTCTAACAATGAAGGTCAAGAAAGAGAGAAGCATCAGCCTCCCAATTTTGCCAGAGAAAATGGAGGAACTGAGCCCATCAGAGATGGACTTCTTCAAAGACCTAAAGAGTTGGTAAGAAAAGTAAGGAATTCTCGCTCATTTTTTCATTCATCCACCGCATTTGGTTTCATGCCCGCCATGTCGAGGTGCGGTGGCAGTCAGTGGAGACTCACAGACGAAACACAGAGGTGCCCACCCTCAGGGAGCCAGCAGTCAACCTGGCAGACAATTGTCAAGCCGTGTGGTGAGGGCCGAGGTAAACATGGCAGCCAAGAACAGGGGGTTTACGAGGGGTGGAGATGGAAGGATGGAGGGAAGTGGAGGGGAGAAAAGGATAAGAGAACAAGTTGACACTAAAAAGATCTTACTAAAGATGACCAGTAAAAATACGAGAAATTGCATCCTTTTCTTCTCCGAGGGACTCTTCCACATCCTGACTAGTTCAAAGGTTCCCAAGTATGGCCCCAAAGCTGGGCGAATCAACACGACCTGAAAATGTGTTAGAAATATCAATTCTTGGGTCCTAACCCAGAACTACAGAATCAGAAACTCAGGGTGGGCCCAACACTCTATGCTGTAGCAAGCCCCCTGCAAGTGGTTCTGATGTGTGCTAAAGCTGAAAAACCACTGTACTAGGTAAGTCAGAGTGAAGCTGGGTGAATAAAAGCCCATACGTTCAAAGTTAAGAGACGGTCCGGTCTGATGAGTCATGTAACTGCAGCAACTGAGAAATAATCTTTGGGCAGACATGTCCGAATTTACTTTTCAGAAATTACAGTTCTCCATGTTTGGGGGCCTCTGGACTCTGAACCTGCGAAGGCCAGCCCTGCACATGACCAATATTTCTGAAGTAAATGCTTTGCAGTTTGTCTGGAGTCGGGTGTCTCGAATGAGGATCGACAGACAGAAACCCTCAGGAAGCAAAGGAGCATCTCACGGAACAAACCACAGCGTCCACTGATGGGTCTCACAGGGCCTGCACGGTTGATTGGCAGGCAACGGGGCTTCCGAAATCCCGAGTTTGCTTCTTGCTCTATGGTCCCTCTGCAGGAAAGGGTTCCTACTTCCCGTGGGCTACAGTTGAGCTCTAGGATGCAGCGTGTCAGCTACATGCTCTAAGTGTCTAGACTTTATGCCTCTCGGTTCAACTTCTCGAGATAAAGAGTTGGATTGCCCTGATCTGGCTCAGCAGTTCACTTAGCTGTGTGGGGACCCAAAGCAGACAGGGCAGAAGGGAAGGCTGAGTGTTGACCTTAGAAGAGGTTCCGACTCTGGCGGGGAGCCGATGCTCAGAAAGTATAATATGGTAGAAACGGTCCACTTGGCGCCCTGAGCAGGCCAGCTACCTTCAGGGGTCCCTGGGGCAGTAGGAGAAAAGTTAACATCCTGAACTTCTGTGAATCCCCATTACACGGTAGGAAATCCATAGAAGAAGGCAGCTGTTTTTAAGAAGATAATTTGATTACATATCAAAAACTGTAATTATATATATACCCTACCCTCTTAGAAATTTTAATTCTGGGTTTCTATCCTAAGGAAAAAAATAGGATGCATGCAATGAGAAATAGCAAAAAATAAAAAGGAAATAGCAAAAAAAAAGTCACAGTATTGTTTTCCTAGCAAAATTTAAAAAGGAAATTATCTAAAATATCTAGAAATAGCCCCTAGCTGGTGTAGCTCAGTGGATTGAGCTCAGGCTGCGAACCAAAGTGTCACAGGTTCAATTCCCAGTCAGGGCACATGCTTGGATTGCAGGCCACGCCCCCCAGCAACCGCACATTGATGTTTCTCTCTCTCTCTCTTTCTCCCTCCCTTCCCTCTCTAAAAATAAATAAATAAAATCTTTTAAAAAGAAAAAAAATAAAATATCTAGAAATAAGGATTTTTATTAATAAAAGTTATTTCTTTTTCCTTCAAAAAGAATCTGTCTAGATCTATTCTTGGCGACCTTGTTCTCCCTCACGAAAACTCTCAGTGAGCCCTAACATTGTTTTACTACGGGCAAAAGGAAATCGTAGGCAGCCAGCCTCCCACGTGCTGTTTTTCTTGTCTGGGTTGCAGACACTATGGTGATGAGGCCACAGCTGCCAGATGAGCCCTCCCAGCTGCAGCCCCGACCTGCTCCTACTCGGCCCTAATTGAACATGGCTGGTCCCCTCTCCCCTCCGCTCCAGCAGAGGTCTCCAGATATTAGGTTCCGAGGCTGCTTCCTCGCCTCTACGCTCAGACCCAGGAGCAGGAAAATCCATGTCTTGAGCTCTAAAGCTTCACTAGAACAAATCGTAGTCCTTCCACTCCATAATGTAATGTAATTTGCATAACACGGACAAAACAGTTCCAGCCTTTGACTTGACAGGAAACATGTGAGTTCCCGTGTCCTCTGTTTTAACAGAGAAGAGCAGAACGGGCTGGAATGTTAAAAAGACAGAAGGCGATATATCTTTTCTTTACACACAGTGTCCAAGAAAGGCTACAGAATGATAGCATTAGAGCACAAATAGCTAGAATTCATCCAGAGTAATTCCCCAAACTCAACTTCTCTTCTCTCGGAGTGTTGTTAAGAGGACATGGAATTGAATTTGCATGGTAGTTCTTAGTCTGTTGCTAAGAAGATAACCTTGAAATTTTTTTTTACTGTAAGTTCAGGACTTCAGCTGGAGACGTGGGTAACAAACGCAGAGGACTGTGTTAAGATCTGGCAACAGTGCCTTTAAAAGGTCAGAGCAATTTACATCACACTCAGTGTTTGCAATTTCTTAATAACCCTGCATTACCACATGTGCCCTGAGTACATGACTCTAAGAGGGACATCTGAGTTCAATACGACTGGCTTGGCTGAGGATCTCACGAATATGATGAACATTAACCTCACCCCCAAAAAGCATAGGAAGGGCATAAAGAAGACTATGCAGCTCATTGGCATGGTAAACGGAAGGGTCCTGTTTTCATGCCTTCTTGACCTCAGACACACACTATCCCTAAGGTTCTTCTTCTGCATAAAAGGAGGAAACTTCAGAAGAGCCAGCAAATAAAAGTTTGGAGCTGTTTTAGCTGAAATCAACAAGACATGATTCTTTCGATTCCTTCTCTGTTTACAGAGATGGCCATCGATAAACCTTGGCAGGACCCAGAGGCTCTGCAGAACCCAGAGCGACAACAAATCGGCTACGTGATGTCTAGCCCCCCGAGCTGTAACATCGTTCACTTCTACATGTCTGTGGCGTCTTTGTAAAAACAGGCAGCGATCACACTGGCACCTTGCACACAGTAGGTGCTTGACGAGGGTTGAGTAAGTCAAACTTGAATTGCATGTTTGCCCGGCAATCTAGTAAAACTTTCAGAATGGCAGATGTTTCTAGGACTTGGCTCATTTATTTTTTAGCAAATAGATCAAATTATAAGCCAATATTAAAAGTGAAGGCACCCCTTACTTAATTGTATGACTTGGCTGCCATTATTAATCCAAGGAAGCCACCACGTCCTTCTACATCTTACCCACCCTCGTGGGTAACCGACTGTAGATCAGCTTCTAAAGCAAAGTTGACACTTTGGGGGTGACGAGACATGAAATGCCAGGAACTGAGGCCATCTTTCTTCGGTGGCTGCCACTGTTAGATGTCAGGCTTATAAACTGTCCCCAGCAAATTCCCGTCTTTGACCGGAGAAACTGAAAAAGCGAGCTATTAGGGCAGCGAAACGGCTAAGTCAGATGCACAGAGGGGGCAGAGGCTGGAGACGGAGGGGACTGTGGCCCTGTCTGGGGCCCCGTTCCTGGAGCGAAGCCATGGCCCTCGGGGTCTGCCAGTGACCGTTAGGAAGTCCCCTTTTCAGCTCCAGGCAGTTAAATCACAATGTATCAAGCAACTAACAAACATATAGAGTATTAACAAAGGAATAAGGAGTCCAAGACCAGAAACATCTCTAGGAATGAGTTTACAGAGACAATCACATCCCAGCGCAGACAGAAGGCAGGAAACCTCACACCCAGTAGCTGTGTGCTCTGCCTCCTTTGGACTACAGTAACCAGTTTGCCCCAGAAAGCCCAGCTTGCTCACTCTGTCCCAGCGCCCTGCACAGTGAGCTGGGACTGTCATTGCTGGAACTGTCCTGGTTTGGACAACAGAGTACGTGTCCCTTCACTCAAGACTACATCAGACTGCCAGCCGCAGCCCTGCCAGTCGCTCCCTCCAATTCCATTGCTTTCACTTCTGCTCCTACTGCTGTTTATCACCTGCTGCCATGGGTTTGGCAAAGTACTTGCAAGTGAGTGCGAATACCAGGAAGTGCGGAGCTAGGAGAAAGCTTAGAAAAAAATCCATAAAATAATTTAAAAATCCATACAGGGAAAAATCCATAAAACAGTGCCCAAATAGTAAATAATATCAATAACAAATGAGGTAGCGCTTATAAGACACTCTGAACAGCTTTTGGAACACCATAAACTTTAAATATTAGAAATTACTATCATTATGCAGATTAGTAAGATTAGCTCAACAGCTATTAAAAAGTTACAAAGCATAAGATAAAAATTATAATTTATCTCCAGAACATGTCATTAAAAGCAAGACCTATTCCTTGATGCCAGCAATCTGAAGCAAATGTTATGAGTCCTTCCTGAAAAGTGATGTATCTAATAATTGCAATAGAATTATCCAACCTTGCTTTTTTGGTGTTTCATCAACAGAAAGGCAAGGATGTTGTTGTAAATAGAATGCAAAGCAGAATGTGGTTTACCTCGAATTCTCCAGGTGGTTGGGTTTTGTTTTTTTTTAATTCTGACATAAGGGTGGTAAACAAAGGGACACAAACGAGAACTGGCAAAGTTTCTCTCTTAACCCCGTCAGGAGGAAGAGGACTTTTCTTTACGTTTAAAAAGGCAAAGTTACCAGAAAGGAAGAGAGGAAAGTACAGAAAACATACGTATCATTACATCACGAGGATGCTGAAGAACCAAATCCTATCGTCTCCTAAAGTAGTAGATATAGTAACTATCGGTAACATTGTGTTATCTGTCGTACGATTCCTTCCCTTCTGCCAAGTAGCCTTGAGTTACATACATTAAGTCACCCTAAGTCCTGGGTCCTTTCAAGCTCTCACGTAGGATGTATTCATGATAGACAAAAATACCCGAGATTTCTACACCATTCTTCCCAAGGACACCAAGTAATCTCTACTCTTTCACAACATTCCTTGGAAGAGGATCCAGACGGGCGCCCTTCCTTCTACTATATGGCGAGAGGGGTTGCTCGAGGAAAGCTGAGTAAACTGCCCTGTACCACAGTGGCCGAATGGGGATGGCAGCCCTGTCATTCTCGTTATCACCTAGAGAAGGGAAAAAGCAATACGGGGGAAATATCGCTGGGAAAATGGGTGACTTACATTGCTTATTTATAGGTTACAAAATGGTTTGTGGGCACTCTTTTAACACAAATAATCAAGCATGGTACATAGGAATTTCAATTTTGTAAAGGTAATTTTGGTGTAGAGGTGTGTGTGATAAGAATGGAATTATGCCATCCATATTGTTTTATCGCCTGCTATTTTTGGGTAGCAGCATATTGTAAACAATGCCACCCATCGATATCAACATTTGCAATAGTTGCAATGAATTCTACTTATAAATATACCCTAATCTTTTTTTTTACTTTTGGAAATTTATTTCCCAAAGCCAGGAATAAATATGCATCTTCGGAAAACACACCAAGGGCCCCTTCACAAAATAATTAATACAGATTCATTCCGTCAGCAAGTAACTGCCAGACACTCTGATAGGAATCCCCATCATCATCACACTCAAGCACCAAAAATTCAGGTAGAACATGAGCAAAAGAGCCAGTATTACAGTAGTGTGTGGTCAGCCATTCTTACAAACTGAGATAATATTTTTCTAAAGATAAATTTGGTTAAATATATCCAAAGTCCAAAAACTGTAAACACCCTTCACCCCAAAAGTCCCCTTCTAAAAATTTATCCTTAGTTTGTATGTGACAAGTTACAGAGGTGTTTGTACAAGGATATTTACGGCAGGGTCTTAGGTAACAGCGAGAGAGAGCGAGCCATCTAGATATATCCATGAAAAGTGAGAAGTTTAAACAAATTAAGATACATCCAAAGTGAATACACTGAACCCTTAAAGATGATGATACAAGTTATGGAACATATTCCAGATATATTTGTGATTGATCACGTTTAAAAACACAGGCTACATCAACATGTATGATGTACAGGCATTACAACAATAAAACCCAAAATATTATACTAGGAGTGGTCCTCTCAGGATTATGAGATTACTACAGACTCTTTTCTCCACGTTCACTGGATTTTCTCATTTATATTTAATGAACACAGAACACTTACCCAAAGCAGAAATGAACACATGCATGTTTAACAGAATGTGTCACATATGCCATTATAAAGCTAAAGAGAGAGTGCTCCCGGGGCCCCCGCCTCACCCTGAAGCAGAGAGGAGGATCGGGGGTGGCCTCCCCAGCCAGAACCTCACACGGGGTCTTCCAGGGCCCAGGGCAGTCGGCCTGGCTTTGAAACAACAGGAAAGAGCACAGGAGGATGCGGGAGAGCCTTGGAGATGTGACGGCAGACCCTAACCGAAGCCGTATGTGTGCCTCACACGCAGCCGAGAGGACAATCAAAATAAGAAATAAAAGTGTCCACTAGACTTTAGAATAGTGGAGTTCAATTCGGATCTAAGCTTGAGTCATTCTGGCGAAAAGACGAAGGCAGAAGCCAGATGGTCGCAAGCTAAGGAGTGAACGGGAGGCAAGAGAGTATTGATGAAGGTAAACACTGTCGAGAGAGACAGACAGACAGACAGACAGACAGAGAGACAGAGAGAGACAGAGAGAGACAGAGACACAGAGAGAGACAGGAAGAGAGAGAGATGTAACCGGGAGTTGGATATTGAGTGATGAGGTTTTATTGCATTGGTCAAAAAGTCTGTAGTGCTTAGTTGTCTTTAACTTCATTCAAAACAATTTCATTAGATTGTATTGTGACAGCTGTCATATCAGTGTGGATTAAAAAAAATTTATCAAAATTGGTAAATCTTTATGTAGCTATTTTAGTACTGAAGATGGAAGGAAAATATGTAACATTTTCAGCATATTATGCTTTCTTATCACAAGAAAGATAAAAACGCAACTGAAACACATAAGAAAAGACTTGTGCAGTGCATGGAGAGGGTGCTGTGGCTGATCGAACGTGTCAAAAGTGGTTTGCGAAGTGTCGTACTGGAGATTTCTCACTGGATAACGCTCCACGGTCGGATAGATCAGTGGAAGTTGATAGCGATCAAGTTGAGACCTTAATTGAGAACAATCAACATTACACCACGTGGGAGAGAGCTGACATACTCGAGATATCCAAATCGATAAAGTTATTGGTGACAATGAAAAAATGTGTCTTTTACTGCATGTAAAAAGTCCTATGGACTTTTTGGACAAGCCAGTGTTTTCCAAGGTGGGGCAGCTACAGGATGTTCACGGAGGGAAAAGCCCACGAAGAGGAAGAGGGAGGCTGACCTAAAAAAGAGAAGGAAACAGAGGGCGTGGACGACCATTGGAGCTCTCCAGTCGGGGTGGCGCAGAGGCATCCAGAATGGGACCAAGGGGCTGAGCGCCCCGGCAGACCGGACAGGTAAGAGACAGCACAGGGAGTCCGCCCTCTGCTTCAACCTGCAAAGCCAACTCCGAGAAGGAGGCATTTTTCACTTTCCTACAACTGAGTTGCTGAGGGCAGAAGAGCCTGGGAAATGCTTGGTATAATCAGAATATGTGATGGAAATGAAACAGAGCCTGAGTACCTCACCTCTGTGTGACAACAAAAACATTCTGTGACATCTCTGTAACCCCGCCTGAAGAAAGGCAGGGAGTATTAGAAAAAAACACAAAGATAGCAATGCTTGAGCAAGGGCAGGTTCATTAGGAGGAAAGACAAACGAGATTTGGAATTTTCATCAAGAAGAAAAAAGAAAGCCTACTGAGGGACATGGTTTACATTAGTGGCTTCCAGTTTTTCTGAGTATGGGAATCTTTTTTAATATCAAAAAAATGTTTGAGAACACATATAATAGTGTCTGAACATTTGATAATTATCGATTGGGAAAGCACATTATGACAAGAAGCATTCCCAAATTGAAACATTTTTAAAATTAACTTGCGTTTTGTTCATCTCAGCAGCATCTACACATTTTCAGTACGTGCATATTTATGTGCGGCATCACGTATGTGCGCTACCAGAGGCCAAGTGTGAGCACACGTGGAACTGCGACTCTCTCACGGTACCTTTGAACTACCAGCCACCGCGCCACACCTCCCGGGCTCAGGAACCCTCGGATCACATTTAAGAACCATTGCCCTGCTGTGTAAAACCTTCAATTGGATGACAGGCATCTCATCACCTAATACCCAAAACATAGAACTAAAATATGAAGCTTGAAAGAGGTATTTTAGAACATAAGTAGTCTTCTTGAAAGATGTGCAAACATTACCTCAGAAATAGTTTAAGATAAAAAAAAAGTTGTTTCCAAAATGTTTATGTTTATATAAATCACTGGGTGATATTTCTTCAATAAGTTCTAAAGAAAAGTGGCTTTTTCAGGGGCCACAACCTTTGTGGGGACGTCAGGAGGTACCACTGGGCTCTTGTGTGATGACTCCTTGGTGCTGCTGAGCCCAATAAACTGAAAGCCTTGTCAGCGTTAATTTGCACAGTTGCACCTGGGTCAGGCATAATATAGAGTCACACATACGCTCAAAATATCCTTGAAGAGTGAATGACTGAATGAATGAATCAATCAATAATCAATGAAAGCAAGTCATGGAAATTAGAACTCTAGAACTCAATGATTTTACCATCCTACAGATAACTTAAAATGTAAAACTCACTTAAATGCAGAATTCTAGGAGTAAATTTCACCTGAATTTTCAGAAAAGGTAGAAACAGCAGATTAGAGTGCAACAGAATGATTTAGATTCACTTTTTGGGGATGAAAATGCATTTTGGAATTTGTATATATACAACCCCCAGGAAATTCGTTTCCTAGGAAAGCCCAGTCCGTGGAAAGCCCTTTCCTGCTGTTCCAGCAGATCAGAAACTGCCCACTCAATCCCCATGTGCAGCCTGCCTTTGAATGCAGTGACCACCGCCCCCGGCCCGCAGTCTCCACAACCCACCCAAGAGCTCCTGGACTAGCCATTCCAGACTGGAAAGCAGAATGGAAACCATAGTCACAATCTGCATGAACAATACATGTTCTAGAGAGTCTGCTTTTGTCATTAAACAAGAACAATGGGACCATTTTAGTCAGTCAATCAATAGAGAAATAAAATTTTAAAAATTCAGTAAGCTGCAATGGAAAAGTTTGCACATTTTTTAATGAAAAAAAATAAGCACTACATAGTGTATTCTTTGTTTTTGTTTTAAGGAGGACTGTGCAGAGCCCAGTTTCTGGCTGTGGCTCAATGAATGGCTGTGTGAGCTTGGTGCAATCACCCCCTCTGGCCCTCAAGCTCCTCTTTGGCAACATGTGAGGCTGAGCAGAGTGATCGCTAATGTCTTTGTAGGCTCAGAAACTTCAAAGACTCTCTTACTTCTGATGTCTCCTATCTCTGATATTTTATTTCTCTTCCATATTATTCTTTATATTAAGAGAAAATGGTGAAACTTTCCATTGTGGTTCACCAAAGACATCAGCCCAAACACCTTCTCATTCATTAACTAAGTCCATAAAATGCTCACGAATTGCTCCTAGAATGTACACTACTTTCCACATTCTGGAATACAAAGATGAGACCGGAGTCACTGTAGCCCAATAACTTCAGATGCATATGTTTAGAAAAGAGCTCACTCATCCCTTATTTTAACACACAATTCAATGCAGCAGAAGTAGCAAGCCCTAGAAGCACTGAGAAGACACCTAGAGCTATCCTCAAATATCTTAGAATTAGGACGGGCCAGACAGACAACTTGACTTTCACAATTCACTGTACTCATTTCTAGGATAAAGCAAATTATACACAGTTGAGTTACACATTATGTTGTGATTATTTGATTATGTCTGTCTCCCACAAGATCACAGGTGGCAAACACAAGGCCCACAGGTTGAATCTGGCCCTCCACCTTGTTTTATCCAGCCCAGCACCTTGTCTACTGGGCGGCAGCACCGAGTTCCTTGTCTTAGTTAAGGAGTAGTCACATTTACACAGTCCTAAAGTTACATTCAGCCCCTTGAAGGCCACCGCAAGGCTGATACGGCCCCCAGTGAAAATGAGTTTGACACCCCTGCACCATGAGAGCAGAGATCTAGATTTTTCTGGGCACTGTTTTCCCAGGGTTGACACACGATTAGTGCTCAAAAAATATCTGTTTCATGAATAAAAGGATAAATGAATGGCCAAGCAATGGGGCATAAAGGAAGTGAAACTCAGTCTCCTTGGAAATAGGCACAGACAAGGGCAAGGTCAGAGGCCACACTCTTAATTAAATCCAGATTGTTTCCTTGTCTGTTGTCTTCTTCGTTATAGTGAAGAAATAAAGAACAAAGTGTATATACTTCTATTTCCCTTGTTCATTCCAAATCACATTTTTAACATTCCAGAGCCAGGCATTTATAAGAATGGATGATTTTCTATGTGGAACTCCATGTCTGAAACCGTAGAAATTTGGATCCACTCATCTACCCATGGGCACTCAGGCTGCTCCCAGCACTCAGCTGCTGGCAAGAGCACCGCTGTGAACACAGAGGTGCACGGGTTCCCTTGAATTGTTGATGTGGGGTTCTTAGGGTACATCCCCAGCAGCAAAATCACTGAGTCAAAAGCAAGTTCCACTTTCAGTTTTCTGGGGAAAGTCCACACTGCTTTCCACAGCGGCTGCCCCAGTCTGCATTCCCACCAACAGTGCACACGGGTTCCCTTTTCTGCACGTCCTCGCCAGCTCTTGTTGTTTGTTGATTTACTGATGAAAGTCATTCTGACAGGTGTGTGGTGTTACCTCATTGTGTTTTTAATTTGCATTTTCCCTGATTAGTGATGTGGAACATCTTTTCATATGTCTGTTGGCCCTCAGTACGTCCTCTTTGGAGAAACGTCTGTTCAGGTCCTTTGCCCATTTTTTTAAATTAGGTTGTTTGTCTTCCTGGTGTGGAGTCCTGTGAGTTCTTTATATGTTTTGGAAATTAAACCCTTGCCCGATGTATCATTGGCAAATATGTTCTCATATATATGCTCGGTTCCCTTTACATTTTGATGATGTTTTCTTTAGCCACTCAGAAGCTTTTTAATTCAATATAGTACCATTTTATTTTTTTATTTCACTTACCCTAGGAGATATATCAGTGAAAATATTGCTACGTGGGATATCTGAAATTTTGAGTGGTACACTGACACAATGGTATACTACACAGCACGAAGAAAGAAGGAGCTCCTACCTTTTGCAACAACAGCATGGATGGAACTGGAGAATATTATGATAAGGGAAATAAGCCAGTCGGTGAAAGACAAACACCATATGATCTCACCTATAAAAGGAATCTAATGAACAAAATAAACTAATGAACAAAACAGAACCAGAAGCATGGAAACACGGAGCAGACTGGCAGTGACCGGGGTGGGCGTGGATAAGGGGGGAAGGAAGGGGGCGGGACCAGCTAAAGAGCATGCGTGAACGACACACAGACTTGGACACGCTGTGTGGACTGACTGTGGGAGCTGGGGGGGGGGGGGGGGGGGGATGGGCAGAGGACCGCAAAGGGGGAAAAATTGGGACAACTATAATAGAATAACAATAAAAATCTTTAAAAAAATAAAATTAAAACTTTGAATTTATGTAAATAAAAACCAAACAGTCCAGATGGTAACCACTAGGACTTTTGGTTTTGGTTTACATATGTGACATATTTTGGGAGCAACACCACCAAAAAAAGGGCAAAATATCCAATTAAAAACGACTTTAGGTTTATTGCTATCAATTTTTTTTGTATTTGCTAGTGGCTAAGAGCACAGATTCTCGAACTGGATCCATTTTCTCTGGATAATGAGGCCTTCAGTCAGTTACTTAACCTCTTTCTGCATCAGCTTCCTCATGTGAGAAATAATGCAGCTCCATTGAGTAGTTATGAACATTAAATGGTTTACTATGTATAGAACTCTCAGAAGAGTGCCTGTCACGTGGTAGGCTTCGAGTGTTTGCTAAATCCATAAATAAAGGAAATCAATATATGATAAGCCTACTCCATTCAGTTAGGGAAGTAAAGAGCATATTGTGGGAACAGTTCTTTTGGAATTATGTCGGTGAAGTTTTCAAAGAAGATAATAGATTCAGACAAACCCAAATTAAAGTAAATCATTTGAACAGTGAGCTTGAAGATAAAACAGATTTTTAGACCATGATCATATGAGCTGAAGCAAGACGCTGAACCACTTTCGTTTCTCAACTGAAAAATTCCCCTGCAGGAAAATGATGACTCAAAGTTAGAAAGGATATTAACTGTAGTGTTAGTTTTGAAATAGTGCGTGAAGATGATTTTTAAAGGTATTGGGTTTGACAAAACTCAGTGAAAAGATGTAAAAACCTCTCCAGTAATTGCATTCATAGAGTTTGAAAATACTAGAGAAAAAGCAAGCATTCTAGTAGTGGTCCCTAAACCTGATCATGTACCACAATTGTCTGGGGAACTTGGTCAATACTGACCCCCTTGAGATGCTGATTCAAGAGGCCTGAGGTAGAATTGGGGCGTGTTTATGTGTTAATTCTCCCAGTGATTGCTGAGTCCAGCCAGGTCAGAATGAATGGATCGAACACTTGTTGCAGAGAGGTTTCTAGCCGTGTGTGGCTGCATCGTCCTTACTCCTTCAACCTTGTCACCAATAATGATGTCACAAGTCATCAACAGCACACAGACCAAAGTCATGAGACAGGGGAACGTGTTGCTTGACCAACCCAAGAGCCCAATACAGGCCACAAAAAAATGAACCATAAATCTCATGATAAATGAACCCGCCCTCGGGTTCAAAAGTCAAATGCAAAACTGCAATAAACAACTGTGATGAAAAATGCCTTCACAGCTTTGCAGTTGAAAACATTTCCTAGGTGTTTTACCGTCAGACACACAGCCTACGGGGTGGGGCAGACGTCTGCAGGCTGACACGGTCCCCCCTCGGCTACCGCAAACCGCCTCTAAAGCCTCATGTCCTCAGCTGGGGTTTTGTCTTAGGAAGGAGGTTGTCTAGACTGAGCTCTGCCGAGTAGGCACCAGTGAGGCCAGATTGTTAAAATGTTGGGATGTCTGACACCCACTGGTACATAGCTGCTGCTTACAGCTTCCTATCATGTCAGCCAGGACCTCACCCCCTCCCCACACCAAAGCCAGGTCCCCGTATGGAGGGGCTGCTCCCTGTGACAGCCGTACTGTTAATATTTTCAAAAAAGAAATACCAAAAAAGCTACTAGCCGGGGGCAGTACTTGCCCAGAAATTATGTCAGAGGAAGAACCATGAAAGGTGAGCCTTGGAAGAAGAAGCCTTGAGACAGGCCAGGGAGAGGAGGACCCTGAGCAGCGCCGCCTTTAAGCGGATGAGCAGGCTCACGTGGGAAACAGCTGGGATTCTCTTCATGCAGCTCCAGGTGGAGAAATCGCACACAGTGATTGGAAGTGACCGTGAAGCTGACCTCAGCACCCTAAGAGGAAGAACTTTTGAATGCTGTGCTTCCGGCGGTGGAGCCGGTGTGGTGAGAGCAGTGCGCCCCCCCAGCCACTCGGAAGGAAGCCGTGACAGAGGGGATGACGCCTTGGCAGGTGCTTCTTGTCCAGGGGGTGAACTCGAGAGGCCACTGGGTCCCAAATCGGAACGCTCATCTGTGTCCTCAGGGAAACTATTTTTAATACGGAGTGATTTGTATGTAGTGGTAAGTTCAGAGCAGAAGAGAGTTAACAGAACAGAGAGTGCCCACGCACTCACTGCCCCCACATGGGCCCAGCCTCTCCTCCTACCATCACCCTCTTGCCCCAGAGCAGCGCCCTTGTCACGGTCGGTGAACCTGCATTCATTCGTCATCATCACCTGAACTCTGTGATTTACACTAGAGTTTACCCTTGGTGTTTTACACTCCGTGGGCTTTGACAAATACATAACAACATATTCCCACCATCATCCATAGAACCTTCTCAAGACCAGACCTCCTGCTCTCCACCCCCAAACTTGTTACATCGGTAACATTTGACACTGATGTTTGGAAATTTGTGTATTTTAAAGCTCTTCAAGGAATGGTAACACACAGCCAGTTTTGGAAATCTGCATTCGGTGAGCTCTAAGATTCTTTCTAACCTTCAGAGTCTACAGTTCTAGTCAATGAAAATCACAATAACTTTTTAAAAAATTTTTTTAAATTTCTTTTTCAATTACAGTTTACGTTCTATATTATTTTGTATTAGTTCAGGATTACAGCACAGTGGTTAGACAATCATGTACTTTACAGAGTGGTATCCTGGTATTTCCAGTGCCCACCTGGCACCAGGCATAGTTATCGCAATATTATTGACTCTATTCCCCGTGCTGTACTTCACATCCATGACTATTTTGTAACTAGCAATCTGTACTTCTCAATCCCTTTTTAAAGGAGTACATGACTCTTAACACCTGGTCGGAGCTTAGAGGAAAGTCTGTGCAGTATAAATAGTGTGTCAAGCACTAGGTTAGGCCCCTTTAATTCTTATAAGAGCTCTACAAGGTCATTGTTAATATGTTCCCATTTAATAGAAAACACAGCTGAGACCAAGACAGGTTAAATAAGCTGCCCCAGGCCACACAGCCAGGAAAAAACAGCTGGAGTTGAAACAGAGGTTTCTCTGATCCATGTTATTTCCCTTACACCATTGGACCGCCAACAAACTCTCAACTGCTTGACATTATCAAATGTAGACACACAGTTTCAGATGACTAGTAATAGTGAGGAGGTGAATTCGGGAGGAGTTTTTAAAATAATATACTGAGCACTTGAGAAAAATATTTTGTTGCAGGTCAACAGAAAACCAGGTGAGATTCCAGGAACCTTTAAGATTTTATGCATGAATCAAAGTGCCCTGGTTGAAACCAGGGGAAACAGAGCCAAAACAGTTGCTTCATAAAGATGAAAATTTGGACTAAGGGTTCTCTGACACCCAAATAAAACATGCAATGAATCCTTCAAAATTTATACAAGGACTCGACCACACCTTTGTTCTTCATAATGGACTCCAGACCAGAGAGGTGGCCGGTTCCACATCTTCACGATGGAACCCTCGCCCATTCCCTGAGCCACAAAAAAAGAAAAACCAGTTTTCTGGGGCTGCACTTCGACCACTTGCACAGGATGTGGAAAATGAATGGTTAGTAAGAGCACGCACACCTTTGAGTCAAACCTGGATTCAAATCAGGGCCCACCACTAACTAAATGCGCCATCTTGGAGCAACCCCCTGACGTCTTTAGCTTAGTTTTCTACCTATAAAATGAGGCTGATGGCATTGCAGTATCTGCCTCCCAGGGCTCCCCTGAGGAACGGGAGACAAGCTGCATGTGAAATAATTAACATTCACCTGACACTTAGTAAGCACATGATGTGTTCATCTTATTACTTATCAACCCTCCCTTGGGTGATGTATGGTATAAATGGACCATCTGCCGCTACCTGGATAAAAAGGGACGGCATCATTTCACATTGGTGGGTGCATGGACAGCATAAGATAATGTGGGGGGTTAGTCTGATAGGGTAGAAAAAAATAACTCGTTGACACTCTTCTTGCAGACTGTGTTTTAAAATACCTAATTTTCTAGAGCATTAATTTTTAAGGAAAACAAACATGTTGTTTAGGGCACGTAATGAGGTGGTGAAGCTACAGAGAAAACAGGGGCAGGAACACCCTGCTATCCTTGTCAGGATGCTACCTGCAGAAGGAAGGAAGGGGCTCAGTTTGGGTGGGACCATTCAGGTAGAGCTCAGCAGTGTCCTGTTCCTTAACTTTCCTGGTGCTTTTTAAAAATATTTTATTTATTTACTTTTAGAGAGGGGAATGGAGGCAGAAAGAGAGAGAGAGAAACATCAATGTGTGGTTGCCTCTCACGTGGCCCCCACTGGGGACCTGGCCCACAACCCAGGCATGTGCCCTGACTGGGAATCGAACCTACGATGCTTTGGTTCTCAGCCCACACTCAATCCACTGAGCTATGCTAGCTGGGGCTAGAAAGGGCCCTTTTCCATGTAAGGCTATTCTAAATCTTTCTGCTATGCCAATCTTGATTGATAACTGATCTTTTACTAATTAGCACATTATGTCAAAAATAGGTTTTTATTGGTGACACTGAAGACTATTTACATAAAGCATACTAGAAATTTTCTTACACTGGTTTAATTAATGATGTTCAAAGGCTGTGGATTGTCTGGAGTTATTAGAGACCTGCTCACCTTCACACCGGAGAGGTGAGCTTTCTGCACCCTCAGGGATGGCCCTTAACCCTAGGACACACTGTGTCCAGTCATGGCTCTGATGACACATGACTGACTCGAGGAAGGAATGGATTACCGGGGCTTTGTGGAGTCTCCAGGTCAAGTTTATGAATGGTTTTGTGCTTGCTTATTAATGAATGTTTGTTAAATGCACATTTGAATATATAGTAAAATTTGGTCTGAGACACAGGTTTATAACAATCTGGTAGTGGAGTTGTCAGAAAGGAGCTAACCGTGACACCTTAAATGTCTTTGGTGATTACTGCTATCTACCAAAAAGAAAGAATGTAAATGTTTTGCATAACTAACCAGACTTAGCTTGGTTCAAAACAGGGTCTTCTACTTTTTACTGACCTTTTTCTGAAATTATTGACATTGTGTACATTGAGTGAGTATTACTTTGCAAACAGAAAATTAAAATACTTGGTAAATAATATAATAAAAAGTAAAATACTTTGCAAAGAGAAAATTAAAAGACTCAGTAAATAGTATAATAAAATATAAAAATAAAATACTTTGCAAACAGAAAATTAAAAGACTCAGTAGAAAGATAAGCGAAAGACACGTGCAGGCATTTCACCAAATAAATTCAATACGGCCAAGAACACAGGGCGGCAGCAGGGAGACCAGTTAAGAACGCAGGGACAGTGCAGGAGACAGCGGCGGTGGTTTGAAATGCGGTGGTGGTGGTGGTGGTAGAGATGATGGAGACGAGTCAGCTGGAAAGACGGTTGAGGGGTGGGGAGATGAGACAAGGAAAAGATGGTGAACTCCCCGCCAGGCCTTGGTATCAGCAGCTGGGGAGAGAGTGGTATCGTTTGCTGAGAGTGCAGCCCAGGCAAATAACATGTTTCTTTCGGGAGAGGGAGCAGCCGTGTGGAATGAAGAGTTTTGTGTGGAAAATACTGAATTTGGGATGCCTATTAAAAATGCAAGTGCAGCCCTGGCTGGCGTAGCTCAGTGGATTGAGCTCGGGCTGCGAACCAAAGCATTGCGGGTTCGATTCCCAGTCAGGGCACATGCCTGGGTTGCAGGCCACAGCCCCCAGCAACCGCACATTGATGTCTCTCTTTCTCTCTCTCTTTCTCCCTCCCTTTCCTCTCTAAAAATAAATAAATAAAATCTTTTTAAAAAAGATTTTATGCAAGTGGAGATAAGTAGACCAGACGGCTGACTTTCAGAGGCTGGAATTTGGGGGAATGGCCAGCTCTGGAGTTGGAGAGGCTGTGGATTTAAAGCCACAGAAATGCATGAAATAATCTAGGAGAGGGAGAGAAGGTACGGGGCCGCTCTTCAATGTCAGAACAGTGGAAGCGTCGGTGCTCCAAAGCCAATGAAGAGAGTGTTTCCAGAAGGAAGGAGGGAAGACTTGGGTCGAACGCTGCAGGGAAGTCAAGAGAGATGAGCAATGAGAGCTGACCGCGGAATTACTCACACGGAGAGAGCACATGGAGACCTCGGTGAGAACAGTGTCAGTGGCCCGAAAGGAAAGGAAGTCTAACGGGAGTGGGTGCAAGAGAGATGAGGATGTGAGGAGGTGGAGACAGTAGTAGAGCCGAACCTGGGAAGTTTATTGAAAAAATAAACCCCAAAGAAGAAAGACATGCTGCATGCCAGAAGCCGAGGTGTGTGTCTCGTAACTTTGAAAAACAATTGTTTTATGGTCAGATGACACCTTACCATCTGGTATCAGGAGCAGGTCTCCTTCAAGGACCCATCTCTACCCTCCTAATCCTTTCTTCTACTTCCGCTCACTCGGAAATTCTTCATAACCCAACTCACTCTCCTCTCTCCTCTCCTCCTCCTCCTCTCTCCATCTCGGCCCACTGATTGCAAGAATGATTACCTCTCTCCTGACCACCCTCATCCTCCCAGGTCAGGTGTTGCTTCTCCCTCTGACCCCTTCAAAAGGGACAGCTGTCACCAGTCCCAAAAATGACTCCAGGCAAAATTGTTCCCTTTCCCCAACCTAACTAACCAACCTGAGTTTGACCAAAATTGGTTGACAACCAGGTCTCTTGTCCTCACCTGTTCCTCGAATCTCTGCTCATTGTGAGAAAATCAGTGCTCTCTGAGAGGCTATCACTAAAATCTGATCTCTGGTAATAAGGGGGACTGCAGGTCTGGGGGCCAAGGCTGGGACAGAAGTGGCCTCTTCTCTCAGTTCCCTCAAAGGCAACTGTGGGAGCTCTCCATCACATTGTGAATGCTATACCCTTCCCTTCCAAGCTTACTTAGGTCCCTGTAAGTGAGTGAACCTGAGGTTCCCCTGGAATCTGAAAAGCAAACTTTGGCAGATGGGTTCTGGCCCATTGGCTAAATTGTTTTACAGTCGCTGACATTTCTGTGAGACTCAGAACCCTATGATACCTGATGACCACCTAGATTTCCTGATATTGATCAGATTAGAAGGTCACTGAGACAATCTGTCTTCCAGGCACCCGATAGGAAAAGGAAAAGCAAGTTAAAAAAAAAAGGCAAATTTAGAGATACTGAAAACAGCCAGGAACACTTCTAGCCAGAGGTGTCCTTTCTGATGATGCTAAATGAGTTAAAAAGCCATTTCATCAGATCAGAGGGAAAATAGTGAGAAACCAAAACTGTGAGTCAATAGGCATTGATTTACCCCTGTTGTGCTTTAATGAAGTTTCAGCAGAAAAATTACACCCCGGCAGAGGCACACCTGTATGGTGGCCTGCTTTCCCTGGAAGGTCAATCAAGGATCCCACAGATTAACTGCACAGGACTGGAGCGGTATTTCTGTTTAAGCTTTATTGAAATAGAAATCTAACGTTTTTGCAAGTATAACATGTGGGACCAGGAAACTTGTCTTTTCAACTCATTAAATAGTTCATATTTCAGTTAATTCCACAATAAGGGACTACCTGAAGCAGAACCTAGAATTGCGAATTTGCTACAAGTTCTACAAATCTTTTACATTGAGAAATAGGCCGAGAAACCTTAGGCTGAGCTAGTTGGCCTGAGTACTTTGCCCCAAAATACTAAGACATTTTAAGAAATTCAAAAAAAAAGAAAAAGAAAAAAATTCAAGATCATTTAAAATTACTCTCTACCTAAGAAGAAAAACATGCAATTGAATCAGTTTTTATACACCCTCTATATTCATAAATTCTCTATAAATAAGCTCAGGGATTATAGTGCTAGCATACTGATAAAAAATTACTCAGGTCCAAAAAGAACATAGCCAGTTTTACAGAAAAGAGCTCTATCCCATTTAGAAATTCCTGCTATGGACACTGGGCTGGTCCACAACGAGCCGGAGCAGCCAGAAACTGTGCGAAGAAGAAGAACGCAAGGCCATCAGCCAGTTCAGGGGCCCCTGGGGGAGGGGGGTGGGGCGGAGAGAATTCCTGGCTTTTATCACTTTCAGGGGAAATCCCTTGCCTATTATTTTCTCCTGTATAGAGTTTTCCTTCTCCAGTTGAGATTTATTGGCTTCCTAGTGACTTCAGATCTTCTTGAAGCTTCCTTAAGAGAATGTTGAGGCATGGTGATACCTCCAAGCACGCCCATAATTTTCAGAAAATGAGAAGACCAAAGCTGTGAAGCCCAGCTTGCAAGAACAAGTGTAGAATGAAACAGAAAATGTATTTCTACAAGCCCAGGGGCCAACAGCCAGCAGTCTGGGCTTTGCCAGGCTCTGTTACGAGAAACACACACGAAGGATGCTAACTCACACCCAAAACAATACATTCCGAAGCTAACACAGGAGGCCGGAGAGCGAGAGAATCTCGGGTCACTCGATGAACACTCTCCTCCCCTAGGAAGATGAGGAAGAGGAATTACAGAAAGGCAAAGGTAAGGAGCAGTCAAACACCTATCTTCTGGTAAAACTTGAGCTAATACAAGGCTGTGAGAAAGACAGCCTCTGGGAGGAAAACTAAGCTTTTCTCTACACTAGCTGACCAGTTCTCGGGAAGGCTGATTCTCACTTCCACTGATGTTGAAACACCTCTTCCAAGAAGTCTTTCCTCTGACTAAGGGGAAGGGAGTTGCCACAAGTCGCTTCTAAGATCCCTGTCTCAGGCAAAGTTCTAATCTTGGGAAAACGCATCTTACAGGTTTTCTGATCCCTCCTCATTTCTAAGTGTTCTGTGTTTCCTGTAACTACCACTCACATCTCCGCCCCCAGGACCCGGCTCGGGTGTGTGCACACCTCACACTCTAAATATTTCCCGCCTTGTCTCTCCCATGGAGAATGTTTCTGTCCTCTGTTCTATGTCCCCAGATCCTGTCTTCAACCCAAGTCACAATCAATCAGTCATATAAACAAATTAGCTAGCAGATCTGGTACACTATGTGTTACAATTTAATGTCTGTAATGTTGTTTAAGTGCTTGTTTTTGTCAAAAACCATTTGGTTGACCTAGGTAATCTTTCAAGTTTTCTCCCAACTTTAGTATAAAATTTTATAGGTAACTCAGATCAGAAAATTTTAAAACCTTAGGCCAAGCTAGTTGGCAAGTTGACCTTTTGGGGCCCTTGGAATTAGACCAATTGTGTTGTTGCTATTGGGTGTAAATATGTCAGATCTGATCGTTACCTTTCAATCAAAAAGCTCAACAGCAATTGTTAGAGGTTATTATCGCATAGCTTGCTGTGTGTATTGCATGCCCTTGGTGAGCTGAAGATGACTCACATTCTTTGCTCTTCCTCTCATCAGGAAATTAGTCTATTTTTCCCTCTGACATAGAATCGCTGTGACTTTCTCTGATCGATAGAATACAGTGAAAGTGACACTCCCAGTTCTGGCCTAGCCCCTAAGAGGTGTGGACGTTTCTACTTGGATCCCTGTGGGAGCCCTAAGCCACTCTGTAAACAAAAGAGGTGCTTGCTGTAGAGACTACGTGGAGAGAGAGAGAGAGAAGGAGAGAGAGAGAGAGAGAGAAAAGAGGGATTGATCTCTAGTCAGCCTCATCTGTTCCAGGCATTCCTGTTGAGATACCAGACGTGTGAGTAAAGGCATTTTAGACCCCCAGCCCTAGAAAGCCCCCAGGTAACGGCAACTGCACGAACAACCCCAGACAAGACCTGCAGAAGAACCACCCAGCTGAGCTCAGTCCATATGTGGCTGTCAACCACACACACACGGCTGTCTAAGCCACTGAGTTTCAGAGTGGCTTGTGACACCACCCTAGACACCTGAAAAACACCCCTGAAAGCTGTCCTAATCCTGCCTTTGAACAAAGAAAGAAGGGATGACCATTAAGAGAGTTTTCCATAAAGTTCCTAAATCATTATCACAATCATCCCGCACTCCAGCATACATTTACTCCTTCCTGGAGAAATGGCACATCCTTTACAAAGCGGGTCAGCCCTTTCTCAACCGGACACATGGACTGTCCGTTGCCGTCCCTGCAGTTGCAAAGTGTGAGCTCCAGCTGGACGGAAGCCAAGAGCGCTACTGGGTCTCTCACAAAGGCTCTTCCGCAGTGGTGACTTCGGCAATGCTCAGCTGTTTTCTATACGTCTTGCTTCTTTTCCATGCCGAGCAGTCTACAAATGGAGCCTCAGAGAGAATTCCACTCTGAAAGCCTAGTGGCATCCTTCTGACTGCAAAGAGCCCTGAAACCCTACGCCGCTCTCCACGTGCCTCTTGGCAACAAAGCGCCTTACGTGTGTGTGGGGGGGGGCAGCCACAGAATGAGTCCCCAGCACTTCATATTAGCTGGTTACGAGGCTGGTTATTCCTTAAGGGATTTTAAATTCCTCCGTCATGTATTCATGTGTGACAAATTGCTGACACCTGCACGGCGAGTCCCAAGCCAGATGCTTGTGTTCAAAACTTGCCACCCTACGCAGAAGAGTCATCCTGGAAGAATCCGGGGATGAAAAGAGATTACGGCGTGCTTGTTTGAAATGCTTAGGGTTTGAAAACCCTTGCCAGGATGCCACTAGGCCCCTCGGGATCTTTCAGATGTCAAAGAAAAGTGAAATGCTGATTTAATTTTTTTCATGCAATTTTTGAAGTTAAAATGGTATGAATTTCTTTGGGGTAAGAAATATTCCATTTTTACTTTATATACATCTGCATTGCTGGGATTTTTTAGAACACAGGTATTATTTGAGTAGTTAAAAAGATAAGTATGCTCGGCAGGGAAATGATTTCCAAAAATATCCATATCATTATTTTTTTCATTCCTTCTGAAACCGTCGTAGACAAGACAGGAAACTATGACATGCCATAATGGGGTTAGAAAAGCCCATCACATATGTCAACAAGGGACTAATATTGTCATGCTTTATCTTAATGCAACAAGGGCTGATTCATAAGTGCACTAGTATAAACACACCATGCCCTTTTCTGGGCACTGCAGTAATCCCCACATCAAACACCAACCTCTTCAACTAAATAATGTAAAATGCCAGTGTCTATTTGTAACGCCAATGTTCCCCCATCAAATGGCATCTAAAAGTCAAAAGCCATCCATGCTCCTGAAGTCCTCCCCTCTGCTAGCCTGACCCTGTGCTTGAAACTCCTGCCCAAACCACTCTCTGGTGTAAGCTGTCGTGATGCCTACAGGAGACCGCTTCCAAATGCCAACAGTGGTTTTCTTAAAGGAGTAACCATGAACCTGGTAGAAACAATGGTTTTACCTCCTTAAACCATTATAATGCAAGGTCCAACTCTAAACAAATAATGGCGACTGTTAAGGTAAACCTAACGTGTTACTACTACTGTTCTCATGCTACTGTTAATAATGATGATCATGATTATCAATACAATTTATTGAGCACACGTAACAAACTGGGCCCACTAGTTAGTACTTGGCACACATATTTCTAGTGTTAATGCAGCACTACAAAGCGACACTTCGCCCATTTCAGGGCTTACAAAGCTGAGATCATGGGGTTAGGTGATTCGTCCAAGGTAAGATAGCTCCTCAGAAACAGTCGAGATTCCAGCCAGAGCTGTCTGAAGCCGAGGCCCACGTTCCTTCTATACTTGTGACTCGTAAGACCGGGTGAGTGCTGGAGCTACGACAAGCTGTGGAGCTAGAGGACGGGCGAGAAAAATTCCCTCTGCCCTGCCACGTTCCTGCCATCCAGAGCTGGCGGCAGGAGTGGGCCACTGCAGTCCCTTACTCCACGGCCCGTGCTCCCCCTGCGGGGCCTCTGCACAGGTCCTGGCCCAGGGCCACGCCTCTGACCTACCCCACCCTCCCCTCGTTTCCCCGGTCTAATTATAGCTCCTGGAAGACTCACCAATTCAGACAAAACAATCACAACATCCTGCTGAGTTCAAACAAAATACTTTTAAAAAATAAGGATAATTGTCCTGCAAGGTGTTTCACAAATATTTTACAAAATAATAACTCCATAAGCTCGTACAATGGGTCTCCATCCTTCTCAAAGAACTTTACAATTGTTTACTGCTTGGTGCTTTACTCTAATAGTGAAAGTCTTTTAACCTGCAGAAGCAAACGTGTCTTAAGGTAAAGCCACTCTGACTCTTGCCCAACAGCATGGGGTTCTGACTCCCATTGGTGGGGAGCAGCCCCCGGAGCACTTCTGAGCAATCGGGACAGAGCAGAGTGGAGAGAGAATGCAGGCTGCAAGTTCATGGAAATTTTTCCATCAAGCAGCCACGCTGCTCGCAAGGCTCTTGTTTTGATAAGATGTTCCTTCGGCCATACCATGTGCTGTTTTAAAAGGTGGCTTCCATCAATTACAGTGATGTGGTATATGATGCATGGGAGAGGTGAAGTCCCATGAACTATTATATACAAGAGTTGACTTCACAGAGCATAAAAGACTAAGCTAAGAGTAAACACACAGGAGTTTGCTGCCAAAGAGCCTTCTGCAACCTCGGGGGCTTGCAGCCATGCCTCAGACAAGTGAAAAACATTTCCCTGGTTCTGTGCTGGCTTCTGTGTGGAACCAAGGCCAATGTCATCTATTGTTTCGTTGTAACATGTTTGCATGGTTAAAGAACATAACACTTCTCTATTAATTTCTCTGTGATTTGAGGACTTCCTTTAAGGATTTCCAGGTGACCATTATTTGCACAAAAACTTGGTCTCTCGGGGGCACAACTGCAAAGCTGTACAGAAATACATGTGACCCTTCCTGGGTTCCTATAGCTGACAGACACACAGGTGTAATCCAAATTCAATAGAATTCACGGAAATGTGACCGCATGCAACTTTCAAGGAGCCAGCTCTCAGAGCCTGTTAAGAAAGACAAAATTCAGCCAACAAATCTCTTCTTTTTATTATTGTCGGTCAAGTGCAGTTGTCTCCATTTTCACCCCACAATGGCTCCCCATCCCACCCACCCCCACTTCCCACCTAGAACCTACCCCCTTTAACTTTGTCCGTGTGTCCTTTACACGTGTTCCTTGATAGATCTTCCCCTATTTCCCCCCATTACCCTGTCCCCACTCCCCTCTGGTTACTGTCAGTTTGTTCTTTATTTCCATGTCTCTGGTTATACTTTGCTTGCTTGTCTGTTTTGTTGATTAGGTTCCACTTATAGGTTGAGATCATATGGTATTTGTCTTTTACCACCTGGCTTATCTCACTTAGCTTAATACTCTCCAGTTCCACCCATACAGCTACAAAGGGTAGGAGCTCCTTCTTTCTTTCTGCTGCATAGTATTCCATCATGTAAGTACACCATAGTTTTTTGATCCATTCATTTACTGATGGGCATTTAGGTGGCTTCCAGCACTTGGCTATTGTAAATTGTGCTGCTATGAACATTAGGGTACATAGGTTGTTTCGAATTGGTGTTTCACAGTTGGCTAGACCTTAAAAATTTTGCAGCAACAACATGAACCAGCCTCCTTAGGACTTAGTTATTTCAATGACCTAAACAACAACAACAATCTAGTATGAAACATTGGTTCTCTCTTGGCTTGAGGAAGATGTTAATCAACATCCTTGGAGCTTCTCCTCTGTTCTTCTTCTTGACTTGACCAAAACGAACCCATTTCTCATCAGAGATTCTTCGAGATTGTTACAGACTGAATGTTTGTGTCCTCCCAAAATGTGTATGCTGGAGATGTAACCTGCATTGTGACTGTATCTGGAGGTGGGGCCTTTATGGAAGAAGTTAAATGAGCTCATAAGGGTAGAGTCTTGATCTGTCAGGACTGGTGCGCTTATAAGGGACACCAGAGGGCTCGCTCATTGTCTCTCTGCCAAAGGCGGACACAGTGAGACGGTGGCCATCTGCCTTCATCACAAACCAAATCAGCCGGCACCTTGATCTTGAATTTCCAGTCCCCAGAACTGTGGGAAAATGAATTCTGTTGGTTAAGCCCCAGTCCACGATATTTTGTTGTAGCAGCGTTGGTAGACTAATACGGACACCAAATTAAAAAGAAAATATTCTACTGGTTTGATGAGAATCATATGACAAAAAAAAATATTTGCAACCTAAAATCTACAACAGAACTTGATTGTATAGTTTTGTTTCGTTTTGTTTCCAGTCGGGCTTCCATGGCAGAGTCCAGGTAAAGATCCTGGAGAATCATGACATCATAAAGGGATGACTTGATTTTTTTTAATTGCCTTGCATGTTTAATTTGTTTTAATAAAGGAATTTCCCACAGAACTCACTGGCTGGCTTATCTGTACCTAAAGCTACAGTGGACTCTCCAGGGCTCTGCAGAAATCCTAACGTGTCAAAGACAAGACTCATCGAATATGCCACGAGCTCCTCTCTATGTCCTAGCTGCTATTCAGGTACACTTGGGGTCATGTGACACATCCTAGCCGAACAACTCTGGGTGGAAAGGCGTGTCACTTCTGGGCTGAGGCTCCTCATCCACTTCTGTTTCCCCACCCACAACCACCGCAGAGACCACGCACTCCAGACTCCACAGCTGCAAGACGGACTGGGAAGGAAGCAAGAAACAAGCCTTGATTTGGTAAACCCACGAGATTTCAAGGTTTTATTTGTTGCGGCCGGTAGGACTATTTATCCCAACACATCTTGGAACTCGCATTCCCACACAAAACTTGGTGACTTCAATGCTGTCTGAAGCTTGAACGTAGACTTGAAACTGCCTGACAGGTTGCGACAGACCATCGGCGACTGAACATGGAAGGCACGTGGCCGGGCAAGCGTCGGTGTCTGCATAAAAACCACTTATTAAACTCCTGCAGCCCTGGCCCGAGTTACAGGGCGTAGAGAGACGAGAAGGAAAAGGACACAGCTTAGACCCCCACGATGCTCACAGGGACGTCCCCAGCGTGGGGTTAGACTCCTGCCTCTCCTACCCAGGGTGTTCCTAACGTGCCAGGGCTGTGTTGCTTAGGGAAATGTGTCATGATTCCACGTTGAGGTTTTATACATACCTAGAAGGATAATAGGAACCAAGGGAATAAGAAAGGATAGTTTAATTAATTCCATGGGTTTTCATTCCAATTACAGCACTAAAACTCATGATTTGGGTTACAGCAGCTTTCTCATCCACAACCATGCCAAACTGATTAGGAGCTCTAAGGCTAATTAAAAACAATCAAAGAAAATAATGCTAACGAAGACCATAAGCTAGAACTAGGGTGATGGTTAGATTGTCATCTTAGCCAGCACATTCATTGCCTTATTTTATTCCAAAAGACCAAGGAACATTCTTTCGTCATTCACACTCCTCTTACTAACAGGAAAACGGAGGGATGCGGAAGCTCCCTGGGTGGGAAACATGGAAGATACTCTAGGCTGAAACCCAAGTGGACCGCTGAGTTTATCTGTGGTCTGTGCTCCCTCTGAGTCCCCATGTTCTTTCCCTTTGTCCCTTCCCCTTGGCATTCTCAGATGTCCCTTTCCAGTTCTCCAAAGATAAACAGTTTATTGTTGATTTTTTGGCTTTGCCTCTCTTGCTTACATGACATCTGCCTGTTGCCCTTGGGTTGCTAGGAAACCGGGAGCACTGCCCGGTGACCCGCTTCCACCAGCTGCTTCCAGTGGCTGCTCTTGGAAGGAAAAGAGAGCGAGAAGGAGAGTGATTTATTTCATGGATCTTGCTCCTCTGTGACCCAATGAAGTTCTACTTGACTTGTCAAGCGTAGGAACTAACAGCAGCTTGTCAAGAGTATGAAATGACTGGTTCATGTTAGGCCAGCTCTCTCTCCTGGAGCCTTCCTTTACTCAGAATAACTTCTTTTAAATTGTCATTTGACCTGGCTGGCATAGCTCAGTGGATTGAGCACGGGCTGCGAACCAAAGTGTCGCAGGTTCGATTCCCAGTCAGGGCACATGCCTAGGATGCAGGCCACAGCCCCCAGCAACCGCACATTGATGTTTCTCTCTCTCTCTCTCTTTCACCCTCCCTTCCCTCTCTAAAAATAAATAAATAAAATCTTTAAAAATAAAAAAATAAATTGTCATTTGATTCTTCCACCTACCATGACAAGCACTTCATTTGCCGCCTCAGAATGTCTCAACACAGAAAAATATCTGATTAAAGAATGTTAAGAAAAATACTACTGAGCACTTGGGTCAAACGCCGTTTTATTTTATATAAGCTTATTCATCTAATTAATTCGCAAAAAGATTACAAAGTATAAACATAGGTATGACATTTGTCCAGATATGGCATGTAATGAAAGTCATCATTATGTGATATTAACACTAAAACATTACCTTTTTTTATAAAATGTTTCTCAGAGAATTTGTTTCTTCGATCTTTGAAAATTCCTGTAATGTCGTGAATCTGACACTGAATGTAAAAGCTCATCTCCATTGGCATCATTCTAAAATATGCCAGATGGAATGAACATGCACCCCAACATAAGGAAACTTATTTTTATGGTTGTTTTCTCCATATAATCAGATGATAACTTATTTTCATCAATTGTTCTAAAGTGAATTACATTGAATAAGATTAGAAAGAACATGAAACTGAGCATCAAAACAACTGCATGCTGGAATGGGAGTAAAAGGGAGAAAACTGTACTTGAACAATAATTAAAATAAAAATAAATTTAAAAACCTGCATGCTATACCTGCCTTTGTACCATTGCCAGCCCTGTCCCTTGAGAATCACTTAACCCCTCTATGACCCACCTCTCATCTATGAAATGAGAGGCACATTAAACAGCAAATTTAGCATACATGCCATTGATCATCCATATAAGAATGTGTCCCATTCTTCTTAACATCTCCATCTTCCCATCATCCAATAATCAATGATCAGTCACCTACCTAATGTCAGACCCTGCTAAGTACTCGGGATGTAACTTGTAAAACATTACCTTCGTCTTCAATAAGACCATAATTGTGTGCAGGAACAGCCGTGGAAACAAGTAACTCCAATGCAATGCTACCGTTGCTATAATAGGGAGAGGGTCCGAGTGCCAAAAGAGAACCAACAGGGGAATTGGGGTGATCAGAGAAGACTTCAGAGACAACGTAACATTTGATTAGTGCCTTGAAAGGTATTTCATATGTTTGCATAATGTTCTCCTCTCCACTCACCACTACTTTAATGGATATTTGCTCTTCTTTCATGACACCTTTAAAACCAGTGCTCCAACCAACTTGACCATGGCCCTAAATAAAACTTCCTACTGACCAGCTGCCCAAGTGAAATCCACATTTTATCTCTCTTTTAGTTGAGAAGGAACCCCAAAGCCCACACTTCATCTCTCTTTTCACGTGACAAGGAATCTGAAGGATTAAAGGAAATAGAAAGCGGAAGTGGTCTGAGGCTATAAATAGAGTCAACGGATGCCATGGCAAGAGCCCACAGTCCCCCAGTCTCCTTTAGAAGACTCCACCTTTAGAACTCTGTAGATGCCCAGCTTCCTCTAGCTTAGCTATGCAAACTCCTGTGCAAGGAATTCTAGTCAAAGAATTAAGTTTCCGTTTCTCCTTGGGGATGTTCGTAAGCTATAAGAACATGTACAGACACACATGGGACATGTTGGCTCCAGCCTCGCTAGTAGGACACCCAGAGCAGCACATTCTAACCAGGCTCCTCTGTGAGCACACCTGGAGCGGCACCCACCAGCACACCCATGACAGTGCACTCAAACCAAGCCAAGTGACCAGCTTCTTAGTAGCAGCGACTGCATCTGGACAGCATGAGTGTGCAAAGAGTCGCAAGTGGGTGTGGCAACGTGCCAAAGTGAATGGAGTAAAACCTTAAAGATGAGCACAATGAGACACTCCGGTGTGGTCTTAGATAAAATGAAAACCAGCCCATTTATATAAAAAAAAATAGATCTTTAAGTCTGACAAGAGTTTATTCGAAGTGGGAATTCTCATGCAGGGTTGGCAGGGTTGTGGAAGGGTAAAACCCTTTGGGAAGCAAATCCTTCACCTGTGTGCAGAACTTGAAAGTGTTCATTCTCTTGGACAGAGCTTCTGGGATGTAACCCTACTTACAGGAAAATCTTTAGGCACGAAAGTGATCATCACAGGGTTGTTTGTGGCAACAAATAATGCAGTAAAATCCAAAAGTTTAACAATAAGAGAACGGTTTACTAAAATCAGTGTGCATTTATATCTTAGTATAAAATAGATTCACTAAGAAAACCTTAACAAGGGATGTATAAGCCCCTGGGAAACATATAGTTTACAGAAAGAATTAAAGGAATAAACTAAAAGGCAAAATTGAATAAGCAGTTGAAATTTAGATCACAATCATGCTTCAAAAATACACATTGAAAGAAAAGATTGGGAGGAAACACACCAAAAAACGCTCAGTGGTTGTCTGTGAGTGAAATTAACTGACTAGCATTTATATTATTTTACTCTTAATATTCCCCATGCTTTCCTTAATGAGGTTCAGGAAGTAAAATTAAGTGCATTGAATGCAGTAACTTGAAAGGGCCCTGTTTGGGTGTGGCGTGAGATGTTCACAGATCCCCAGACGGCCAGAGAGGTCAATGCCCAGCATGAGCCAACACAAAATCCAAAAAGATGTCAGTGACCTGAATAGCGAAAGGAGACACAGTGACACAAAACAGAAAAGTCAGATTCCCAGAACTTATGAGTAATAAGAAGATGAATACAGAGAAAATTTGCTATTAAAAAATGCTTCTCCTAAACAGTCTGCACGATAGATGAATCCAGAACTTTGGTTTAACCGAAGGGCTATCGCAATCGATTCAGCAAATCTGTGTTGAGAGCTTGCCATGTGCCGTGTGTCCGGGACACAAAGGCGACTATGGCATGGTCCCTGCCTTCAAGAAGCTTTGTTTCTTGTTGGTTCGATGCTACCTACAGCTTTCGTTGTATCTGGATTGAATTAAGGCAGGTGCTTTTGCCAAAAACTGCCTAAAGATAAGGAATTTTAAAGTATTTCATTTGGACTAGTGGGAAGGAAGGAAGATTAAATTCCAAGGACTGGCTGATGAAAAAGATAAAAATTTGGTGTTGGAGAGTCAAGTTAAAAGCTCAATAATTCATGCTGAGATCCCACAGCTGCTTACACCAACACAGGCTGCAGGAAGCAGTCAGTGGGCCAGGGGTGGGTCAGCGGGTCACAGCCATTTGTGGAGTGCCCACTGTAGCCGGAAGCATCGTAAAGGTAGCGCGAACTTTTACGCTGCAAAAACAGTGCACAAAGGACGTCCAACCTTTCCCCACAAAAAGATTCTGCACAAACTAGGGAAACAAAATGCACAGAACAAATAAAGAAAACTCATATAAATTTCACTTGACCATAAAGCCATATAAAACAACGGTACAGGGACATAAAGAGAGCGCCACACAGAACAGGGAGCATAATCAAGGGCGTGAATCACACAACATTCTCCGTAAAGATGTATCTGAAGCTGCATTCTGAAAGTAACAAGGGACACTGACAGAGGAGAGAGAAAGGAATGGCATGTGATGGAAGGGAAATCAAAAGGGATGGCGTGCAGAAGACAGCCAGGAGGAGGAGTGTGACTTGATTGTAGCCCGGTGATTCCCAACGGATTGTACCAGGGAGCTTTTTAAACACACCCCTGCCCAGAGATTCTGACTTTGTTGAACTGGCTGGGGCCCAGGCATTAGTGTTTTTTAAAAAATTACACAAGCAGTTCTGGCCGATGTTGAGGACCCTTGGACAAAGGAACCCCATAACTATTTCCCATGATGTACTTGACATGGGAAACGGATATTTGCAACTTAGTTAAAAAACAGCTTTAAATTCCATAATTAATTTGGCTTATGGCACTGTGAATTCCTCAGAAGCCAGGGTCCTGTTTTGGTTCATTTCTGTACAATCATAACATTAAATTAATACTTTTGAATGAATGGTTGAGTAAATGAAAAAATACAATCTGTAAAAAACAATCATTGTAGGCATTTGACCCAAGAGGTAAGATGATGATAATGTTTAAGAGACATTAGTTCAATGTCACCACAGATGGGAGGAGAGATAGGCAGGGTCGGCTAACACCTTCTGGGTGCCCTCTGCGCGCCAGGGGCTCCGCATGCGGTGCGTCATTTCCTACTCCAACCAGTCTGCTAAGTGGACATTCTTATCTCAATGAGGGAACTCAGGCCCAAAATTATTCGGTGTGGATGCGCAGCCAAGCCGGAACCTGGCTTTGCAAGAATGGCATAATGGTTGTTCTTGGTGGATATCTAAATGGATGTGAGCAAACAGTATACAAACCAACATCGGCTCGAATTTCCAAACAGACTTCCAACTTCTGACCTAGTCTCCCAATGCCCAAGTGGCATGTGATTTCACTAAGGTGTTTACCTAACTGCAAGAATGGTGCTCTTAACAGTCATCAGACAGGTGAGTCAACATACGGTGTTTCTAGAAAAATCATATCTATTTCTTTGACTCTTCTCAGATAGGATTTTATCAGAAATGTAACAGAAAAGAAAACATGTCCTACTGCACTTCGTTTTGAAATAGGAAAGATAACTGCTTTATAATTTAGGGGATATTGTTTACCACCCATTGTTTCTCTGTTCACATTTTTAAAAAATGTTTTCCTTTCATCCTTTCAGAGCTTGTCTGAAAAGCAACGTCTCCTCTGCCTGATGCCAAGTGTGATCTAGAACAGTAGGGTTATGTGTCAGTGGAAATAAGGAACTAATCATCTGAAGGAGTTCTCAGACTCATTTGTTAAAGATTGTGATCCGCTTGGAAAGGCTGCTCTGGAGAGAATCAGCCATTCAAAACAGTCAGTTTGTTTAAAAAATAAAATTCATTCCTGTCCACTCAAGGATAAGTAACGGGCCGCAATTTAAAAAACGAAAAGGCCGCTATCCCAAAGAGGAAGATGCGAAAGCATCCTATCAGCACTGAGCAACGTCGCTATAAACAAGCTAAGCACGTCATTTGCTTTGTGATTCTTTGCGAAACTGGAAACTAGATCTTTGGAGAGGCTCTGGCTTTAGGCGTAAACTGAGCCAATTGACTTGAACGACAATTTGCAATACATCGCCAGCTGGAAACACAGCTGAGCTCTCCTGCCCTGGAAACCCTTTAACTTTGCAACTTCAGCTACAAATACGTAACCTTTAAACATTTGCACTTTAACCTCCTTTTCGGAAGAAACCGTCTTATCACTTGAAAACCCTGAGTCCCCTGTTGAAATCTTAAGCTCGATCTCAGCAACTACTCTTTCTGAAATAGTCATTCATTTATTAATGAAATGTGCTTATATTTTTAAATACCAAGCTTTTAACGCTCCTCTTTCTATCATAAATGGCATCATTTATTTTTAATTGGCACCCAAGCTTCAATGCTTTCATTGGGAGCTTTAGATTTGGCTTGAATTCTGCTCTGGGGACACTCGGCAAGGCTCTCGTGAAAGTCTCTGAAAGGAAATATCATCTAGAAATTTCCCTGAGCCATCTTTCTTTGTATTTTTTTAATTGAATCTATTGGGGTGACACTGGTTAACAAAATTATACAGGTTTCAGGTGTACAATTCAACCGCCCATCAACTGGACACCGTATTGTGTGTTCGGCACCCCAAGTCAGTCTCTGTTTATCGCCATTTATCGCCCCTATACCCTCCTCCACCTCCCCCACCTCCCCACCTTGGCAGTCTCCACACCATCGTCCCTGTGGGTGAGGTCTTTCTCTTTCTTTCTTTTTTGCTCAATATCTACATCCCCACACCCAGACAGCACCCGGGCCACTCTCAGCCTGCTCTATGAGTCTCCATTTTGCTTGTTAATTCATTTTGTTCATTAGATTCCACATATCAGTAAAATCATATGGTATTTGTCTTTCTCTGACTTATTTCACTTAGCATAATGCTCTCTAGGTCCATCCATGCTGTCACAAAGGGTAAAATTTCCTTCTTTTTTATGGCTAAGTGGTATTCCATTGGATACATGTCCCATTGTTTTTTTATCCACTCATCACTGATGGGCACTTGAGCTGCTTCAAAATCTTGGCTACTGTGAATAACGCTGAAATGAGCAAGGGGTGCATACATTCTTTCAAATCAGTGTTTTGGGTTTCTTCAGATAAATTCCCATAAGTGGAATCTCTGGCTCATACGGCAGTTGCATTTTTAATATTTTGAGGTAACTCCATACTGTTTTCCATAATGGCTGCACCAATCTGCATTCCCACCAACAGTACATGAGGGGTCCCGTTTTTCCACATCCTAGCCAACACTTGTCTTTCGTTGATTTATTGATGATAGCCATTCTGACAGGTGTGAGATAATATCTCATTGTGGTTTTAATTTGCATCTCTCTGATGATTAGTAATGCTGAGCATAATTTCATATGTCTACTGACCATTTGTATGTCCCCTTTGGAAAAGCATCTGTTCAGGACTTTTCCCCCTTTTTGTAATTGAATTGTTTGATTTTTTGGTGTTGAATTTTATAAGTTATTTATAAATTTTGGATATTAACCCCTTATCGGATATATTGATATCATTGACAAATATATTCTCCCATTCAGTGGGTTGTCTTTTCCTTTTGTTGATGGTTTCCTTTGCTGTGCAAAAACTGTTTTAGTTTGATATAGTCCAATTTGTTTATTTTCTCTTTTATTTTCTTTGCCTAAGGAGATGTATCTGAAAAAAAGATTTCTATGAGAAATATGCAAGATTTTACTGCCTAGCTTTTCTTCTAGAATTTTTATCATTTTGAGTCTAACATTTATATCTTTAATTCATTTTGAGTTTATTCTTGTGTATGACGTAAAAGAGTGGTCTAGTTTCATTTTTTTTGCACATATCCATCCAATATTCCCAACACCATTTATTGAGTAGACTACCTTTAACCCATTGTATGTTTTTTCCTTCTTTGCCAAATTTAATTGACTATAATGGCATGAATTTATTTCTGGGCTATCTATGATGTTCCATTAGTCAATATGTCTGTTTTTATACCAGTACCATGCTATTTTGATTACTATGGTATTACAGTATAGTTTAATACCAGGTGGCATGACCTCCCCAACTTTGTTCTTCTTTCTGTTGTTATTCTAGGTCTTTTGAGGTTCCATATAAATTTTTTTGGAATATTTGTTCTAATCCTGTGAAATACACCATTGGTTTCTTCATAGGAATTGTGTTGAATCTGTAGATTGCTTTGGGTAGTACGGATATTTTAATCATGTTAATTCTTCCTATCCATGAACATGGTACATGCTTCTACTTATTTGTATCTTCTTCGATTTCCTTCTTCAGTGTCTTGTAATTTTCTGAGTACAGGTCTTTTACATCCTTGGTTAAATTTATTCCCAGGTGTTTTATTCTTTTTGATGTAATTGTGAATGGGATTGTTTTTTTAGTTTACTTTTCTAATAGTTCATTATTGGTGTATAAAAATCCCTGAGCTGTCTTTAGAAATAGCTTACTGCCCTTTGTCAGGGCAACTTGCCCTCTGGATCTCCTGAATTCCCTGAAAGGGTACTTTTACAGTGGAAGGGTCTATCTAACTTACGACATGTAAAACTGGGGCATCTCCGCACATCAGCCTAGAAAGGCTGCTCTGAAAAAGATCAAGGCCTTAGCAGGGCCGCGGGGAGAAGACAAACTTATCTTCCCTGCTGGGGACATGGGCACCGCTTTATATAATAGCTGTAAATTCCACTTATTTCCATTTTCACTCCCTATGTCTCTCATCATTATGCACTCTGCCCTTCATTTCAAAATGAGAGAAAAGGGGAAGTGAATGGTGGTACAACAGTGCAAAGTTTACATAATCAAAGGCAGAACTCAAACCATAAAACAAGTTGCTGCAGTAAAACCACCAAACCCCAACTGGAGAAAAACACCACCAAGAGATGCAAAGTCTTCACCTAAATTTGGTTCGTTGACATGAAAGTGTTTTTGGAAGGGAGGCCAGGCCAGAAGAAGATGATCCCGCATGGGGTCCCAGTGGTCATAGACCCTTACTATCTAGCAGAGGCGGAGCCCGAGGCCTCGCCATCAGCAGACCACAACATGCAAAGTTCTGTGCCCAACATACAGCTGGGACTTTTCCTTTCCCAGTCAGTTGTACACATGTGGTGTTCTTCCTTTCCCTTTCGCCTTTCTTAAGATTTGCCTGCTTTCCACAGAAACTAGGTGTTTAGTCAGCTTTCCTTCACTGCAAGGCAATGCTTGAGAATAAATGCTTGTTGAATCGAAAGCTCTAAATGGAGGCTATGCTATCAACACAGGTCTTTTCTTTGCAAAAACAGCACTGGGCTGACCTATTTCCACACATACAGACCTCTTCTGCATGACTGGGAGGTGAGGATTTCTGCCACAAATTGATGGTTAGTTTGTCATGTTTGAAACATGTTTTCTATTAGATGTGTAGCACTCAAACACTGTATGTCAGTAACTTAAATATTAGTCATTTGTTTGTTCATTCATTCATTCATTCACTCATAGACTTATGCTTGTTTCTGAGCAGGCGTTACACACCATGGCACAAAATTCGGAAAGCACAAGGAAGTTGATGAGAAAAGCATGTCTTCTCCCATGGTCGCAACCACTGTCACCAGTTTTGTGTTTTCCTAGAAAGAGTCTATGCATGTTACAGAGACACGTTATATTCTCTCAGGAACTTTTATTCCTAAGAAATATTCCACATGTACCGTCTGTTCTAAGTTAAAAAAAAAAAGTTTAACAATATCCCTTAGAGAGCATTCTATCTCAGTACTTATATAAGGGTTTATACACTTCAGTTTTAGAAACAGTTTGATTTAAGGTGATTGTGGAACATCAACAAAGAAACATCTTGTAAACAGGGAAAAATACTGCTTGAAAGATTTCAGTGTCCTTGGCTGGGGGGATGGCTGGAACCACGGGAGCAGATAAGATCATCTGGGGAGTGTAACGTGGGCAGAGAAGCAAGAGCAAAATGGACATCTTCTTTGGAGGTAACATGAAAGAGAGTGGTTATCGACTGTCATCCATGAAAGAAAAACTTGTGATGTCAGGTGAAATCCAAGAATCTTAAGATTCTGACCACAAACTCAGGAAAATGGAAATTCGGAGCAATCAATTCAATGAAATGGTCTGACAAAAAGTCAGGGTGCAATGAAATCTATAACGGAAAAAATGATAGGTTTGGTTGCATAAAAAGTTCCTGCCTAAGAAATGTCTATAAATATATCAGAAGCAACAGACTAGGAGAAAACTGAGTATTAGTCTTTTGAACTTGTTATATTATGAGGTGATACTTAACTATCAAAGCCTTTTCTTCTTATTTTAATACCCCCAAAAATGTGGTGTGGGTGGGGGATGGAATTCAGCAATTCCACATGATACACAGAAAAATTATTTTAATTTAGATACTCATAAAATTAACACTTTATATTTCAAAACTCTAATTTTAGCTTCTATTTCAACACAGTGACAGCAAAAAGTTTTTCTCTAATTATTTAACTAAGCCAATTTGAGAAAAAACTGAATATATTTTCCATAGCATCTTCAGTTAATAATCTTCGTAGCCACTGAGTTTTCTCTAAATTCATTTTCTTATCACAAAAAAGAGAATAAGGAGTTAGAAGAATCTTTTCAGGTCAAAAATACCATATCTGTAGTTCTCTGATCGTTGAGGTTAAGTACAAAAACTAAGGGCAATATTTCCATATACAAGCTTCTGTCCCCTCTTCTCTTAGCATATAAAAAATTCCCTGAATGTGGCTGTAATAATAACGAAAATCTGACAAAAATGTTATGAGATCAGTATTGCTCTTATCCCCATTTTACAGATAGAGAAACTGAGGCTTAGAGAAGTAAAGTAGCTTGCTCAAGTTTCTCCTAGTAATTTTTTCTTCTTATAGGAAAGGTGGGAAAAAAGAAACTTGTCCAAGTTCTCACACAATAAGAAATTAGGAGAGCGAGGATTGGGACCCTTTACAATCTTGAGGAAAATGAGGCTAAGAAAACAAATTCACATGGAAGCAAGGGTGATGAGATCAGATTCCTTTCTCTCATCCCAGGTGAAAAAATGTATGGGCTCCGTTTTGTAAACTGAACAGAAAGAAACCCCCCGTGCAGAGGCAGTCCATTTTCACTGAGCGGCTGGGTGGCTATGGTGGGGACCCTCAGCTTTCTTGGGCCTCAGCTTCCTGACCTCGACAAAGGAAACAAGGAAGACTGGTCTCCGGAGGTGGCTGCAAGGGTTAAATGAGACAGCTGAAAAGGCCCTAGTGTATAGTGGTCATGAAAGAAAGAAGCTTAGAGTGAAAGAAACCCTACTAAATTCTCAATGGAAGGGATACAGACCCTGGGCCCAGGGACTAGACGGTCCAGAAGCCTTTAGCCTTGGAGTAAATAACTCAGTCTCCACACTGAGAAGCTCCTGGCCCCTGTCTGCACCAACAGGGAGCCACACCTGGAACCCACTCTTACCCACCCGTGCCCTGCCATCGGAATACTTGCCTCCACCCAGCTCTTAGGAAAAAGTCACCTGACCCCAGGCAGGCCTTCCCTTCACCCCATTCGCAGCCACCGGGACATCTGTGAAACAGTTTGTTATACAAAACACAGTGTGTCCAACATTTGGTGTCAGAATACCTCTGTGAGGTGAGTGAGGGTCACCAAGGGTGAGGGTCTGGACCTTCTTCTTCCTTTAAACTCCCTCACTCCGACCCTGGCAAGTCCTGAGCTCATAACCACACAGCTAAAGGCAAACGTGCGGAAGCCATCTCCCCTTCTGTAACTGTACGAGGTGGGCAGGTATGTGCAGAAGGGCAAAACGGGGAGTGACTTCCGTCCATGTTGCTGCAAATCCCTATATTGATGAGGAGAGCCTATAGAATCGGCTAATTTTCTTTTTTCTTTTTTTTAAAGATTTTATTTATTTATTTTTAGAGAGGGAAGGGAGGGAGACAGAGAGAGAGAAACATCAATGTGCGGTTGCTGGGGGTTATGGCCTGCAACCCAGGCATGTACCCTGGCTGGGGATCGAACCTGCGACACTTTGGTTCCCAGCCCATGCTTAATCCACTGAGCTACGCCAGCCAGGGCTCAAAATCGGCTAATTTTCTTAATCAAGTAATAAAATTAAACTGAAAGGTGCCATGAAGCCACTGGACAAGGGCCACTCACCACCAAACGACTCTGTACGTCTTAGTATCTAATGATGCCTATCTTGACACCTCCATTCTAAAATTCTACATAGCATAATATTTAATTCTGTACTAGAGTTCCTTCTCAATGATCAAAATCCATTATTCTTGGGAGAAGTGATTTCAAATGAGCATTGTCAGTGTTTCCAATTCTTTGAGTCACATGCCACAGAGAAATGTCACAGGAACCAAAGCCTGACCAGCCTTTTGGATACCTCAGCCTAAAGAAGGGCAACCACCTGGGTCATTAGAAATCCTCTCATTTCCTGGCTGGCATAGCTCAGTGGATTGAGCACGGGCTTCGAACCAAAGTGTCGCAGGTTCGATTTCCAGTCAGGCCACATGCCTGGGTTGCAGGCCACGGCCTTCAGCAACCACACATTGATGTTTCTCTCTCTCTCTCTTTCTCCCTCCCTTCCCTCTCTAAAAATAAATAAATGAAATCTTTAAAACAAAAAAAAAAGAAAAGAAATCCTCTCATTCAGTTTGTACAGTGTCTAACTCTAACTCCACAGGGAAAATAGTTAGGAATCCATCCATAATAGAACTATACATAGTGGGAAAATGTAATAGTAGGTTCACAGGTGGGCCAATCTAACATTTTTAAATGGTTATGTTTGTGTAGTGCAAATCAAAGTGATTTCTTCCTCTTTGTGCTTTTCTAATTCTCTATATTAGTTTTAAAATAAAGAAAACCCCATATTTCATAAAAATCAAAGCGACCATCTTTTTCACTTTCAATTTTGGTCAGTTTTAGAGATGTACAATTTATACACAGGACAATCATGAGTTTTAAGTTTACAATTCAAAGAGCATGACAGACGGATGCCATGTGTGACCGCCACCTCAGTGATGACAAAGCGATTCCAGCATCTCAGCAGTTTTTCACACCCCTTTGTAGGCTCACTGTCCCAGGCCCTGGTCCTTAGCAACTAGTGATCTGCTTTCTATCGCAATGGTTTTTTGTCTTTTCTAGAATTTCACGTAATCGGTATGGTACAATAGAAATATTTCTGCACCTGGCTTTTTCACGTTTAAGATGTAGCCATGATGCTGTATGTGTGCATAATTTATGCATTTTTGCTGCTGAGTACTATTCATTATATGTATACACCACAATGTACTTATCTGTTGACAACTGACGGACGTTTGGATGGTCTCTGGTTTGGCTCTACTACAAACATTTGCGTACGTGCCTGTGAGGACACGTTCTCATTGCTCTCCGATTAACACTCACAAGTGGAGTTGCTGGGACACGTGCCAAGTGCGTGTTGACCAATTTTAGAAAGTAACAAACTGTTTTCCAAAGTGACTACATAATTTTTCCCTCCTACCAGCAATGTGTGAGAGTTCTGATTGTACCACACCCTTACCAAAAACCGGTTCTGTCACTCCTTTTCATTTTAGCCATCCTAGTAGGTGTGTAGTGGTATCGCATTGTGCATTCAGCATGCACTATGACTAATCATGAGTATAAGATGCCATTGATATTTTATGTGCTACTAAGAAAACATGCTATTGATTAAGTCATGGCATAATGCTTTCTTATCACTTCAAAGTTTTATTTTATAGCCTCTTTACAGAGCTTAGGCTTATTTAGGCATCAACTTTTTATCTCACATACCTCACCTATAAATAATAAAGGAATAGATCAGCCAAGTTTATTGGAGAAGAAACCTTCGAGTGTCTTCAAATTGAGAGTCTGGCTTTCTAAATCGCTTTTTGGCTGGCGGTTACCAATGTACTTTCCACAAAGCATTGACTTCGGCGTCGACAATGGTATTGAACAGGTGGCCTTTTAGTTGGGAAGTCGTCACTACCGTTGCTTCTGAGATTTTTTCCAAGCCACTAACGATATTCTATAAATTTTGATGCTGACACTCACTTGCTCTTACTAGACTTAGACTGAATTCCTTATTAGGAAAGATTCACATTCCTTCGTCAAATGGCTTACAGCATGAGATGGTGACGGGTGTCAGTTGTCCCGTCATGCCACGAGCAATGACAACTGAGACGAAACATGCCCAGGCAATGACAAATACACTAGCTGCCTCGAAGTACTTACTGGAAACTGTCATCAATTGTAAGATACACCCCATTTCCAGAGATGTAAGCATATGTGAGAAGTGTATCTTGGGAACATGGCATACACTGTGAAAGAAGCACAGTTTTGAAAGGCTCTCTTCCTCGGCACTTCAATACAGAAAACACACAATCAAAGTTGAACCTCCACCAGGTTTAAATTGCATCACCCAGCTAATTAATAAAAGACTTAACCCTGGCTGGCGTAGCTCAGTGGATTGAGCACAGGCTGCGAACCAAAGCATCGCAGGTTCGATTCCCAGTCAGGGTACATGCCTGGGTTGCAGGCCACAGCCCCCAGCAACCGCACATTGATGTTTCTCTCTCTCTCTCTCTCTCTCTTTCTCCCTCCCTTCCCTCTCTAAAAATAAATAAATAAAATCTTTAAAAAGAAAACCTTTTTAAAAAAGGCTTAAAATGCTCTCCAGTGGCTTATAAGCTCACTTTCTGTCCCCAAGCAGACTACAAAGTCCCTGTCATGCAAAAAGGTCACCTTTGATTCTTCTCACATTGTTTACAGCATTGTTTTTCAAGCTTTGTGTAATGACCCCTTCGTTACTGGGTAGTTCAATCATTTTACTGAGTCACGACCAGCATTTTTTAAACAAAATAGAATAGAATTTTTAAAAAGTGCGATACATAGCAAAGGTAAGCACTCTTTTATAATACTGTTGTTTTTCTCAACTATGTATGTGTATACTGAGCTGGATAACAAATGTATTACTGAAGCATGCCATAATCAAAGACACTGGGAAAACATTCCTATAATAGCGTGACAAGTATTCGGCAATACTGATTCACTGATTTTTGCAGACAGAGGCCAATTTTAACGTTTTTTCAATGGCTGGAATTTGGTTCAGTTCTTTAAAAGTTATCATCAGGTCAGTGCACTTTCACCTGCTTTCGGCGAGGGCAACGTGGGAAAAACCCTCGCAATCTCCCCATATATCTGCATGATGACAAGACCACGGCCTCACGCACTGCCGTTTCTCAGGGGAAGTGTGTCAGCTCCTCGCACGCAAGTGAGGAAGGAAATCAGAGTCCCCCCATCTGCCCTGGACTGGGCTCGAGATTCTTTAAACAACTGTGCAACGTTTACTTGAAAGAAGGCCCTCTGTTCAATCATTCAATCAGTAAGTTTGACCCGAAACCTGATGACTTTGAGCCAATGACAGCGAGACCCTGGGGGCAGCCAGACCCACCCTCCCTTGAAAGCAGTTGGAGGATTATTTATTTGCAGTCTCTCAAACACATGACTTGGAAGGGCCTCACCTCTCCTGCATGTGACTTGTCAAAATATTTCTTCCGATCAAATGTGGTAGTCTTTCAGTTACACATACCGTATTCCCTCTCTGTTCCTTTTCCAGTAAGGTCCTGCTCCCTGGCGAACTGCTCCGCCAGAGCTGCCCGGCTAGCCTCGCGCCTACCCCCTTCAGTCTGGTCCTAATAAAACAATCTCTGCCCTGGAGCCAGGCGATTTGCATGCCTGTCCCAACCTCGTCACACAGCAAGTGACCGTCAGCATTTTACTCCCTCACTCCGCTCCATCTTCTTCCCCTCTCTGAGTGTGTGATCTCGTGCTCTCTCTGTCTCCAAGATTCTGTCCCTTGGATGAACAGTTCTCCTACCTGCTCCGAGGTTATGAGAGGTGGGAGCTCGGGCCTCAAGCCCAGACCCTCCTTTCAGCCACAAAAATTCTCCTATAATCAGTTTTGTTTGTTAAATCTAGGCCAGGTTTCATTCGAATAAATGACTCCCTGGACAAAACAAACACACGTTACAGAAAATTCATTCATTGCAAATATGCGTTGAGCAATCCCTATAGGCTAGACATAGTTCTAGGCACTGGAGTTTCCCTTGGAAGGCGGAGAAAGACACTGGTGGATATTTGAGTGAGCATGTATGCCACAATAATTTGCCAGCCTAAAAGCACTGCACAAGGCAATGTGGTTCCTCAGCTTAAGGGAATACATTGCTGTAAAAACAATTTCAGGTTTTACCATTAAAAGATTTCCACAGAATACTAAAGTATTGTTAGGGCCCATAAAAAGAATGTAGTTGCACACATCTGTAGAATCAACTGCAAAAGGAAAACACGCTATAAAGGGGACTGAATTTCCGTAATATATACCTCACTTAATGAAGTTAACAAAGATATTACAACATTTCCTTCCAAAGAAGGAAGTGCTGATAATCTGGGAGATTAAAAGCACGAGAGCAGAAGCTGACAGAGAAACACACACCGGTACTGCCCTGACTTGTAGCGATAGCTACTGCTTTCACAACACCGTGGCCTCCTTGAGGCCAGGAGGCATACGTCTATTCTAAATCGATTCCTCTCACAGCTCCTTGCAGGAGGGCTTCATTCCACCTTAAGTTAATGAATGAAATGCACCACGCCCCCAACTCTGAGAGACCACTGCCCGCTGTCACCGTCGTCCCACGCAGAGTGACTTGCACAGCCTTGGTGCACCCAAGACAGCCCCAGTGGAAGCCGGGTGCAAGGTAACAGCAGCCTCTTCCATTCTCAAAGGGTCATGTTTGGGAAGACGAATCATATGTTTGCCCTAATCATCAGCCTTAGTCACATTCATTCCACTCTTCAGTTACTTTTAAGGTAAGGGATTCTAGAACATCCTGGCTCAGGTTCTGAATTTACTTTACTCAAGGAGCAAGTAGAATAAGCATAGACCTTGAGCTCTGTATTCCTATTCCAGTTTCCATGTGTTTTTTTTTTTGTTTTAAGATTTTATTTATTTATTTATTTTTAGAGAGGGAAGGGAGGGAGGGAGAAAGAGAGAGAGAGAGAGAGGGAGAGAAACATCAATGTGTGGTTGCTCAGGGTCATGGCCTGCAACCCAGGCATGTACCCTGACTGGGAATCGAACCTGTGACACTTTGGTTCCCAGCCCGCTCTCAATCCACTGAGCTACACCAGCCAGGGCTCCATGTGGTTTTATGGAGGACCAGAGTCCCCGAAGGGGAGAGCTGGTCTTGGGGAGACTAAGCAAAACCACAAGCACCCCTTGCCCTGTGAGGACCAGACCACCAAGAAACTTGCATGAAAGGCAAGAAATCTCAAGTTTCCACCGCAGACAAAGGCATGACCTGAAGGGAACCTTTCACCTCTGTCCCAGTGATCCTACCATTCTCACAGGCGAGCGTTTGGATCACATCTGCTAATCCTTTGAGTTCCAGAGAATCCGAATAACAGGCAAATAACTTCCTGGCTTTGTTAGAGGAATGTCGCAAAGACCGGACTGTAGGAGAATTTCTCACTAGCCAGAACTTCACAGAAATCATCCTAATCTAGGCTTCGGCTTCCACGGAACGCACTAACGGTAATGGTTCAGCGGCCCCCGTCTGACTCTTACCCTTGAGCTCTTCCAACAAGCTCTGGAAATGGGAAAGGAAGGCCACCCCTTTGGGAAAACTGGTCTCACACAGCATTTGTGTCAGGGAAACACCCACATGAGCAGCCAAGTTTTGAACATAGACAATAACCTTGAAGATAAACTAAAAGCAGTCTACATCATTTGTATTTATATAAATAAAGTTCAGACCCGGGCCTCCCGAAACACAGCTTTCTGATTTCTCGGCCCCCCTCTGTTCTGGGCGAGGCAGTGACATAAGCACCAACGTGGCAGCCCCAACAACGCGCCAGGTGCCCTAAGGGGAAAGTCCTAGAAAAAGAGCCGCCTCCTCCCTTCTTCCCAAGGTGAAGTTCATTCCTGCCTACTCCTGGCAGCCCACAGTCAGATAACAGTCCCCGAGGCATCAGTCTGACGCCAGGGAAGTATGAAGCTAGGAGCCCGGACAGGTACTCTGGAGAAATTCCCTATTAGGGAATTTATTAACGTATGTCAAATGAACAGGTTTATGTCACCCCAGACCTATAAAAAACAGGACATATGCCCCAGTTTTAATTCTGGTAACAGGTTTACATACCTCCCTTTGTCCTCTTTCTTTATTACTTCTCAGCTACCCTCCTTTTTTATGCAAAAGTAACCAGTCATGTAACCTCTCTATATTTTAGTTTTCTCATTGGCAAAATTGGTGGGGTGGTTAGGCGTCAAACAGGGACTACATTTAGGCCACAGTAGACCCGAGTATTAGAGAAGCCCTACATTTTTTCATGAAGCAAAGGCATACCTAGGGTCTCCCTACCCCAATCATCCTGGCACAGTGCGGGGACTAAAGTGAAAGGAACCGAAGGCACCAATATCAAAGACAAGCTGATTCTGTCGCTACAACAAAGGATGGTTATGGTATAATCAGAACCAAACCAGGTTTCATTAAACACCTCATGTACCCACAGCACTCATTTCAGTTCCTTCCTTCCTTCCTTCTCCTTCCGTCTTCAGCTTTGGGTTTGGAGTGAGAGGGACTTGCCCACTCACTGGCCCCAAACAACTGGTTCCCATTTGCCCCGTCGATCAAAAGGGCACAGAACCGGAAGCGAGAGCCTGAGGTCTTGCACACGTGCAGAAAGGTAACCGCTTGCGTGGCTTCGGCACCCGCATTCCGCCTCCCACACTGATTGTCCCCACCTGTGCGATGAAGGGCTGGGTCTCCACGAACTTTAAGAGCCCTTCAAATTCGAGTACCTCCAATTCCCTAAAACATCTTCCTCTTCCTTTTGCGTCTCTTCCATTCTACTGTATCTTCTTACAGGTGTGCTCATGCTCCCAAGCTTCTAAATATTGCATCACTCAGCAGAGGCTGAACAGCGCAGAAATTTAACAGCCCAGCTTTGGAACCAGAGAAGTCAGATTCAAGGTCCAGTCGTGCTACATACCAGCTGTGTAAGTCTGGGTAAGATACCTTGCCTTAGCTGTACAATCGGATTAATGCTATGTGCCGTGTGGGGTTGTTGTGAGGAGTAATGGAGATACTGCACAGAAAATGCTAGACCCTTATTCATTCAGTTCTTCCAGCCCCTGCTGCGGGATGGTCACAGGGCTGGACCCTGGGAGTACAGCAGTGAGCAAAACAGAGAAGGTCTCTGCTGGTAGGAAGGTTACCATCCAGTGGGGGACCAAGCTCTTGAAGAAGTCATTGCGAAAGTACAAAAGTGATGAATACAATATTATATTAGTTTCAGGTGTACAACACAGGGATGAGGCATCTACATACCTTGTGAAGTGAGCACCTCCAGAAGTCTAGTACCCACCTGGCACCATACAAGGTTGTGACAATATTATTGACTGTATCCCCTATGCTATTCTTTACATCCCTGTGACTATTTTTACAATAGGCAGTTTGTACTTCTTCATCCCCTTCACCTTTTGGGGGGGAGTTGGCCCATCAGTCTGGTAACCATCATTTTATTCTCTGTGAATATACAAACTGTCTGTGTTAACCATTTTGACAGAAGTCTAGCTGAACATTTCACTCTTATGTACCTTACTGAGCGGAGTAAATGGATTGAAATCATTTCTCGGCCACTTAGAACCATTATTATAAGCCATCAAGGCAAGCTATGTAGCAACATATAGACCCCTGACTAGGGTTTTAGGGGACCTGAACTTTCCCTCTCATGTGTATTTAATTATCTCAGAAATAAACGTGTGGTGTGAATAACGGAGGGCATTTTTACATGACCATCTGTCTGCCACGTGCCCGAACCTTTCTGTACATGCTCCATGTGGCCACACACCTAGACTCTGCTGTGCATATGCCGTGTACTCTGGGTCAAGTCCTGGGGGCGGCTCCTCTCCTGACCTCCAATGGCACACCTGCATTCAGTGACAGGTATTTTCTTTCACTGCTCACAGGTCTCTTTGTTTCATGGATCATTAACCCCAAGGTGACTAGGCGGCTGAGATCAAGTTGGAGGGATCCTCTTAATGAGTAACAGTTACTTTGCATTAATTACACCATGATTTTGGTTTTTAGGTGGGAAAATTGCAATAAGAAATGACTTGCAAATGAATATTAGGGCTACTATCCCCACCCCCACCCTAATCATATGACCTGTAAATCTGAGTAGCCTTTGTATTGCATTGAATACCTGCTTGGAAGTCATGAGCTTAGACCATTCCCTAAAGATCTGCGTGGGCCCCCAAATGCATAGCTAAGTCCTCAGATGTATTCCCTGACTCTCACATGATAACGGCTCACCATCCCCTGGTGATCACCTTACACACAAGCTTCTAGAGCCTTTCCAAAACACATCCAGACGAGGCGTGCTTTAGATGTGGGCCCAAGTAAGTACTCACATCTCACATGTGATCAGCAGTTACAGCCATAAGATTTATTTGTCCTATTTGATAATTCTCTGATTATTGAAGTTGTGGTGAGCCGTGGAATACATATATTTTCTTCCTACTTAAAATCCCTGTTCTTTCTCAAAGAAAAGTAAAACCTAAAGCTATTTCTGCACCTACATTGTTGTTACATCTTTATATCTGCGAATAAATCCTGTTGGTGTGTTTTGTTGGTGGTTTTTCTCTCTCTCAAATTGCTGGAGATTTGGAATAAAAATGAATCAGCAACAATGGCGGCTGCACTTAAGAAAATGTGTGATCTGGTTTATAATTTATGGATTGGCTCCTGAAGGGATTCAAGTACTTAACTCCCCATTTGTGATGGAAGTATGAGCAATACCTCTCAATCTGCATCTGACTCAACTTGCTCGTTTTGTCCAAATCTAATTAATGCCCAGATTCAGTTCTCCCTCTACATACATCTCACCAGCTTTTTAAGCCCTACATGTGGAGCCGCAATCATCCAAAATGCCTTACTTCTAATTTTGAAGCAAACCACAGTCTAATGTCTTTGATATTATTAGATAACGTCACTGGTCTACCTCGTGGTAAACAGCAGTAGACAAAGGAATTATTTCTCAGGGAACTCTGGAAGAGAAGGAAAGGAAGAAGAAGACAAGCACATAAGAAAAGCATGAATTAATAATCAACTAAATATTTTCCAATTTTTCTAAGGAACATTTTATTCACGTCTTTCCTATCGCCACATCGAATCTAAACTTCTCTGTCTGGCCTGGCTTTCTGCCTTGGCTCTGTTCTCTCCATTGAATCGTATCTTCCACCCAGCCCTGAGTGTCCGCTCCCACGGGTCCCACACACGCTCTGCTCACGCCCACCTCTGGGGCTGGTGACTTGGCTGTCCAGGTGTGTGCATATTGGAAAGAACAGTAGGCCAGGAGATGGTGAGCCTGGATTTTATCCCTTTCCCCCTTTCTTTTTTTTTTTAAGATTTTATTTATTTATTTTTAGAGAGGGAAGGGAGGGAGATAGAGAGAGAGAAGCATCAATGTGCGGTTGCTGGGGGCCGTGGCCTGCAACCCAGGAATGTACCCTGACTGAGAATCGAACCTGCGATGCTTTGGTTCGCAGCCTGTGCTCAATCCACTGAGCTATGCCAGCCAGGGCTCCTTTCCCCCTTTCTTGCTTAGACACTGAGTGACCTCAGCTATGCTACTTAACCCGTCTGAGGTTCAGTTTCTTCACTTCTAAAATGAAAGGGTTAGCTCGATGCCACCTGATCATGCCACTTCTTAGAAACCTCTCCATGCCTCCCTTACTGACCTAAATGTTCTTTTAATTTCACAGTAGTTATCACCCTTTGACATAGCATCTATTCGACTGATTCAGTTTTTCCTCACCTACCTCCATTAGAATGAAAGCCCCATGTGGGCAAAGCTTCTTCCCACGTGGTTAACCGCTACGCTCCTAGCACTCAGAGAAATTCAATGCATCGTAGCCACTAAAGAAATATTGGCTGAGTGGAGGAATGCATGAAAGCATCATACATATCATTCTTCCTTAAAGATGCTCTACAGCTCCAATTTCCTCCATTAGATTTGCCGAGGATCCCGAGCCCACACCCCTCCCTTCCACGCACTTCTGACGCAATTACAGTGAGTAAGCACCTTCAGTTTGGCTTTTAGAATTCTCTGAGTATCTCAGATGTGTGAGCACGCGCTTCCCTGCTTAAGAACATACCGTGCTGAGGGCCAAGGATGACATGTCTTACACCTAGCCTGTCAAATAGTGGCTAGGTATTTGGTTGATTGAATTCCCTGAAAATGTCAGCCTTGCATTGGGCAGCTAACACAGGAGTCGTCACCCGCTAATCTGCCCATCTGTTCTCTGGGCGGGGTTTAAGGGGGTGATGAAACCACCGAAGCCCGGCTCTGCGAGCCACAAAGGAGAAGAGTAGTCACATGTCCCTTCCCGGAGACCATCAGGTCAGCACTTAATAGCATCCACTGGTACTACTGGGATGACAGGAGGCAGAGGGGGTTGCGGGGAGAAGCGGAGTAAAAATAAATGCAACTGTCTTTCAAACAGGAGACAGAAGAAGTAGAGGACTTGACTTCCAACAGGACTTCAGAGATTAAAACGGCATCGTAAGCGTTATCTCCTCACTTACCCTGTGTCCGTCTGAGAACGGAGCGCCACGGAGTGCGGTAACTTGCCTGAATGAAGGCAAGATTATCAGTGAAATGGCATCATTGTACAACGATACTGCTCACCAAACTCGGGTCTGGCACATTGAATTTCCTCATCTAAGTTTTGCAGGAAACCCGTTTGATCTGCAGCTATTATCAAAAAGCTTTCTCTACTGTAGCTGCAAGGATATAAAAGATAGCGGGGCATTTACTTCTAAGTATAGACTAGTTAGGGTAATTTAACCTGCCTTAGGTACTTCAGGGACATGCTACTGGGCCTCACGTATAACGGTGGCACAGGCAAGACGAGAGAAATCACAGGAGCTAGAGCTGAACGGCGCTAGGCCCTGACAGTGGCTTTGGAGGATATTTGGCTTTTATAACAAATTGTTTTCTTTGGATTTGCTTCTTTTTCTGAAAAGTCAACATGTGAAAAAAATAATAATTAAATTAGAAATCCAAATTAGTTCATTTCTAGCTCTCATTTTATCGTCACTGAACAGGGTGAGGAAAAACAGGGTTTAAAAAAAAATATTGCACGATATCATTGCAAAAGCCCTGATTCTGCGGTCACGAAGGGGTGTCCGTGAGTCCGTGATGCGTGTCTTTACTGACGGGGCTTTCATTTCCACCGCAGGGTCACAGGCCATCGGATGTGGGAGATCATTTAAAGGCACTTTACCCTGCCCTCTCACTTAGCCGGGAGGAAACCGGAGTCCAGACAGACGAAGGGACCAGTCCAAAGCCGCACCGCCAGCGTGAGGGCCTCCGACAGCACCCAGGCGGTTACCTGCACGACCGCACCCGGAGGCACCTTACGATAGAGCAGGCAGCCTCCCAAGGCTCCCAGGGACTCTCAGCTGCTACAGATCCGAGTCCATGCACGCAGCTACTTGTGATTCCGTTTTTGTGAGAATGTGATTCTTCACCGCTGGACATGGCCCTGCTGGCCGCTGGCCCCTGGTGTCCTGCCGAGTCCCCCACCCTCTCTGTTAGAAGCCACGCCTGTGGTGTGCTGGGGAAAGCTCATGCTGCGCTCGGATCAGATCTCTGGAGTGACTCCTTTGTAGGGAAACCTCCTCCAACCTGACTGGACTTCCCTTCCATCGGCTCGTTTCCCCGGCGTTGCAGGATGCGAGGGGGCCGCCCTTCAGAGGACGCCAGCGTGGACTGGCAGACTGGCTCAGCTCTGGCCTGGGAGGCATAAACCTTCATTTCCCAGGTTAAACTGTGCTCTGCTGGTGGGACACCTTTGGTCAGTGAAATCATTTTGTCTGGTTTGTTTGTTTAGTTGAATGACATCACAAGTGTGGAAGACAGAAAGATCAGCTGGGCTGGGGGTCAGGGCAGCGTCTAGACACCTTTTCCATGAACTGATAAAAGAATCTGAAAAGCAAACACCGCACTTATATGGCACCGGGCGATCTGCTGAGAGCTCTACGCTGGCCAACTCATTTACTGTCAAGAAAACCCCTAGGAGGTAGGTAGGTATGAACACTACCCCACTTCTCACGAGAAACTGAAGCACAGATTCAGCAGGTCACTTGCCCATTTTCACGCAGCCAGCGAGTGGCAAAGCCAGCATTATGCACGCGCCCATACATATTTGTACCGCCATGCTGTGCCCAACACAGGTAATTTGAGAAGAGAAATTAAAACAAAGTTTTAACATGCATTTTATAAACATTTCAAGTTAAAGTATTTGGGGATCTAAGATAATTATTTGGACAGCCGACACAATAGCTAAAGTCCTAACCATGCAAATACCATGCAATCTTCATAATTCAGTGTACATATTCAGTTGTGCAAAATAGAGTCAAGTGTACGGGAAAATTCCTGCACCACCTTGACCTTGATAATAAAATATTTCACTAGCTACCTACTATGTGCCAGGCTCCAGAGGAAGAGAAATGCAGCAACACAAAGAGCACGTGGTACACGTCAAATTGCAAGGCTGCCAGCCAGTGTAAGAAACAAACTCTAGAAATAATTGAAGCACTCAGCATTCTAAACACTAAGGAATATAAAAACCTCTTGTGATAACTCAGAGTTAGAAAACTGCGGCCCCGGCCAACTAGCACGGTTGGTTGGAGCATCATCCCAATTCACCAAAGGTTGTGGGTTTGATCTCTGGTCGGGGCACATACAAGTAGCAACCCATGAATGCATAAATAAGTGGGACAACAGATTGATGTTTCTCTCTCTCTCTCTCTTTCTTTTCCTCTCTCTCCTTCTCTCTTCTTCTCTCTCTCTAAAATTAGTAAAAAAAAATTTTTTAAAGAAACTTGTAAACAGTTATATTTTCTCCTGGCTGGCATAGCTCAGTGGATTCAGCGCGGGCTGCAAACCAAAGTGTCGCAGGTTCGATTCCCAGTCAGGGCACATGCCTGGGTTGCAGGCCATGGCCCCCAGCAACCGCACATTGATGTTTCTCTCTCTCTCTTTCTCCCTCCCTTCCTTCTCTAAAAATAAATAAATAAAATCTAAAAAAAGAGTTATATTTTCTAAGTGTGGTGATATTACTTCTCAAATCTTGACATAATCCTACAAGCATTTTCCTAAATATATACTATAATCAAATTTCTTTGATTATGCTTTTAAAAGGATTTTGATTTCTGTACCAGGTAAACATTTCCTTTGTTATTAAATAACACCTCCTATTAAAGCTTCAGTGTGCTTAATGTTGATACTTCTTTCCACGTCTGTTTTTCTTTAAAAAATAATTAAGTAACAGACGTCCCTTCACTATACTAGTAGCAAGGTTTCAAAATAAAGCACACAAACTTCAGAAATGCCAGCTTCGTTACTTCTTTAAAGGTCTTATCTCTGATACAGTCACATTCAGCGGTTCAGGTTTCAGCCTAAGAATTCTGGGGGTCACAATTCAATCCCCAACAATGCATACCTCCTCTCCTTAATTTCCTTCTTGATTATTCTTCATGCCATAAATGTATAGCATCACTTGGCTTGCACCTCAGTTACAGCTTCAGTTTTAATTTTCCGTATTTTGCACAAGGGAGTGGTGATTATCTGCTGTTGTTCGATAAATGATCATCAGATAGCTTGAGTCTGAACGTTCATAGTCATTCTCCTTTCCAAGTTATTTTCACTGAAATCTGTAACAACAATAAAAAGCTCTAGGAGAATGCATGCATTGTTGGGGATTGAATTGGGACCCCCCCCAAATTCTTACGTTGAAACCTGAAACCTGAACCGCTGAATGTGACTGTCTCAGAGATAAGACCTTTAAAGAGGTAATTGAGTTCTGCGGAGGTTGTTAAAGTGTGCCCTAATCTGACCTGATTGCTGTCTTTATGGAAGAGATTAGGAAACACCAGGGAGGTGCAGCCTCCCAGAAAGACTACACAAGGACACGGAGAGGGCAGCCGTCTGCCAGCCAGGAAGAGGGTGCTCAACAAGAACAGAATCTTCTGCATCTTTTTTTTTAAGATTTTATTTTTATTTTTATTTTTAGAGAGGGAATGGAGGGAGAAAGAGAGAGAGAGAAACATCCATGTGTGGTTGCTGGGGGTCATGGCCTGCAACCCAGGTATGCACCCTGACTGGGAATCGAACCTGCGTCACTTTGGTTTGCAGCCCGTGCTAAACCACTGAGCTATGCCAGCCAGGGCGAATCTTCTGCATCTTTGCTTCCCATTTCCACCCCCCGGAACTGCAAGAAAGCGAATGTCCATAGTCTGAGCTGCCCGGTCTGTGGGACCTGACGACGGCAGCCCTGGCAAACTAACACACCCTCGCAAGGGCTCGCCTTCCTCTCCCGCAAAGTCAGTTCCTGACGGCCAGCACTTCTACAACTCTGGTTTGTCCGTATTGTCTCATTTGTTATCTCCGCCCCTCTGTCACATTTCTTCGGTTCTCTATTCAATCATGCCTCATCATGCCACAGCCCTGGGGAGAGGATCATTTCCAAAAGATAGACACAAATGCTGACAACTTTTTAATCTTCAGCAAGGACAGGATAAAGGCTCAGAGTGTTGCTCCCAAATCAGAAGCACTTGAGAGCCACTAGTCCTTGTCGCATCATTTTCATTACGAGTGTGATTTGCATCCATTATTTTAAACTATCAAAGAATATCAATACATAAAAAGAAAAAAATGGAAGCCATCCCAACTTACTAACCATCCACCTAATCCTTCTCTAAAGAAATGTCCACTGTTGGCAGTTTAGTGTGTAAAACTCCTGCTTTCAATGGAGGGATCTCCTTTAAAACACATTTATATACAAGCTCTGGCCAGCTAGCTCAGTTGGTTGGAGCAGCATCCAGATATGCCAAGGCTGCAAGTTCGATCCCCAGTCAGGGCACATACAAGGAACAACCAATGAATGCATAAAGAACTGGAACAAGAAAGTGATGTTTCTCTCTTGCGCTCTCTCTCCCTCCCCTCAACTTAATAAAATTTTAGAAATTAATAAAACATGTTGGCAATACTCTACCAACTGCCTCCATGGTCTGTGAACACTGGTCTAGCAAATGTCTCACTCCCTGGGAGAAGAGACACCTCCTCGTTTCTTTAGCTGGAGATGCAGACAGGCCTTCCTCATCTGCACGTCCTCAAACCAGAGTAGGCCAGTCTGCAGACAGCCTTCCCTCAAGTCCTCATGAAAGAAGCCCAGAACTGCTTCAACATTAGACAAGTAACCGCTCAGATTTATTTATTCCTAATACAATATGTCAATGCTTGCAGTTAAAAATTAAACAATAATATACTTCCCTTTCAGTTCAACAAAGCAATAACCTGCTTCCCTGGTCCGTAATCAGAGGCCAAAGGGTAGGTAATTTATCACAAAAGAGAAAAGGGAGGATTGCCAAGGGGCTGTGATAGCCCTGCTCTTCCTGCAGGGCACCGGTTTAGTTAAGACGAAGCTAATAAACCTGACTCCAATTCCCAAGAAGGCAAGCACAAGTTCAGTCTTCTCCATAAAGGCAAGGTGGCCAGGCACATCACAGAAAATACGTAGGAAGTAGTAGATACCATGTTTATCACCTTTTTTTATGGTCAAGAGCTCTATTCCTGGGAATCAAAAGACTGCTATGTTATAATCTAGTTGGTTCCTTTAAAGATCTCTGATAACATGTTATGCAGTCATGAAAACGAATGTGGTTCATACTACCAGGACTTAAAAGAAATCAATATAGGCCTCAGGAAGAAGATGTAAAGCCATTAACAAAATAAAGCTGTCTCTTTAAATAAATATATATATATAATTTATATGTTATTTTTTATGAGAATTGCATTGTGTGTGTGTGTTTGAATCCTCTGTGTCATTCTCATAATCATGTGATGGACGAGCCTATTTAAGAATTAGCCAGAAATGACACCGAAGACATAGAAAGTGGTATTAATAAATAGACGAGGAGGTAATGCAAATTTTGTAGCTGCTGCTAAATTTAGTTTGCAGAGTCAAACTTACATGCATGCGGAGGGTGACTGTGGCTATACACACACACTGAAATGAGAAGTCAAAGTGCTTAGATAATTAATAGGAAAATGTGTGCAACGTTGTGTACAAAGAAGAGATGAACTGCATGTCTTGTGGGGACGGGAGAACACACGCAACCTTAAGGGCTGTAGCCGTACAGCTCACATTTACTGAGTGCTCACTGTGTACCAGGCACGACTGAGTGCTTTGCATATATTAACTTATTTAATCCCCACCTCGACCCTGTGAGGTAGGTTCTATTATTGTCCCCGTTTTACTGATAAGGAAATCAAGGCCTAGAAAGGCGAAGGGACTTGCCCCAAGTCACATCATTAACAGGTGTTGGTGAAGTTGGTGAGTTGGCCATCTGGCTCCAAGTCCCAAGTTCATCCTGCCTTAATGCATCTTGAGGTAGAGATTTTGCAAAGTCTCAGCAATACACACACCAGTCTTAGCATGCTACATGTTCTATCATTACCAACCTATGTGTATGCACCTGATTACGCACAACAGTTTGAGTCCACCGTACTTCTTTTTTTTTCTTTAAAGATTGTATTTATTTATTTTTAGAGAGGGAAGGGAGGGAGAAAGAGAGAGAGAGAGAAACATCAGTGTGCGGTTGCTGGGGGTCATGGCCTGCAATCCAGGCATATACCCTGACTGGGAATCGAACCTGCGACACTTTGGTTCGCAGCCCGCGCTCAATCCACTGAGCTACGCCAGCCAGGGCTGAGTCCACCATACTTCTGCACATGCTCTTCCCTCCATTCAGATCAGCCCTCTGTGTGTAGCTTCCTACTGAGTTTCTCTCCATTCGTGAGAGCGCTGCTTAGGGATCACCTGTCTTAGATCCCTCCCAGTCCTTCCTTGCCCACAGTAGAACAAATCTAGTCCCCCATATAATCTCTGTGCCTGTTAATACTTATATTTTACATATGTCACATTGACAGAGATACCGCAAGCCTGGACTGAGGGGGACAGAGAGAACATAACATGAAAAGGGAACTCAGAACCACCTGCTCAAATTGTACAAGTAGGCTGCAAAATACCACTTAGCTGCAAGTACATACCATCTTTCATGAAAACAAACAACAACAACAACAACAAAATGGCTCAGATATTGAAAATAAGAGCAAAGGGTGGATCCAAGAGCCATGAAAAATTACTTCCAGGCCTGGATTCCTAATCAAGAACTGGAACCTGTGCCCGGCTGGACTTCAGAATTGCCAGGGACCGAGGGCTCCACTGAACACTCCATGCTCCCTACGTAGGGAGACTGTCCGCAGTGGTTGGGCCAGTCCCGTCCCGCCAGGCAGCCGGCTGTGGGAGGGGATACCTTGTCTCTTCGGTTTGCAGGTCTAAAGGTCAAGGGGAATGCTGTTAAGGCAGCTGTGCCTCGGAGACTTCACCCTAAGAGACTTGGACCCGATGTTGAAGCCCGCATCCTGGACTTGGAGGTGATCATTTAAATGGGTCTTTTGGGAGCGCCTAGGAGGAGGTTAGTGTACTTTGCACGTGGAGGCAACATAAGCAATTTTTGGTCAGAGGCAGAACTGGGATAGTTTTCAAGTAAGTTCTCAAATCCTTTTGACACTCCTCCCTTGAAAAGGTGGAGCTAATTTCCTCTCCCTTGACTGGCACTTGGGGATTTGCTTTCAACAAACAGGATGTAGTAGACATGACAATACTTGACAGCTGAAGTTAGCGTCAACTTCGGCCATGACCTACACGCACTAGGAAGGTCATGACCTACACATGACCTTCAGCTCTCTGGCTGCCTTTTGATGAGAACACCCAAACGGCCCTGCAGAGTAGCCCACGTGGCATGTGTCTGAGCCTCGTGACAACAGCCTTAACACACCACAGAGTCCGGCAGTGAGCTCTCTGGGACCCAACCCTCCAGCCCACACAGGCCCTCAGGAGCCCACAGCCTGGCTGACGTCTTGCATGCAACCCCGTGAGACCCCAAACCAGAGCCATGGAGACAAGCCACTCCAAACTCTCTGCTCACAGAAACTGTGATGCCTGAACTGTGTGTCGTTTGGAGTCATTATTTTAAGTAAGTGTTTAAGTTTGTGCATTAAAATGCTATGCAGCAGTAAATAACTAGTACAGTGGGTAATCACAGATCTTTGCTTTTTTTATTCATTCAGGGCTAGGTGTTACCGCCAGGCACTGAGAGTACAGTGGCGAGCAACATAGCCATGGTCTTTTCTCTCAAAATGGACTAGTGGGAAAGGCAGATATTAACAAACCCATGCACTTACGTTTACAAACTGAGATAGGTACGAAGAGAAAAGAATATGTAATGAGGAGAAAAAGGAGAGACATCAGTCAGACTTGGAGGATCCCTCCAAGGATGCAGCATTTAAGCACAGACCAAAGAGGGCGGGGTTTAGCCAGGTAAGAATGATGGGAAGAGACCTCCAGGCACGGGGAGCAGCCTGCCCTGAGACCCGGAGTGAGGGGAGGGCTCGGATGGGCCACAGACAAATAAACGCACAACTAAATAAGTAAGTATCCCCTGAAGCACTCCTCGGAACAATAAGCCGTCCTTTGCCATATTCGGAAGGAACCCTATATGTGCTCCAAGGAATCCTAATGTGTATTACGTTAAGAAGTGTTATTGATGAAAAGTACATGATCAGCCCTGGCTGGCATAGCTCAGTGGATTGAGCACGGGCTGGGAACCAAAGTGTCCCAGGTTCGATTCCCAGCCAGGGTACATTCCTGGGTTGCAGGCCACGGCCCCCAGCAACCGCACATTGATGTTTCTCTCTCTCTCTCTTTCTCCCTCCCTTCCCTCTCTAAAAATAAATAAATAAAACCTTTTAAAAAAAAGTACATGATCAAATAAACCTGGAGGACGCCAACTAAAACAAAGTTAAACAGCTCTGATTTTCCTCATTGGGAGACATCTCCAGGCCTTTCATGACGATACGCAATACGGCTTTCTAACAGGGGGACATAGCACAGCACTTCCGAATGTCTTTGTCCACGAAACCCTTCCTTCTAGGTCAGATAGACATGGAGAATATGTTCTAAGCTGTAGAATTTTCAAAAGGTTACAGTTTCACCTTCTGAGCCCATACATTGTAAAAATAGATATTGCCTACCCTCATGTATACTGATCTCTACTAGCATGTTTGGGATATGTGTCTAGGGGAAGCAAGAATGCGTAGCACATTTCCTCTTGCCGTTCCCAGCGGGTCGGTCCTGTGGGGGAGGGAGCTCACCGTGCTCAGAGAGGGCCATCTGCACTGGACCTTCTGAAACACGAATAACCTCTAATGAGTCGCCCAGACCTCCTACCTCATTAGCAGTAGGTGAGGACACACAGGCTTTCCTTCCAGGTGTGTGTTTCATTGCCTTGAAGACTTCTCGGTGGAGCTCCAGCACCATGGGGTCTGAGCACATGTCTGTCAGAAAACGTAGAGCTGATTAAGCATCCGGTCATTCTCTCTCTCTCTCCCCACCCTCCCCGCCTCTCTCTCTCCCTTTCCCCTCCCTCCCTGTCCCTGTTTTCCTCCTTCTCTCTCTCTTCCCCCTCCACCCCCGGGTCTTTCTCTGCCTTCCTTCCTTTCTCTCTTTCCAGATCTCCCACCTTTCCAATGCTTTCACAGAAAAAAACTGAAAAGGAATTTTGTGTCTTTGGCACTTTTACCTTTAAGTATTTGTGTCATCATGGGGAAATCATCTCCTAGTTACTAAATCAATGCTTTAAAGCCAAAGCATATGAACATTTTCTTCTATTACATTTTTAAATAAAATTAAGAACTCAGACTCAAAGCAAAGAAAGTGCTGGAATAACTTTGGTGTTCTTGTTCATGAAAGGAAGTATCACGTTAGCGAGGGAGAATGCTGATGGGCTAAGAGCAAGATGTGCCTTCCTCCAGCCATGCACCCGTTCGCCACCTGGAGTGTATCTTTCTTAAACACTTGTTTTCCCCAACAACCAGAGTTTCAACATATTCGTCTTCCATACCTTAGAAAGGATATCAAGTTATAGAGTGAATTTTATCCTATAAAATGCCTTTTATCCAAAAACATCTATTACCTGGAAAGCTGTGTTCTCCTGAGGGTCCTCACAAAGCCGAAGGTAAGGAAAACACTTAGGAAAATAACTCAGCTCTTGCAAGTGTCCGCATGTAACACTGACCCATTGCAAACAAGCAAAAATCAGCCTGAATAAGCGCGACTTTTTGAAATATTTAAGGCAGGTGCAAACTGAGACTAAACATTGAGTGTTCTCCTCTCTCTGGTTCTAGTCAGTTGTGTACCACACGGCATTCATCATCGAGAAATGGACAGCATTTCATCCTTCTGGCACAGGAGACCAGCCACAGTTCAACGTGTATGAATGTAATTAAAACATGTGTTCTACTTTATACAAGTAATAATTATTAAAATACACAAGCATCCCTAACAAGAGAGAAAATAGATAAAATTAATAAATGGTGTGATCCTTTAGGAAAATGGTCCCCAAAGGACTCCATTATTATAGGAAGATGTACGCCATAGAATCAATTTCCCGAATATGCACTTGTTGTTTGTTGAAACACCACAAAGTATCTACTGAATAAAGCGAAGTTAGGTTTCAGTGGTTGCAATTCATCATCTCTTCTGCAATCAAATTCTATTTGAGGTACAGAAAGAGGTAGCTGGTTCGTTAAGAGCTGAAAACTTTCAGACTGAAATGCTGCAACTGGACCCAAGTCCAATCCACTCCCGCCTCTTGAGTTTGTGTCCCGCCGCTCCCCGAACTGCAAATGTGGCTATTGTGCAGGGAGGCATTTATTATGCTCTTGGATACATTCCAAACATCCTTGATGTGTCTCCTCCATCGATGCATATGTTTTGCAGGACCCTCTACCCTAGAGGAGATTTCTAGTTCCGTATTTCAAGATCATGATCTTTCTCCTATTGTATTCTCCTTTCACAGTGTCTCGGCACAAAGTGTGCCCTCGGAAGCAAAACATCCTGATGGACACCTTCATGGCCCTTTCAGAACTGCCAAGGCAAGGAGCCCCCCACACACACGCCTACACAGTTTCCCAACCCACTGTATCAGGATCTCTCTGAATCAGTTCTGCACACGTCACAGGCTAGATCAGGCATGGCAAAGAAGTTCCCTTTTTTCAGCCATCCCTGGTACGTGGGTGCTGGGCCCCTGAAGGAAGCAGAGATGTTTCTGATGAGCGATGTGGGTAATCAGCAGAGAAAGACAAAAAGGGACAGATGATCACAGATGATGGATCTTCCGCTCCTCTCTTTGCGTCCCAAACTGTACGCTAAGCCTTGCTGATGCCCACCCCCCATCCCCATAGAAGGGATGCACCAGGTGAACGCAGGTTTTCTCACTGCCTGTACACCCCGACAGAGTTACAAGTGCTACAATGCCACCTCCCTAGAAGGTTTCCAGGGGTGTACAACCTTTTGGCATCTCTGAGCCACCCTGGAAGAAGAAGAGTTGTCTTGGGCCACACATTAAATATACAAACACTAATGAAAACTGATGAGCAAAAAAAAGGTTTTAAGTAAATTTATGTTTTTGTGTTGGGCCAAAGTCATAGCCATCCTGGGTGGCCGGTTGGACACACCTGCTGGGCTTATCTAATGTAAACAATAAAGGGCTTAGCATAATCCCTGGCATGTCGCTTATGCTCGGTTGGTGTTTTTTCGTGTGACTGACAACTCTCCACTGTATTGTTGATTACCTTTCCTGCACTGGCCCATGCTTAGCAGGAAAGTTGAGTTTGGCTGTGTGTTTATGAATAGAAGAAGCCAGAGCCTCCTAAGGAAGTACTGGATCATTCAAACATCACAGAAGTTGTTGTCCGGCCCCTTGGCAGCTGCAGGAGTGGTGAACTACGCCACTCAAAGAAAAAATTAAATGATGTGGTTATAAGTCAGACATATTGTGACAGATCTTCTGCTTCCTGCTTTTGGCACCTGCTTCCTGGGTCACGGGGTAGGTGGCGAGTGGCTAGATGAATGCACCATTATTATTATTCAGAGAAGTTGTACCTTCACCCTTTACGGGAATGGGGCGGCATCGGCCTTTGGTTTTGTGACCGATGGGCAGAGGTGTTCAGGAGCGGCCGCTGGGGAAGGGGAAGCAGACAGCATAATTCAATGGCAGGTCCCCCTCCCCTCTGCAAGGTCATGACCTTGACTCCTTGCTTCCAGGCAGATTTGGATTCAACCCTTCCAAACAAACATGTCTCCGTTTTTCTTACAAATATCTCAAAAAAATTTTTTTAATCAGAAACTTATTCTGGAAGAGAACCACGTGAATTCTCTGTCTGGGGTGAAATTTACTAATATCCCTTTAATTAACACTGTGATTACAAAGTCAATATTAAACATTCTCCAGAGTAATTAATTATCTAAGGCAGTCCAGCAGTGTAAGCAGGCAATGGACATCATCTCATTGAAAGTAATCCTCTCCTTCTGATGAAAAGGTAGGAGAAGGGATTGCCTAAATTATCTGAATAATTACCTTCATGCTCTCTTTGTGATTATATACACAACCAGTCTTTGAATGTTTTGGGTTAGGCCCAGGCAAACATAAGTTATATCAAAATTATACACACTCAGTGTATCACAATGCCCCCTAAACAACTGATGCCCCACAACTAATCATACAATCATTAGAAGCGAATTTTGGAGGCATAATCATATGTGATGATAACTACAATAATAGGTTACTATTTGTTTTTAATATGGGAATGGCATTTTGTTAGTGTTCATTATTATATATATTACTTAAACTGCAAAAGAAGCAAATTAATTAAAAAACTACTTTTCACTATGCCAACTTACCTGCCATGGCCTTGAACCCAGAACATCTCTATCTCAAAGCCAATGATACTGAGGAAGAAAAAAAGGGACTGAGAGTTCTGTGGTTGGAGGTCCGGCTGGCCTAAGACATACAGCGGGTAGGGGAGCAGGTCTGGGGCTCAGACAGTCCCGACTGAATGTCTTGCCCGGCCATCCATCAACAGCGTGACCTGTAACTCACTCAGCCTCTCTGTACGGGGTGGGGTGATGCTTCACACGCAACAGAAACCGAATATGGTCAGTTTAAGCAGGAAAGCAGTTTATCGGAGAGACCACCTGCTGCACAGAGCCGATGGGAAAGCCGGCAGCAGCACACGGGTGGGCCTCGGCCAGCAGCCACGGCGCCGCAGGAGGCCTCAGCACCACCATCCCCAGAGGCCGTGCAGGCTGTTTAAAAACGACCACACTTCAGTTTGCTCCTCTGTAAAACGGACACAGGACTAGGTGGTACTTCCTCAGAGCTCTGTCGTGAGGGTTAGCTACAGAAGGCACGTGTATAAAGCACTCAGTACGGGGTCTCACACAGACGAAGCATTGGGTACATTTCAGCTGGTCTTCCTAATCCGGCCTTTGAGCAAGTCACATCCCCCTTCCTTGCCTGCCTTGTCATTACGGGAGAGAGACGAGCCCACTCACACTGTATGAGTCCTAGGCTAACAGCTGAAACAAGCAGCCCCTCCAGTCTAAGTGGATTCTCTTCCGCTTCATGAACGTCAGTGGGATCGGAATGCAGGCATTCAGAGACCCAGTTACCCTCTGTCTAATGGGCCTGTGACACACAGGGGCCTTGGATCTAGTCGGCAGAAGTCCTACAGAGAGAGCACCCCCAAGGGGCGGGGTCATCAAAAGGCCAGGCCTGGCCGTGCACCCGTCACTCCTACCTGGATTCCATCGGCTGGAACCCAGTTGCACAGACTTCCCATAACCACAGGCAGTACGAGAAATAACACCCAGCCACGTGGTCATGAAGAAATGGAAACAGGGCTTGGTGAAACATGGCAGTCTGCATCACACCTCCCTAACGCCCTCAGGAGGTTGCTAATAAGATCAGAGCGAGTGTGACAACGCTGTGGAAAGTGACTAACAAGCTACAGATGGTGGCGGTGCGGCTGATTAAACCGGGGAGTCCAGTGTATTTTCTGAAGTGCTAAGATACACAGCAATTCGGCGGGGGGGGGGGGGGGGGGGGTGTCTGAAGAAACTGAAATATAACCAGAATGTCCTTCATCCTGTAGAAGTTTCCTCTGAACTCCTAAGGCTTAATCTCCCCACCCGTACCTTCGGAAATGAGCAACAATTGGGCTGCAGGTTAGACTCCCAGTCTGGGTGCAGAAGATCCCCAGTCCGCAAGCACACGGGGGGCAACCAACTGATGCTTCTCTCTCTCATGGATGTTTCTCTCTCCCTTCCTGTCACCCTAAAATCAATGAAAAAGTGTCCTCAGGGGAGGATTAGAAAATGAGCAACGATGAGTAAAGAATCCCCTTTCTTTGCTCATTGGCTCAGTCCACGATGGGTGTGTGGTGGAAATATCTGTTTGGAGAAAAAAGGGGGAACGAATAAAAGAAAAGAAAGCCATCACTTCAGAGAGTGTAACTGCCAGAGAAGGAGGCGGCCTGAAGCCATCACTTGGTGGCAACCGACCTCCCCCCTGGAAACTCATCACCACATGAAGACGTCGGGGAGTTAATCACAGTACTGACACGTATAACTCCTCCATCATGCACTAGACTCAGCATAAAATGCATGCTTAGAAAATAAAAATTATCAGGAGGCCACACCGTTGCCATGCACCACTACAAGGGGAGGGCTGTTATCGGAGCCACAAGCACAATCGCAGACCTCTTTTCATGTCCAAGGTCAGCTGAACGGCATGCTCGCAACCCCCAGAACCAACCGGGTGAGCGTGGGGAAGGCGAAGGTGTCCAAGGCCGCCGTGTTGTTTGGACCAGACAGATGCCTTGGTCACTGCGTACCCGCATGTCCTGTTGGGGAAGACAGAGAGCCGACTGTTTGTTTGCACAGGTGCTGCTCCATGCCTGTTTCTGGTGTTTTAGGGATGATCTAAGAAAGACACAACCCGCGTTGGCTTAGTAAGGGGTCCGGGCCAGACCTGGTTCGCCCAGCTGCCCTCCCCCCAGCAATGATCCCCTTTCTTATCCATTCCTCTGCCCCAACAACAATCGGACCTAGTCAAAGGGGACGTGTCTGGGCCTCCCCTTATGGTGCTCACTCAGAAGAGGGGTCAAGCCATGAGCCAGGAAAGAGCAATCAAACTGACCCATTGGGCCATTCCTGGACGAGTTCAAGCCTTCAGAGAGGATTTAATGACAACTCTAAGGACCCGAACCAAGGTCTCCCAGTGCAGAGAAGTAGGGATTGATGTGGGAGCTGCAGGGGGGGTGGAAAGCAATGTTTAGAATAAAAGCTTCTTCACTGAAAATACACAAACAGCGACAAACAGTTTCCACACAATCGTGGCAAATTCTTCATTCCCTTTTTGCAACACAGATTCCTGGCAGAGTGTGCAGGGAAACAGGACTGCCCTGTCCCGGCTTTTCAGACGAAGAAGGTTTGGTTCCCAAATCTTCGCCTTCTGCTTCTGAGGGCTGCACGGAAGCTTTAAGAAGCCCAAACATGCACCAAAAGAGGATATAGGTGAACCTCATTGCATTTTTTTTTTCAGTCTTGTGTCCCGGATTCTTATTTCTCTTCCTCTTCCTCAAGCTATTGTGGGGGGAAAAAAATTAAAGGACTGATAAGAAAAACTCCTCCATCAATAACAAGCGCAGTCTGTCCATGCCGTGCTAAAACCTGCATGATCTACTATCTCAGATTACTACACGTAATTATCTCCGCAGCGTGCCTCAGTTTTTATATTTACTACACCCTATCGTGATAAACCTACAAGTACCAGTCCCGATCGTTTCCCACTTTAGCAACACGGTAAAGATATTTTTATTAGCAGAAGTTCCCACCCCCTTTGGGCGGACTTACTGACAACCACCTGACTGGGCGTCAGTGATGCAATGTGGTTAGGGGAGAACCGGGGTAGAGAGTGCGGTTTCCTTCTTCTAGAGCCGGTTTGTGTTCAGTGCGACAGCTCGACAGCTCGTAGAATTTCCTGCTGGGAGGAGACACGGCCAACAGAAACGGGCGCAGTGGTGGCGAAGAAAGGACCCTGAGAAATGGACTGAGCACCACCCTTCTTTGCACGCTGCCCAATAAACGTGTTTTTGCTTCCGAATCCCCGACGGTCACGAGGAAACAGCATAAACAATAGAATGTGCACACGCTGCCTTACACAAGTCAGTGTGCGTCTGGGCGGCTCCTGTCCAGCCGCTGACGCCCGGAATGCCCTCTTCGTGTATGCGTTTCTCATTTGTCACTGTGCCCTGGGAGAGGAACTGGAGAACCAGACGCGTTCTTGGGTTTGTTCATTCACGAAATAGCCTTCCAGGTCTCAGTGCCTGCTTACCACACACAGAAAGCACGTTACTTACCCCGTGAGGAAATACACCATATTGAAGTGTGTGTACAGGGCACAAGGAAAGAGGTCGTTCTAGGAATTTAAGTTGTGTGAAGGCCCGCGGGGTCCCACTTTAGGGTTTAAAAAAAATGGTGAGATGGTTTTCATAACACCATACATTTTCATAATCTTTTTTTTTCTCTCTTTTTTTAAGTTTTCAGTTCTGATTTTAGGAAATAGATGAGGAACTGAATAATGAGCCTAGAGAAAAACGGTTCCCTCGGGAAAAGAAATCAAACTATCACTCAGAGAAAAGAAGGCAGAGCAAATTGGCTTTCCCAAAAGTCAGCCATGGAGGGAATGACTGGATAATTCCCTTGCTCTGCTGAGTTCAAATCCCTGTCTCGCCCGCAAAAGCCTTTCAAAGGACTCGCGCGGTGACGTGTCTAACGCGAGTGTACCAGGGCAGAGGCGCGACGCTCAGCCTCACGGCTCTACAGGGCGGAGCTCCCGGGAGGAGGAGGAAGATCTCGGCTGTTAGACAGACCGCCCTCCCACGCCAACTCCCCCACGTGGCCCCTGCGGGCCACCTCTCCACAGCTGCAGGGCGCTGCCACCTGCGCCAGGAGAGGAGGCTGCTGTCCCGTCTCCTTGTGTGTCTGGGGCTGACCTACGGAGCGCGGCCGACAGCCTGGGAAAGGAACTGCCAACAAACCCCGTTTGTGGTGAGGATGACTCCGGTTCTTCCCCGCCCAAACCTGGTACCCAGCCGCCCATCCACCCGCCCCGCGCCCTGCGCACGCTAGTTCTAACCTGAGGCCCCCCGCGCGCGCGCGCGCGCTCACGCACGCCGCAGCCGCTGCAGGTGGAGTCCTAAGGCACTGCACCTCCCATCCATCCCAGCAACCAGAGGTGGCGACCCGCGTGCGTGACTTGCAGCGTGGTACTATGCAAGTGCGAGAAGCAGCCCACTCGGGGCGGGAGGCAGTGAGTTAGGGATGGTCGGTTCAGAGGAGACCACCCCCCCCCCACCCCCGCGGGATGCCGAGTTCAGAGGAGCCAGGAGGACGGGAGCCCGGGAACACGCTGGGGCTTCCCGGTCTCGCGCCCCCCGCCACCCCGCCCGCGGCCACTCAGCCCGGGGCCCCGCCCGCCCCGCCTCGCTACCTCGCGGCTCGGAGGAGGGCGCGCCCCGCCCCGCCCCTACCGAAGGGCACCAATGGGCGCCCGGGCCGCGCGCCGAGAGTCCCCGCCTCCGCAAGGAAACTTGAAGCCAGAGAAAAGTTTGTCCTGAGAGCGGCTGGAACCGCCGGAGCGGAGCTCGCCACCCGGCTGCCGGAGAGGAAGAAGATGAGCGGTCCCACATCAGAGCGTCCAGCCCAGAGGACATCAAGCCACCCCCAGGGATCCACACGCAGCCTCAGAGGCAGCCGCCAAGCCCGGTAGCCGCGCGCGCTGCCCAGGACCGCGGAGGAGCCCGCGGGAGCGCAGTCTCCGCCGAGTCTCCGAGGCTCCGTGCCACCTGCGCGCGCCGCCACGCACCTGAAGGCTGTCCGCCCGCGGACCGGACCAGCGGGCTCCACGAAGCTTGGATCGCCATTGAAGGAACGGAAAAATAGAAAGAAAGAAAGAACCCCAAGAGCAGGCTTCCCCAGCCCAGACCCGCTGCCCTTCCCGTTTCCCCAAGTTTTTGAAAGCTGGCCACACTGACCCCAGTTCCAGAAAACTGGCAGTCACCGAGACCCGGGTCTGAGCAGGCAAACGCCCCACGAGCTCCCCGACACGCGGGGCGAGACTGAGGGCAGGTCGGAAGCGAGTCCAGCACCTCCGAGGCTTGACGCTGCGCGCTCAGGCGGCTGCCACCGCCGCGGCCACCGCAGGTGAGATGGGGCTGGGGACGCCGGGCAGAGGGTGGGCAGAGGGTGGGCGCGCCCCTCCTCCGGAGGAGCCAGGGAGGAGAGGGCGCGCTCTCCAAATTGTCTTTCATAACTTGTTTTCAGTGAGGACATGATTGACTCAGAATCTGTCGGGAATTAGAGCGAGCCACTTTTCCCTTGAGATGGGTCTTGTTCCGCTTGGCTGCGGACTGAAGTTGGGGGGCGGAGGGGGGTGGGGAGAATGGCAGGATCCACTTATAAATATTAATGCGAGTTGAGTGGTGCTGCGGGCAGGACGTTATCCGGAGCTCGAAGCTTTGAGCAGCCGCAGCTGGCAAGTGGCTACAATTCCCAAAGTAGGGTCGAGCCGTTCCCCTGGTCTCATCAGCACATTGTTTCTTGGGCGCGGGCGTGACACTTTGCAAGCGGTATTTCCGCTCACAGCGCCTGTGTCTTTCTTCCACCATCCTCAGACCCAGCCTCGCACTCCAAGGCCGCCTGCTGCTGCCGGCCGTCACCATGTCCACCCCCGCGGCCAATGCGTCTGCTTCGTTGCTCACGAACAGCCCGAACAGCCCGGTGACCATCCCGGCGGTGATGTTCATCTTCGGGGTGGTGGGCAACCTGGTGGCCATCGTGGTACTATGCAAATCGCGCAAGGAGCAGAAGGAGACGACCTTCTACACCTTGGTGTGCGGGCTGGCGGTCACCGACCTGCTGGGCACGTTGCTGGTGAGCCCGGTGACCATCGCCACATACATGAAGGGCCAGTGGCCCGGCGGCCAGGCTCTGTGCGAGTACAGCACCTTCATCCTGCTCTTCTTCGGCCTGTCGGGCCTCAGCATCATCTGCGCCATGAGCATCGAGCGATACCTGGCCATCAACCACGCCTACTTCTACAGCCACTACGTGGACAAGCGGCTGGCGGGCCTCACGCTCTTCGCCGTCTACGCGTCCAACGTGCTCTTCTGCGCGCTGCCCAACATGGGCCTGGGCAGCTCGCGGCTGCAGTACCCGCAGACCTGGTGCTTCATCGACTGGACCACCAACGTGACGGCGCACGCCGCCTTCTCCTACATGTACGCGGGCTTCAGCTCCTTCCTCATCCTCGCCACCGTGCTCTGCAACGTGCTGGTGTGCGGCGCGCTGCTCCGCATGCACCGCCAGTTCATGCGCCGCACCTCGCTGGGCACCGACCAGCACCACGCTGTCACCGCCGCAGCGGCCTTCGCCGCCACCGCCGGCCGCGGCCACCCGGCCGCCTCCTCCCCCGCCCTGCCGCGCCTCAGCGACTTTCGCCGCCGCCGGAGCTTCCGCCGCATCGCGGGCGCCGAGATCCAGATGGTCATCCTCCTCATCGCCACCTCCCTGGTGGTGCTCATCTGCTCCATCCCGCTCGTGGTGAGTGGCCGGGGGCTGGGGTCCCGCTCCGCCCATCTCTGCGCCCACCTCGGCCCTTCGCCTCCCTCCCCTGCTTGCCCCTTCCCCCACTCCTTGCTTTCGTTCCTTGGCGAGGTGTCTTCAGGTAGCAACTCCAGGTCGGGGCTGGGATCCCCACACTCTGCCTCTCAGAGCAGGCCCAGGCTCCTTTCGGCCGCGTCCCTAACGCGCTAGGCAGCAGGTGCTTCCTGAAAGCCTGATTTCCTCTCTCTCCCGGGACAGCCCCTATCCCTTGCTGTCTGACATTGACCCTGAGCCTTCCGGAACCCCCGCCTCCCTGTCAGATGTGGAGAGGAAACCAACAGTGGGACTTAGCCCCGTGACCCCCACTGTGAACAGCAGAATCCCAAACATCAGGGGTGCTGGTCTCTTTGATGCATGCCATTCCTTAGGGTGGTGGGGCTTGGGGTATTTGGATGTCTGTAGGGTTTGGGGGTAGATTCGGTAGAGTTTTAGCCCAAGAAGACGAATGCACGTTTGGTCTCGTCTACCTCCCTCACTTGGCATCGGAAGTGACCTGCTTAAAGTACTCTAGCAGAACCCCACCATGGAGCTGGGTTCCTGCTCTTTGCCATGCCGCACCTAGGAGCACACCTCAGTGCCCAGGTGGGCTACACCTCCTGCACAGGGGCCGGCCGGGACTCAGGTGCCTTCACTCTCCGTAGGGTCAGGAAAGCAAGGTTTCTCAGGGGGGCCTCCGGGCAGGCAGCTGGACCTGGGCTATTGAACGTGCACCCTGAACAGCTGTGCGAGGTACAGCGCCATCCCAGAGAAACGGTGCAGTAGAGACAGATGGTGGTCTTCGTTACTGTCGGTCCAAACCCTGCAGCTGGTGACCAAGCTCACACCTCCCTGCCTCCAAACCCTGCTGGTGCAGCCTGACGCCCGGTCTCCCCTCTGGGACACTTCTAACTGTGGCCTCCGGACAGTGTGTGTGTGTTTGGGTACACTTGGCTGATAGGACGTCACCCTCTTTAAAATTGCCTCTGCATTCACTTTTCAAAGGTAAGCAGAGAAGTGGAAAGCCTATCTAGTTCTCCTCTGCTTTGCCTGTGGGTAAAATGGAATGTGCACTGGGAACCAATGGGCAGTCGCACACAATACTTTATCTGGAGTTTCCCTTAAAAGCAACTCCTTCAGAGTTTTCTCGACTCCCAAAACACTGCATTCCTGGACATTCTAAGCTATGAACTCAAGAAGAGAGGACTTCTCTTTCGTGTGCTGATTGGGAGTGAGAGAAAATAAGTGTGATGGGCTCTTGATCCTTTCTTTCCCTGATTAATTCCGTCCAGGGATGTTGAACATAAAAACATGATTTCTCTGATAAAGGCAACTGTGCATGGGAGGAACCCGGAGGTGGCTGGGGTCAGCATACAGTAGCTTCTTGCCGATTTGTATAAACAGAACTCAATATCATTGGCCAGAGGGGCCTGTAAACCACTCCAGGACCCAATATAACTTAGAGAGTTAAGCCACACTTGAGCCACATAAATGTACTTTACTGAGTGTAACGGCCACTCGGCATAAAGTGGGGTTCTGGAAGACAGGATGCAGCCCCTGCTAAAGCTCCCTGCTCTGGCCTCTGCCTTACGTTGTACAGAACCGTAAATGACGGAGCGAGTGGCTGTTGTTCACAGAGCGTCCACTTTAAGGAGGAGAGGAACTAGGCTAGAAGGTTAGCCACGTGCACATGCTTTTTAAACGTACTTTGGTTGGAGGTTAAGCATGCGAAGCTGCTGATTACTTCACCGTCACAGACGAACTGTTTTCTCCCAGCATCTTGAGAGACATAAAACGCTTACTTCATCTTGTGGGCTGAAGGGGGGCAGACCCGGCTCGGGGGTGCGGGGCCAGTTTTTACAAAGCCTCTGAAACGATGGGAGAAGCTGCAGGCAAGAAAGGCCAGGAGCTGTATTTGTGGTTTACAAATTCACCACCGTTTAAGTAACGAACACTGTGCACTCCAGAGAAAGCCATTAGTGGGTCGTAGGTATTAAGTCATTTTACCCTGGAAACTGAAACTGGCTCAGCTAGGACGTGCACACAGGGTGAGACTTGGGCATACCTCCGTAAGTGATGTGGAATCAATCATACAAGTGATCACAGCTTCTGTGTGTCGTCTTTAGATTTGGCTACCAAAATCTCATCTCAGAATCACTTTAATTGTAAATTAATGGCGTGCAATAATGATAGGCATGATTACTCCCCACCCACCCACCCACAGTTCAGCAATTACCGAAAGAATTAAAAGGGAAACTCATCCCTAACTATAATCTTCTTTGGCTTCTATTTCCAACTTTCTTGTCTTTTCATGTTACTCGTATTCATATTGTAATTGAAGCTCAAACATTCTGAACTCTGACTTATAAAGTAGTCTGGCTGATCTTCAGTTCCAAAAAACACTGAGGAAACATCTTTTTTTCTTTAACTTTATCAAGTCAGGTTGGTTTGCTAATCCTATTCGAGGAAAATTGAACCCTTCAGAGCATTTTAAAGGCTTGGAAAGGCTAGTAGAGCTAATATAATACAGTTGACTTGGAATTTTAGAAAGTTTGACACAGTCGAGCTGCAGAACAGCCAAGGTGTCTCGTCTTTGGACACCAGGGGACAGGAAGCCCCAAGGACTCTTTGAGAACAGTTGATCTAGAGTTCAGGATAAAAAGTAAATATTACTTTGTTATCCAAAATATGTCTGTCTCATAAAGAGAGCTCGGATTGGAAACGGGAAAAGTCGGGCAATTAGTTATGCATCCAAGGAACTGTGCTGAACTTGCAAGATTTCCTAAAGTGACTCACAATCAACTTAACAGAAGGTGTGAGTACAACCTACCAGCGACATTATGTGACAAGATTTAGTGGGAAGGTGCTTCTAGTTTCTGTTTTTGTTTCTGTTTAAGTACAGGAGACGCTGAAGAAATGAAAGCGTCTGCACTTAAGAGAAATCAGAGGGATAGTATTCTTTAGAAATATGCAAGCAAGGCAGCCTCATAAGGTCCGGTGTTACATGCTGTAGCTTAGATCAGCCCTGTTGCCCACGTTTCCCAGTACTAGTGTGAAGATGACAGTGATGATGAAGTCTCCGCCTCGGAACTGAACGGTGACACTACAGCATCTGGAAAGGCATTCCCCTCCCCACCTCCCCCGCGTAAGCACTGCCGTGTCCATTGTTTACTTGCTTCTTTTCTTTTCTTTCTTCTTACTCTGAAGCAGCCAGTACCTATCTGTGTTAGGGGTAAAACGGCCAATTTGGTTTATCGCGTGCCTGAAACTTAGGTCTTTAGGAAACGAGCTTCTTCCTGTGAGTGTTTTTGGTTGCTTACCCAAAACTGGTTGCGTGGGTAAAGCGCTCCCCAGCGCTGATTAGCAAAGGTGCATCAGGGCAGGAGGAAGCCTCACAGATGCTTCTGTGTCCTGCGGGCAAAGTGGAAAGGGGGTCATCAGACTCCTGAGGGGCTTTCAGATGGGTGAAACTCACAGCTTTAGCTACAAGAGTGCCACAGATGTGGGTGCCATGCCAGCAGAACCTGAAGGATCGCATGGTTTTTCAAGTATACTGAGCTGAGTTTTTAAAAAATAGCAACTCCCAAAAGCAGTTTTTTAGCCATAACGTAACACTGCAGACCTCTTTGTTGCACCTTGAGGACCGTGGAATAACATATAAGTATTTCCACAGCCGGCGTCTCATTGAAAAAAAGCTGTGGGAAGAAAATGCGGCCGGTCAGTGTTTTTGCTCCCTGTACACTTCAGCTGCCTCAGCTGCAGATGGAGAATTCCTCTTATTGTGCAACTCACGGGGCGGCTGTGGGTGAGTCCTAGTCTGACACGGGTCCCTCCTCCGATGTGCGTGGAACGGAACGAGCAGGCATGCCCGCATCCAGCTCCGGGACCTTGTCCCTTACTGAAAAGCACTTCTACCTGGACAGTCAATTACTAAAAATCAGCTTCATCCACACTGCAGCATTCCTTTCCAATTAGACATTCCCTGCCAACCGATTGTTCTGAAACAGGAAGTGCGTGTTTTTGATACGGTGTCATTACTGTACCCGAAAGCTACCTCTGTGCTGTGGTTTTCACATTCTTGATATATTATTCCACAGCGACCGAGCAGCTACACATGGGTTAGCAAAAGAGGGACGGCAGCCAGCCCATACGTTATATGTTAGCCATTTCACTAAGTGCTTTCATCGTTTCTGCGTACATGATCAGGAGCAGAGCCAGGGTCTGAACACAGGTTGTTTGACGTTGGGGCATGTCACTCTACAGCAGACAGCCTCCTCGTACCTTGGCTGCCATCACACCCTCTGTCCAAGTCATCACATTTTCTCCTGCGCCCTCACCTCTAGTCAATAATCTCAAGGAGTTGAGAATATTGTCAGGTAGGCCGCTACGAGCAGTAAACCATCTGTGCCCATCCACAGCTATTAAGAAAATTGACTCGCTTTTAAAAGTGCAAGAGATTGTGCAGGTTGTTTGTATTTGGTGAGTGTTTCACGGTGTTTTCCCCACCCCCTGACTCGGAGGTTCCGCTTTTAGCAGCAGCAGCACGCTCTCCCAACACTGAAAACCACCCGGGGCGGGCTTACTTGTGTAGCGTATCGGGGCCCTTGGACACGAATGCCAGACAAGTGCTTTCTTCGCCTGCCCACGTGACACCGCTGTGGACAGTCCCCTCTGAACCTGGGGGGGTCCCTCTTTGGAAAGAACAAATGACGTAGCCTTTACAGGGAGGCAGAGATTGCTCTGCTTTCTTAAATGTTACAAAGTGCATAGAGTTTATGTTCATCTTTGTCTTTTTTTTTTTTTGGTACATCAAATCAATTTCCGTTGAGAACATGTTGCAAAGCCTAACTCAGCATCTTGATTCTTTTCAAATAATTTCACCAACTTCTAAGAATGTTTGTTTGTTTGTTTGTTCACCTGAATTTGAGATGTTGCTTTTTCTACTCATCTTTTTGCTACCCTGTGAACTCCCCATTGCTGAAATGGTAACAGGGACCAGGCTCAGAGCCTTGTGTTAACTGTACATTTCCCCACCCCCTCCCCCCCGCCCCCCCAATCCTGCCCACTATGGAATTCTAAAATAGGGCTTCCTTAGTTTCCTGCCCTTATCTGCCTAAAAGCAGGGCATAAATTTCCCTTCATGAAGGTGGCATAAATTTTCCTCCCTCACCCCTTCCTCCCCAGGACCAGGATGAGAAGAGTGAGCCTTATCACAGGAGACAGAGCCAGCACCAAGATGAGCGTGCATAAACCTTACTTTACAGTAGTAATAATAATATAATAACAACTTATCTTCCACTAGTTCTCCCATACAGCCCCTAGTTACTGCCCCACATTGACCTGCCTGGAAGCCCAAAACCTCTCTTCTTTATTAAGACGGGTTATACGAGCTTTTTTTAGTTACTTTTTTGTGAACTCCTGTGCATGTAAAAATACTAATAAACTTGCATCCTTTACTCCTGTCAAAATAAATAAGTAAATTATATTAAGTAGGGCTTTCCTTCATTTCCTTCTACAGTATTCAAAATTAATTACTGCTGTGGACAGACTAAGGCTCAGAAATGATTCTTTCCTTGCCTATCATCACCTTGGATTATGAAAGCCCATAATTCATGTTTTTACAACACTCTGACTTTTCTAAAAAAGGTCCTAAAAATTTTAAGATAAAATACTAACTTTTAATACATTCCCTTAAATAGCTGCAAATTTCATTCCTTTTATATCCATTTTAACTGTCCAAAAATTCTCTTCCTTTCATTAGTAACCATGTTTTCTCTGAGGTAGTGGAGGAAGAAGCAACCAACAACAAAACACCTAAAGGTTAAAAAGATCAGAAATGCCAAGTTCAGACTTAACCAAGACTCTATTCTGAAGAGTCTTGGAGATGGCTGGGCAGAATGTTCTTAGGAAGGTTCTTCAGGACCAAGAAGTCCCAAGTGGAGCAACACTGCCCCCTGGCGGCTGCAGGTCTCCAGTTCTAGTAACCTTGCCACAGGTGTTTTCCCTGGAGCCTGTGAACTCACAGAAGAGAAGGCCTGATTGAATCCCTCATTTCTTTTATCCTACGAACATAGTCTGTGATGTGAGTAAAATAGAAGCCTCGTGCTTTTTATCAGTAATTCCATCTCCAGGAAAAATCTGTTAGAAAGAAAGTGGGCCAGCCTGGTGGAACATGAAGAGCAACATGGACCAGGCTGGCAACACAGTGGGGGGTGGGGGGCCTTGCTGGTTTCCTCAAAGCCTCACGGTCTCGGCAACCTTTCCTGAGGGAGATGAATCTCTCAGTGCCCAGACACAGCAGAGAACCTCGACAGAGGGGACGGTAGGAAGAACCCGAGATGCCTCACGGAAGCCATCCCTGGCTGGTGGGCCTGTGGGTGGGCCCAGATGCCCCTCGACTTACACAGGAGTGAGTTCTCATCCCCACTGGGGTGCCTGGAGTGCTCTTTTCGCTCTTGGCCACTCACCAGCTCAACTGCTATCCCAGCGACAAAGGCAGGATTCTGATCGTAGTTTTAGGATGGAGTGGGTGAGCTGAGTTGTTGAGCTAAACCACACGACTGGGTTGGCAAGCAGCAGGGAGCCTCTGGAGCAGCTGAGCCACACGGTCAGATCTGCATCCCAGCAGTCTTCTTCCAGGAGCCGTCTGCAGGACGGATGGGAGGGGGAGCGGTCTGGGCTGGGAGAGCTGGTTTCGCGGCGGATGCGACAACTCAGATGAGAAATGCAGGCAGAGGGAAAAGAGATGAGAAATGCAGGCAGAGGGAAAAGACCGGGGCGGGTTTTTAAAGGAAGAGTTCATTATGCCTGGGGAACAGACTCCCAGGAAAACTCGCAGCGTCACACCGGTCATTCTGGATCACAGGAGATTCAGATGCTGGCTGTTCCCGCATTCTCTCTGGCCGCTGCAGTAAAGGAATGTCTAGGCCTGCCTGTCTGTGATGACTAGATGGTTCGTTGACTTACAAAGTGGGTTTTATTTAAATATGCAAAGGGCAGCTGGAATAGGGGAAATCGAAGTCGGTGGATGACTTCATTGGAATGACCAAACCTTGAAAACGCTGGCAGAAATGAAGCTAATAAAATGCTCCTCAGGGGAACTTGATGTATATGTCACCCACGCACACATCTTTGATCTAGGAGAGATATTCTCAAGATAGATACAAAACTATTTGCCCTGGCTGGCGTAGCTCAGTGGATTGAGCGTGGGCTGGGAACCAAAGTGTCCCAGGTTCGATTCCCAGCCAGGGCACATGCCTGGGTTGCAGGCCATGACCCCCAGCAACTGCACATTGATGTTTCTCTCTCTATCTCCCTCCCTCCCTTCCCTCTCTAAAAATAAGTAAATAAAATCTTTAAAAAAAAACTATTTAAAGTTATGCGAACTTGAAGCATAAGTATAATTTCAGTCTGTGGCCTGTCTGAGGCTCATGCTGCTTTTTGGGGGTGGGGGGCAGTTACTACCAGAAAAGAGGGCTGTCACCTAACGCAATTGCTAAATTAAACAGTGCGTGCAAATGTGTTCCCAGTGGATCTCTGTTAAAATCTCACTGTGGGCGTGTCATTGGTGCAGGTGCGCGTGTTCGTCAACCAGTTGTACCAGCCGAAGCTAGTGCGAGAGATCAGCAGAAACCCGGACCTGCAGGCCATCCGGATCGCCTCGGTGAACCCCATCCTGGACCCCTGGATATACATCCTCCTGCGGAAGACCGTGCTCAGCAAAGCCATCGAGAAGATCAAGTGCCTCTTCTGCCGCATCGGAGGCTCCCGCCGAGACCTCCCGGGCCAGCACTGCTCCGAGAGCCGCCGGACCTCCTCCGCCGTGTCCGGCCACTCGCGCTCCTTCCTGTCCCGGGAGCTGCGGGACGTCAGCAGCACGTCGCAGACCCTCCTGTACCTGCCGGACCTCAGTGACCACGGCCTGGCCGGCGGCGGCGGCGGGAACCTGCTGCCCGGCGTGCCCAGCATGAGCCTGCCCCAAGCCCAGGTGGACACCACCTCCCTGAGGACTCTGCGGGTCTCGGAGACGTCGGACTCCTCCTCGCAGGGGCAGGACTCGGAGAGCGTCCTGCTGGTGGACGAGGCTGGGGGCAGCGCGGGGCCCGGCGCCAAGTGCAGCGCCCTGCAAGTCCCGTTTCCCAACGAAACACTGAACTTCTCGGAGAAGTGTATATAGTAGCTAAGCAAAGCAATGCCGCACTGTTTCTGGAAGCTTCTAAAATCCTGTGCAATAGACACAAAGTGAAGGGTGTAGCTGTGCTCAGAAGGGCTATTTTCGTCCCGCGACTCACCGGAAAGGAAGTCTGCTTTTTGAGCGCTTTACAATCACGTTGATTCGCGCGGCTCCTGTGGCCTGAAACCCATCACGGGGGGCCCTCTCCAGGGCGGATTGCGGTCACCGCTTGGTCACCGAGATCGGCCCTTCGTCTTCTACTTGACAGGACGCTGGCTGAAGTCTCGCTGTGCTCATAGCATCAGGGGCTTTGCCCCTGGCCCGCAACGGCCGGCCAGGGTGGGAGGGCTTGGGTCCGGCGACTGTGAGAACCACCTTAGGGGTGATTTCAGCGTCTCACTAAAGCATGAAATGTGAATTTTATTGTTGTAAATATGACTTGAGGTATTTAAAGTATTTTCTTCTCTATGAGAAGGTTTATTGTTAATACAAGGTATAATAAAAGTATGGTAACCCCTCTATTCCCAGTATAACCAGCTGAAGTTATAGATGTTTGGTTTTGGAGGGGGTGGTTTTCATAGACAAGTTCAGGCCAAGGTGTTGAAAATTCAGTGAAACTCACTATGAAGGGGATACAGATTTTTTTTTTTTTACAAGAGAGAGTACGGTTATAGGAATAAGGAAAAATACTATTGAAGACATGCAAATTCCAGTCCAGAATGCTGAAGTTTGTTCTCATGCTACACAGAATGCCGCGAAAAACGTTCAGTTGCTGACTACATGCATTCATCCAGAAAACTGACTTCTGGGGCACCCAACGTGCTGGCTGGCCGATATTTTCTACTTCTGTCCCCGCCAAGTGGTACTTTTTAAAATGTCAACATAAAATTTTGAAAAGTCTGTAATAAGTACCCACAGTGGAACTGTACAACATAAAAGTAAAACATCTAAGCAGCCTGTTTCCCCCCGGAAACTGTGCACAGGTTTACTCTCCTGAGAGGGAGCTAGAAGACCCACGACAATGTCAGAGGAAGACAGATTTGCGTGCCCGGGAACGACCCTTACGTCCAGACGGGAAAGGGCTGGTGAAACGAGCCTTTCCCAGACCCTAGCAGAGTCTCACGGGACAAGGGGAGATCGAAGACAGAAATAAGAAGAATGAGGGGTGCAGAGCGTGGGCACGCAGGGTCCGCGCATCTAACAGCTTTGTGTCGCGCCCCGTGATGCTGTGCACACACGTGAAGGAAACCTTCTCAAAGAAACATTAAGCATGTTTTGTTGCTTAACAGTGTTTTTTGTGAATCGCTTGGTTGTAGTTCAATTCTGAGCCTGATACTGATAACGGTTTAAAGAAGCAGTTGTACCAACTGAAATTATTTTGGAGATTATGACAAATAAAATAGGCTCAATCTGAGTTTTGTCGTCTTGGTTTTGGAGAACGGGTTGGTTTCTGTTGGTTTCAGGGTTATCTTTTGTACCTTTTCCAATTGGAATTTTTTTTAATTTATTTTGACATAATGTCCAATTTAGAGGACAGGTGCAAGAACAGGACGAAGCCTTGGATCTACTCAGTGGAGAACGGCGTTTAGAAACCCAGACGCAGGTGCGAGGCACGCGCAGAATCCCCGGCATGTGCGGGTGGCGGGAGACACGGAGTCACCTCCTGCTGGTAGAGTCTCTAGCTCAGCGGTCCTCATGCTGCGGCAGGTGGCAGTCGCCCTGAGGGGTTGTGCCCATTTCTAGAAAGCCCCTAGGTGGCGCTGAGGAGCAATGTCATTGTTTGCTCTTGGCAAGTGTTCCGATGTATTTCTGGGTGACCTCAGAAAAACAAGACCATCGTTTTCACAGACCGGATGGCACAGTGGCTCTCAGCCGAGGCAGGGACGGCTCAGAAAAGGAGCACTGGGCTCCAGCTTCTAAAATGTTCTACTTCACCGACATAAAATAGTCCTAATTCATCAACGAGACCACCCAATGCCTAAGAAATGATGTTTTCAGAGACTATGTTACTTGTGGAAGATCCCCCCCTACACACACACATACACAAACAATGAGATAACGCCTAGACTCCCATAGAAATGAATATATACGTGTGAGTGCATGCTCACCACCCATGTCCACGGAGGGAAGGCAAGGTCCTCGTCCACAAGCCAGCCGCCCTAACACCATCTCAGGGCGCAAAGCCGCCCATCCTCCACTGCAGGTTCGCCAGCCGGAACCCTGGTTCTGGCTGAGTCTTCTTACCTGAAACATAACTCACATATTTTTAAATTTGCCTTGTGTTTTACTATGCTCACAGTGTGCAACCATCACCACTGCTATCCAGTTCCAGGGCATTTTCATCGTCCCCAAAACCAACCACACACCCGTTTGCATTCTCTCCCTATTCCCTGCCCCCCCGCCCCTGGCAGCCCCCGTGTGGATTTGCCTATTCTGGACATTAATAGAATTGTGCACTTTATTATTTAGGTGGCCTTCGCCGGCTGGCTTCTGGCACTTAGCGTGTTTCCAAGGTTCGTCCACATGGTAGCGTGAGTCAGTACTTCGTTCCTTCTTTATGGCTGAAGAATACTTCCTTGTATGGGTATACCACCTTTGTTTATCCATGCGTCCGCTGATGGGCACCTGCTTCTTGTTTCTACTTCTCGGCCATTATTAGCTATGCTGAGAGCAGCATTTGCACACAAGTTTTACGTTAACACATTCTCAACCCTATCTATCTGGAGGGATATTGCTGGGCCATATGGTACCTACATTTAAATTTTTGAGGACCTACCAAACTCTTTTTTCCAAGTGGCTACACCATTTTATATTCCCACCAACAAAAGACAAGGGTTCCAGTTCCTCCACGTCCTCGTCAATACTTGTTATTGCCCATGTTTCTGATTGTAGCCATCCTAACAGTATGAAGTGGCCAGCTGTAGTTTTGATTTGCATTCCCCGAGTAACTATTGATGCTGAGAATCTTTTCATATGCTTATTGGCCATGAAAAACATCTATTCAAATCCTTTTAATTGGGTTACATGTCTGTATTACTTTGCTAGGGCTGCCATAACAAAACACTACAGACTGGGCAACTTCAACAGAAATTCATTTTCTCACAGTTCTGGAAGCCGGAAGTCCAAAATCAAGGTGCTGGCAGATCTCACTCTTGGAATGTGCTCTCTTTCTGGTTTGCAGGCGGCCACCTCCTGGCAGTGCCATCACACGGCCTTCTCTCTGTGCACATGCGTCCCTGGTCTCTCTTCGTATAAAGACACCAGGCACATTGGCTTGGCCCACCTTTATTGTACCATGGCCTAGATTATCCTGGATAATTTAAGGATCATTTACCCTTGTCATTGAATCTTCATTATCTCCCTAAGGGCCCTATCTCCAAATAGTCACAATGGGAATTAGATATTCACCCTATGAATGGGGGTGGGACACAATTCAGTCCATACAATGTCTTTATTGTTGGATCTAGGGGGTTTTTTTTTTCTTTCTTTTAAAGAGTTTGGAGAACATCTGTTTATAAATTTTTTCACTGATTTTTTTAGAGAGAGAGAGGAACATCAATTTGTTTTTCCACCTATCTATGCATTCATTGGCTGATTCTTGCATGTGCCCTGACTGGGGATCAAACCCACAACCTTGGTGTCTCGAGATGACACTCCAACCAATGAAGCTTACTCAGCCAGGGAAGGTCTGACTTATTCTTAAAAGAATAGTCAAAGAAGAAAAATGCCGATAGTATTTGCCATCCACATTTATTCTTTCTTCCACATTTATTTATAAGGCTTACCAGCTGCATTACACACAGGTGGTTTTTTTGTGGGAACCTTGTTCAAGACCATACAGAGCTTCAGAGTCAACACGGACTCGTGTGAAACCTTACCTTGTCCCAACAGGGTATCTAGCAGACAAGTAATTCTAACACCATAACCTCTAACACCACCACCTCATAACCTCTAAGACACTGCAAACAACCAGGTCAAACATTTTAGAAAATACGCTCAGCTACGTGGACCAGTAAGACCACGGAATGCAAGAGTCCTTTCTCAAAACACAGCCACCTCTCTCCACAAGTTCCTTACCGGAGCCACAAATAGAAAAAGCCACTGAACAGTCGAGGCAAATTTGTATTTACTAACAGCTACGCCCTGGGCCCTAAACCTTAACGTAAAATATTCATTAGTAGTATTCAAAATATTCACAAGTAATTCCCCTAAATTACTTGTACTGATTTCAAAACAAAACGAGCCAGGAAGTCTTCTCTCTTCCACCCCTCCCCCGACCACCGAACCCAAGTCTAGGATGCTGCGAGTTCTGTCTCATTACTGCTCTTCAAGTACTCCACCAAGGGAACCAGACAAAAAGCGACTTATAACATGAGAGAACATTTGACCCTCACAGGCTACAAAGTCAATGTACAAAAATCAATTGTATTTCCATGTGATAGTATCAAACTGGAAAAGAAGATTTGAAAAGCACTTTCCTGTAAATAGCATCAAAGACATGAACTATTTAGGGATAAACTCAATATGGGCAAGACCTATCCACGGATAATTAAAAAACATGAAGTCAGACTTAAAACAATGACAGTTATGCCACGGTCATGGATTCAAAGACACAACATTGTTAGGACGGCAATTCTTTCTGGACTGATTTATAGCATCAACACGATTCCAATCAAAATCCAGGCAGACTTGCACATCATTAGGGGCAAGTTGATTCTAAAATGTATATGGAAAGGCAAAGAAACTAGAAAAGCAAAACAAGTTTTTTGGTTTCTCTCAAAGGAGAAAACCAAAAGTTTTTTTGGCTCTCAAGGAGTGCAGAGGGAGGGACAAAGTTGGAAAAATCACTGATTTTTAAAGCAATTTTTAAGCTAGTAATCAAGACAGTTTGTTATTGGTGTCAGAATGGACATACAGGTTGGTGTAACAGAGCACAGAGCTCAGGCAAGCCTTCCGTGCAGGGTGAACTGACGTTCAACAAAGATGCCAGGTGTTTCAGCAGGAAAGGACAGCTTCTCCGATGGACAGTGCTCAAATAACTGGACGTCAGAACAAAACCTCACCAAAGTGTCGCAGGTTCGATTCCCAGTCAGGGTACATGCCTGGGTTTCAGGCCATGACCCCCAGCAACCGCACATTGATGTCTCTCTCTCTCTCTCTCTTTCTCCTTCCCTTCCCTCTCTGAAAATAAATAAATAAAATCTTTTTAAAAATGTCTGTATATTAAAAAAAAGAGAAAGAAAAAACCTCAAGCTGCACTTCATCATCACACATCAAGTGAATGTGACATGAACCACAGACCCAACCATAAAGGCTAACACTGTAAAACTTCTGGCAGAAAGATAGAAAATCTTTCTGACTTTGGAGAAATTTCTCAGTCTATAGAAAATACAACCATAAAAGAAAAAAACTACAAATATTAGACTTCATCAAAATTAAACACTTCTGCTCTTCAAAAGGTGTCATTAACAAAAAGGCAAGCCACAGAGAGGCATAAAATATTTACAATACATATATCTCATGCAGAATCTCTATCCAGAATACAGAAAAAATCTTAAAGCTGAAGAATAACTCAACTAAAAATTGGGCAAAATATCTGAACAGGAGATACAAATGTCACATCAATCACCAGGGAAGTGTATTATATTAAAACCACCAAGAGACCACCTACTCATCCACTAAACTGACTCAAATTAAAAACAATGACAATACCAAGCATTCGCAAGGATACAGAGCAACTGAAACTTTTTTACTCCACTGCTGGTAGGAATACAAACTGGACAAGCGTCACAGTTGCCTCTGAAGTTACACACATACTCAGCATAGACTCAGCAATGCCACCCCCAGGGATTTACCAAGAGAAATGAAAACACACATCTCCACGCAGACTCGTGACATACACACACAGCAGCTTTATTTATAACTGAGCAAAGCTTCAGATATTCAGCAACCACCCAGCTGTCCATCAACAATAGGAAAAGGTACAAATTGGGGTATAACCACACAACAGAATAATACCCAGAAATAAAAAAAGGAACATATTACTGATAGGCACAATAACATGGATCAAGCTCAACACAGATTTCAAAAGCATTACACTGAGCAAAAATGTCAGACACAGGGGACAATACCTGTATTTGAAATTCTAGAACAGTCAAACCTAATTTATAGCTACAGGAAGCAGGCAGGTGCTGGTTGTTGGGGCGAAGGGGAAAGACTGCAAATGGGTGTAACAGAACCTTCTGGGTGCTGGGAATAGTCTACATCTCGGTGGTAATGATGACGGATTGCATGGGTGTTCACGTTTGTCTAAACTCCTCAAACTGCACATTCACAATGGATGTTTTACTTTATGTAAATCACACTTGAACAAATGTTCACATGTCACCTTGTAATCAGCATCACCCATTTTCAACATAATTTGCGTGGTTTAAAAAAATCTGAAATTAGACAAAATGTCCTCACTTGGAAATATAACCTGCACTTGGAAATATAACCCCGCTGGGGTTAGAGGGAGTCATGTAATGCCCCCCTGCCCCCTCCTGATTTCTGAGCCACGTGAAGGACAAAAGGAGTCAGGCAGATGCAGAACAAGAAGGCCAGATTTATTGCTGAAGAAGTCTGGGTGAGAGGATGTAACTTAGGTCTGTGCCAACCATGGCCACTAAGCATCAACCCCAAACTAGACAGACCTGCTCACCAGGGCGTGGGCCGTCCGGCACAGCCCCTGGGAGGCAGACGGAGCACCTTCCCGGCAAGGCCTGCATATCTGTCAGGCTTGGCTCTGCACAGGCACCATCCGTCCAAAGAAGGGGAGAAGGGAGCTTTCACGTCCAGGGACTTACCCTAAACTCCCTCTCCTGAGGACGAGGGAGAAAAGGAAAGGGGGAGATCAGGATTCCTCGGTTACTGGATGTCCAAAGCAGCACTGTGGAAGGAAGCCATCTTTACCATCTTCCCCACCAAGTGAAGATCAACGTTCTCCACCTTTCTTGTACCTCGGCACGCGCAACAGGTGACGATCACACACAACACACACTAAGGCACATTCACGGTACACCAGCTGTAGGGCCACCCCTTGTCTTCCATTCACGTGAGCGTATTTAATTGCAAGTGACTACACTGACATATCTCAATTTACTTTGGTAATGAGCAAACCATTTGCAGATTTCTATAATCCTGGTTAAAAACAAATTACTTTCTCAATCCCAAAATGCCACCGATTACAAAATATACCATCAGTGTGATAATCTCTCGGGAAGAAAACACATTTAATACAGCTATTGATTTGAAGACAATTATGAAATTATGATTCTTGTGTCAACTCAACTCAAAATCATTTAGATACATTACATCATGAAACCGAAGTCCAGAGTTGGTTCAGAAGGCCTTCTGATTCCGGCAGCCTGAAACTGAAGGAATGACCGCTTTCCAACCACTCGGCAAGGCGATGAGACAAGCTGTTGACGTCGTGACATACAGCGTAAGTTTCAATCTAAAAAGGCCACCCCGATCAGCTGTGATCTAGGACACTCCAGCTTTCTGAGACGCGCCTCTTTCGTCTTCATTATGGTCCAGCCACAGAGCATCCGTGTAAAATTGCTTCACACCGAGACCGCTCCCATAAAACGTCGGGCGGAGACCCCGGAGGCGACAGATTCCGGCCCTGTGATCCGTGCCTCGCGTGACTTCCCAGTGTTCACGTAGCATTGGTTAGCAGACTGAAGACGAACAGTCCGTAATCTAAGAACCCGCTGTCTAGAGAATAGTGTGTGGATGGAGTTGGAAAGCATCATGCTAAGCGAAACAAGCCAGGCAGTGAAAGACAAATACCATATGATCTCACCTTTAACGGGAACTTAAACAACAAAACAAACAAACAAGCAAAATATAACCAAAGACACTAGAATGGAGGACAGGCTGACAGTGACCACAGGGGAGAGAAGAGGGAATTTAAGGGGACATTGGGAAGGGTTCACAGGAACAAATTTAAAGGATACATGGACAAAAACTAGGGGGAGGGTGGTGATGGGAGGGAAGAGGGGAGGGTTGGGTGGGTGGGCTGGATTGGGAGTAAAAGGGAGAAAACTGTACTTGAACAATGATTTAAAAAAAAAAAAAAACTTACCTTTAAAAAAAAAAGAGAGAGAATAGTGTACAATCCTCGAATTACCAGGCCCGGGGCGGGTGGCAGTGTCCTGACCACTGAGCATCTAGGCCACACAGTTTTCAGCCAAGAAACACACAAACTTTATTCCATGTAATTTTCCTGTTTAGTGTTGTTTCAGAAAGCATACTAAACACATTTAATTACACTACTATCGTGAACATCTATTACTTTTCTTTCAGGTAAGGAAACGTGCTGTCACAGTCCGTCAGTTCAGTAAATGTCAGCGCATCGGCATCCGCATCCGCATAAAACACCGTACGCGCTTCCCCTTCACGCACGGAAGGGCGTGAGCCAAGCGTCTTGTGGGGCCTGGAGACATGAGCTGCCTCCTTCTCCCTGATTATTTCTTCTCCTCCTCCATGCTGTGTGCGAAGCATTTTACGTCTCGTATCTGAGCGGGGAAGGGACGAACCCGGCCCGCCGAGGTCACTCGGGAGGAAACACAGGGTTCTCTACGCAGCACCCGGGGTGGCACGCCCTGCATCCTGGGTCTGGCCGTGTTGGGGGTTGAGACCTCATTCCAGGAACAATCCCCAACCGATAACCACCTGTGGCTCGCAACATTGAAAGCAGTGACTTCTCACTTTCAGATAAGGAAAAAATTACAAAGAAATTCTCTTCCTTTCTTAAAATTGGAAAAATTCATATATCTCCAAATTATCCACTATCTCCAAACTGATCTGAGCTCTTCATAGAAAAAGGTGGCACGTACTGAGTGAGTCACATGTGAGATACTATACACAGTGCTTCACATTTTTTATTCACATAAGAAATCAATCTAACTTTTCAAAAGCTTATAACACAAAATAAGCAAAACATTAAAATACATAAAAAACTATTCCCAAATTACACAATAAACAAATACCCATTACTCAAAACAACATACCAACTTCTGTAGACCCCCAACTATCTACCCTTTGAGAATATTTCTTACTAAACAGAATAAAATAGAATTATTATTTGGTTTTTTTCTCGGATCATTCTAAAACCAACCTCTCCAACCAGAGCTAATTTTCTAGTATAACCTTGGAGAAAAGGTAACACTTTTCAAGGCAAGTGCTGACTTCTCTGACTCTGAAATAAGAGGTAAACATTCCACTGAAAGAAAAATTTCACAAATCATCTCAGAAAAATATAAACCATTACTGACATGCTCCAACAGGATGAGATTTCTTAAAATAAAGTAACACACTTTCATCTCTAACAAAGATTAAATTAAGTGTCTATCAACAGTAGCTCCCTGAGTGTCAGAAGTAACAGTTCCCAGCAGTTCTACGTAACTGTACTGCAATGTGTGTTCTACAAAAATAATCATTCACATCAGCAATGGCAATACTGATTTGTGGATGGACATCGCTGTGGTGTTCCAATGAACTGCTTCTTCAGTACGCCCTTCTCCGTGCATGGGATCGCACCACAAATCGCATGTTAGTGTCCATGTGTGCTGTGCCTAAGTTAGTCACTCACCGGAACTCTAACAGTCACATCCCTACTTTTCCTTTAGAAAGATATACTTTAGCTATTTAAAATTACAATTATTTCTCTTTTGCTGACTAGTTCCAAACAAGTTATCTACAAAAGGAATCCCAAACCATCAGCTGGAAAGTTGTTAGCAAATGATAAGCTATATTCAAGGCTTTCAAGCTTTTTTTTAAAAAGATTTTATTTATTTATTTTTAGAGAGAGGGCGAGGGGGAAAGACGGGGAGAGAAACATCGATGTACAAGAGAAGCATCCATCTGTTGTCTCTCGAGCGCCCCCAACCGGAGACCGAGCCTGCAACCCGGGCATGTGCCCTGACTGAACAAGCGGCCTTTTGGTTTGTAGGATGATGCCCCAACCCACTAAGCCACACCGATCAGGGCTTTCAGCTTTTGAAAATAAAGAAAATACTGCTTGTGACCAGAGCAATGTTGCAGTACGATTTATGATGCAGCTACAAGAGCCATTCATTTTAAAAAATGTACATCAAAAAAATGACTTGCAACTTCTGATCAAGTCGGAGGCACAGGTAAATACGTCTCGTCTCTGTGCACAACTACAGCAGAAACTACAGCCACACTGCAAAACGATGATCACCCAGCACTGTCAGAAAACCTGGCTGTGGATTTAAAGGGTTTAAAGAAGCCTTGGTTGTGGACAACCAAGGATTTAAAGAAGCCACATGCATCCAGATGGTAGCAGGGGTAGAGACCCTGAGAGGTGCAGAGAGGCGTGGGAACAGGAAGGGTGGCCCCACATCCATGTGTGGTGGATTAAAAAATGGGAAGGATACCTCAGGAGTGAGGGATCCCAGCCCCAGTCCAGACCACCCAGCCCAGGGTCCCAGTGCCAGGAAGATAAGTCCCCGTAACTTCTGGCTGTAAAAACCAGTGGGGGTTTGGGTGTGGGCAGAAGAAACTGCATCCTCTTAAAGGGCCCACAATGGATTTAGGACTCACGCAGACCCACCCCTCTGGGATTCAGGACAAGGACAACAGCTAGAAGGGCACCAGTGGCACATGGGGAGAGAGCGAAGTGCGGGTGCAGGGACAGCTTCCTCCAGACAAAACTCCAGAGGCCAGGCAGTGCACTGTCCCCTCTGCAGGCCCCTCCCCACACAGAGCAACAGAGGGGTGACACGGGTTGCCCTCACCTAGTGATGACCCAAGGCTCCACCCCACATAGTTTAACAGGTGTGCTAAGACAGGAAGTAGAAGAAGTTCTACCTAATACACAGAAACAAACACAGGGAGGCTGCCAAAATGAGGAGACAAAGAAATATGACCCAAATGAAAGAACAAAACAAAACTCCAGAAAAAGATCTAAATGAAATGGAGATAAGCAACCTACTGGATGCACAGTTCAAAATACTGGTTATCAGGATGCTCCAAGAACTCAATGGGCACTTCAATGCCATAAAAAAGACCCAGGCAGAAATGAAGTTTCCATTAAGTGAAATGAAGAAAAATCTATAGGGAATCAACAATGAAGAGGATGAAGCGGAGAATCAAATCAACAATTTGGAACACAAGGAAGGAAAAAGCATTCAATTATAATAGCAGGAAGAAGAAAGAATTCATAAAAACAAGGACAGGATTAGGAACCTCTGGAACACCTTTAAATGTACCAACATCTGAATCATAGGGGTGCCAGAAGAACAGGAACAGCAAGAAAATGAAAGCTTATTTGAAAAAAAAAATAATGAAAAACCTCCCTAATTTGGTGAAGGAAATAGACACACAAGTCCAGGAAGTATAGAGAGTCCCAAACAAGTTGGACCCAAAGAGGACCACACCAAGACACATCATAATTAAAATGCCAAAGGTTAAAGATAGAGATCTTAAAAGCAGCAAGAGGAAAGCAATTTCCTACAAAGGAGTTCCCATAAGGTGGTCAGCTGACCTCTCAAAAGATATTCTGCAGGCTAGAGGAGACTGGCAAGAAGTATTCAAAGTGATGAAAGCAAGGATCTGCAACCCAGATTACTCTACCCAGCAAAGCTATTCTTTTCTTTTCTTTTCTTTATTTATTTTTAGAGAGGAAAGGGAGGGAGAAAGAGAGAGAGAGAGAGAGAGAGAGAGAGAGAGAGAAACATGAATGTACGGTTGCTGGGGGCTGTGGCCTGCAACCCAGGCATGTGCCCTGACTGGGAATCGAACCTGCGATGCTTTGGTTTGCAGCCCGCACTCAATCCACTGAGCTACGCCAGCCAGGGCCAGCAAAGCTATTCTTTAGAATGGAAGGGCACATAAAGTGTTTCCCAGATAAAGTAAAGCTAAAGGAGTTCATCATCACCAAGCCATTATTACATAAAATGCTAAAGGGAATACTATACAAGAAAAAGGAGATCAAAATGAGGAACATTAAAATGGCAATAAATTCACAACTATCCATTATTGAATCAAAAGAATAAGCCAAGCAAACAAGCACAACAGAAACAGAATCATAGATCTGCAGATCATTTGGAGGGTTATCAACTGGGAGGAGGAAGGGGGAAAACGGAGGGAAAGGTACGAGGATTAAGAAGCACAAATTGGAAGGTACAAAATAGGGGGATGTTAAAAACAGAACAGGGAATGGAGAGGCCAAAGAACTTACACGCATGACACATGGACATGAACTAAGGAGTGGGGACACTAGGCGGAGGGGGGCAGAGGGGGAAAATTGAGACAACTGTAATAGCATAATCAATAAAATGTATTTTTTAAAAGTAAATTGCCTGTGGTAAAGACTATCTACCATTGTCAAAAAAAACCCAAAAAACATCATTCTCACATTTATCAGTAAGTACTTCCTACCTCCAACAAATACTGAAGGTGTGGCAACAACCATGGTTATAATTATTTTGAAGTCAAAGTCAAAAGAAGCATAAATTAGAATTAACAGAAGCTGCAGAAAATGCCCAGAATGTACACATTTGCATGCATTTCCAGCTGAACTTTCAAAGAATCTGCATGTAACCAAATGAAAACTTTGAATCCAAACGAACATCAAAAATATTCAAGTTTTGTGACACAGTTACTCTAATGAAACAAAAAAAAATAGAAGACTGAATAGTAACAGCAGTGTATTTTTAGGAGGGAAACCAATCGCCGACTTCCTTTTACCATAACCTTTTACCTTCCTTTTACCATAACCTTTTACCTTCCTTGTTGACCACCAACAAGTCAGCATTTTAGCAACACTGGCCATCGAGTCATTCACCAGGCAAGCATTCATGTCCAAGTGGTGTCCTTAAGATGTGTTCACGTCTACATTTGGATTACGTTTATTAACCAAAACCACTGTAGTCAGAATTCCAGTCTTAATAAGTTTAAACCATAACTTATCACAGCATAGTCCCAACACTACATAATAATTCTACCCGTTCGTTTTGATCTGCCTCCTGTGAAAAACTCACTTTACAAACAGCGCTTCTGCCCGGTTTCTCCAGAGTAGATGCCCGTAGGCCTACAACTTGAAGTGGCCATCGACAAGGTGGGCTCAAGCAACCCCTGCTAGGCCTCATCGGGCTTTGATAAACACGGAGCCATCGGGCGACGCAGCGCCGTCCTCCTGCTCCGTGACGGTCTCCACGGTCCCAGAGGCCGACACAATAACCACTGTTTTATTTGCCGACGCGGGCTTCTGTTTTTCGGCGATAGCGGCACAAACGGCCACGATCTCATCACTCTCAAAGTCATAGTCGGGAATTGCCCTCGGCGAGACGTGTGTCGCCTCCGCCGGCGCGGCACTCTTCTCGCTCCTCTGGGCCACCGTCTGCTGCTCGCGGAGCGTCCTCGCCCAAGAAAGGTCTTCTTGCCACACTTCGGGGTTCATCGGGTAGATGTGCAGGGCGACTTGGAAACTTCGAATCGCCTAGGGAAAGCAAAGGTCAGGTGTTTTTGTTGGGTTTTTTTTTTTTTGCTTTGTTTTAAAAAATGGGTGTATTTAACATAATCCACAATATCCACATATGTATGTATGTATATGTAGGTACAGATAATATACACATTTTTTTAACATAGTAGACTGTAAGGAAGGAAGCCAGGGCTGTGTCCTCACTACTGATGACGACCGTGATGAAAAGACGAAGGTTATGAAAGTGTGAGAGAAAGTGACCGGCACGCTGCCGATGGGGACTAGAAGTCCGTTCAGATAGAGACACTGGGGTTCAGCACGAGGCAAGTGCGCTCGCGTGCTCGGCTCCTGCAGACCGGCAGGTACACGGATCCCGGGACTCTCCGGGCTACCCCACGGCCGTCGGGAAGGTGCCGGGCGTGCACGCCTTTGACGCCGGGTGCCAGAGGAGACAAAGGCAGACACTGCACAGTGACACAGGGTCGGTTCCCCGGAATTACTTAACGATTGTAACTATGCGCACACCCAGCGTCAGAGCACCCGAGCGTGAAAGCGAACACTGACAGAACTGCGGGACGAAGCACCGGCAGGAACCGGAGGCCGGAGCAAGCCCGCAGCGCGCAGGGGCCGGTAGCAGACCTCCGCGCAGCAGTCCGGCCGACGGCCGCGGAGAACACGCATTCTCCCCAGGCGCACCGGGAACGCCTTCCACTACAGGCCCCACGCTGTATCACAGCACAAGTCTTTGGGACAACCGTGACAGCATACATAATGGAATATTTTTTAAATGAATAAATAAATAAAAAGAAAATTCACACTGAAAAAAAAGAAAAAGAAAAACCCAAATTTAAAAAGACATACTAACCATCCAACCATCTTTTCTGACTCTAATGGAATAAAACTACAAATCATAGCAACATATGATTTGCTATGAACATAATCTTGAACAATCAGTAAGTTCAAAAAGAAATCAAAAGAGAAATTAGAAGGTATCTTGACACACATGGGAATGAAAATACACGGAAAGGACGGGATGCTGCAAAAGCAGAACTAAGAGGGGAGTTTCTATACATGCCTATGTTAAAAAAAATCTCAAGTAAAGAATCCTACCTCTAAACTCAAAAATTAGAAAATGGGAGTAAAAGATAGAAAATTGTACTTCAACAACAATTAAAATTAAATTTAATAAAAAGACCAAACAAAACCTATAATCATTTTCCAATATACACAACCAATTCTGCATAAAAATCTAAATAATTACTCATAGACATATACCCAACTCTCGACTTTTAATTTATTACCTGTTCTATTTAACTACTTATTTTGTTATGTTTTTATACACAGGGTAGGGCAAAAGTAGGTTTACAGTTGTGAGTACACAAAATACAGTTTATCCTTATATTATTTATTAATTATTGTATTGTTTCTTGTACAACCAACTGCAAACCTGTTTTTGACCTACCCCTGTAGGAAGAATTATTATACGTTAGAAATTTCAGCTTGCTTTCAATATATTTTTCATAGTACAGTAGAAGGTCAGTTCTCGAACTTTATTTGTTCCGGAAGAATGTTCGAGAAGCAACTTGTTCAAACACTCCATCACGCCTTAGGGATGCATGCATGACCGATCACACAGGTCAGCATGAGAGGGTGGTACAGTCAAGGACCAAAGTTTTGCTCAACGATCAGAGACGCTGTTTTCCATGTATAATTTGGTCAAGAACCAAACTGTTCAAGATGGGAGAGGTTCAAGAACTGAGGTTTGACTGTATCACTTCATTATGACATTAAGCAAAGCAATTTTTAACCATTCCAGTCTTTCAAAATGACATTAAGTTTAGCCCTGGCTAGGTAGCTCAGTTGGTTAGAGCATCATCCCAATATAGTAAGGTTGTGGGTTCAGTTTTCATCAGGGCACATACAAGAATTAACCAGTGAATAGTGAATGCACAAATAAGGGGAACAATGAATCAATGTTTCTCTCTCTGTCTCCCATCATCTCTCTCTACAAGCAATACATTTTTTAAAAAACATCTTTTACATAAAAATTACAAATTTAGATTTTTGTCAAGTAGAACCCTAAAACACATTAAATGAGGACAAAATAACACATTTAATTCCTCCAAGAATTACACACTACAAGTACAATGGATATAACTACATCAACAGGAAAAAAGAATTGAACAAGTAGAATTGTCCTACAGCGAGAGAAAATATACTGTACATGAGATCACAGGTCAAAACTTAGAATTCTGACCCGTGATCTCATGTACAGTATATTTTCTCTCGCTGTAGGACAATATTTTGCTAAACATTCTGCCCTAGAGATTTTTTCCTTTACCACAGGCACTTATAAGCAAAAGCACACTGATATGTAAGTTTTGAATAAAGGAAAAATGGAAAAAGTATTATGTAAGTTTCTATTCGGTTCTTTTACCTGTTAGAAAACCAAATTCCTTGGCCTCTTCTCCAGCTCTACTATGATTTAAGTCCGCAGGAGAGAAAAGATGACCATGCTCAATGGCAAAGGAGAAAACGGCCTTTGGCTTCACTGGTTTCCAGTTACTGTGAATTTCACTTCACATTATCGTTTTTAAGTTACTTTATTCCAATCAACTCTCCTCTCATCAAAGTCCCCTACCTATGATTTCTGAGTATTTGACACACATTTATTTCATAAGCAGAAATAACATATTTACAAGTGCACCAGAAAAACCTGAGTTATCCACAACTCACTGGGGCCAGTGCTAGCAAAGGTAAATTCAGGGTTTACCAATAATTTTAGCCTTGAAAGAAACTTGGTTTTTATTTTGTTTTTAACCACGAAGGCCTATAAAAGCATGAAAAATATTTGTTTGCTTAACGACAACAAGGAAGCCTGGCGCTGCTGGATTAGAGCCGCACGTACGTCTGGGAAATCAGCCGTCAGGAACACACGAGCCCCGCGAAACAGAGCAGGGCGGTCCGCACAGCCAGCGCTCACCTAGGGGGCCCCTGCGACCTACGAGGAGGCACAGTCCAGGCAAGCTGACAAATCCATCAAGTGCCAGTTTATAGTAAACGTCACACGATGAGCATTTCACTTTTATAAGCGTCTACACTTCCCCATTTTTCTCCCCACGATGCCTAGCAGCTTCTCAGGCCAGAGAGCTACCGCCACCACACTCCCCCACCCCACTCCACTTCCTTCCCTCCCTCCCTCCCCCGCGCCCTCTGCCAGTGCTCTCGTCCCCATGGTGACGCGGTGAAGCGCTCCCGCCGCCGCTGTACAACGTGGTAAATTTAATGACAAAGAGCACTGCCCCCAAAGTTACTTATTTTAGATTTAAACGAGGTCTAGCAAATGCTGATATTTTATGTTAAATTTTTTATTAATTTCCATGATTCCAAATATCTGAAAAATATTCCGACCCTGATATAGTTGGCATATGATGGAAAAAAGAGTAATAACTTTGATCTGTGTTCGTGGTTTAATACCTTTAAGAGGTAATTTGCTATTTATTTTTTTGCACTGATTGGATAAATGTTTAACTTTTTGATCGAAACCCATCAAAATAAAATAAAATGCTAGCATTCTAGCCGTCTGCCTTCCTTACCAAGACGATCTCCCCCAAGCCCAGCTGCGCGCGCCCCAGAGTCTGCCACGACTCCCAGGACCGCGGGTTCCTCTGCACGGCCATTTCCGCCGCGTGAACTGCCGGGAACATTTCGTGCAGCGACATGAGGACCTACGGCCGAAAACAGACACGGAACTGTCAGCAGTGCCCACAAACCGGCAAGCTCCCGGCAGATAACCACACAGGAACAACCCGTTTCATTTTTAAAAGCATATTTTTAGTCTGGTAAACATAGCATCTCCGTGGTTCTGGCCCCCACCACTGCCGTCCAGGGTCAGGAATTACATATCCTTCTTCCGATTCCTGAGACATCAACACTATAAACATATGGACCATTCCCTCTCCAAGTACTGCGCCCCGCTGCCCACCTGCCCGGAGCCACTAGCCACGCCGGGCCGCGGCAGCTCAGAGCTGTCGGACCTCTCAGCTCCACTTGTGTTTATTCTACTCCTCGTGGGGACTGAGGGGCCCAGGTCTCGCTGCACAAGTAGGTAAATATAAACTTGTTCAACCGCACTTCCTGTCCCTGGGGCACACCCTCCTGCTGTGAAAGTCACTCCAACACTCCACGGGCCCTCACACATCTGGTTCTTCACACCACACACCCCAGCAAAACTGGGGAGTTCCAGAACCCTCCACCTTCGATCCACGGCAAAGGGCCGATTTCATCTACAGTTTCAGGACCAAATGCATTTCACAAAATTTCTGACACAACCACCATTATTGGGTTCCAAATGAAATAACTCATTTCATACAATTCACCACAAATCTTGCCCTTAATATTATGTCCATATTAAAGGTTGAAAATGACTTCTCCAAAAGAAGGTCCTCACACCACTTTCATTCAGGAGATGTAATTCATTTGGGCTTTCTCCGGGATAAACTAGAACCAAGGCTGACGGGAGGGCACCCCAGGCTGAGACCGCCTTCAGCAAAGAAGTCAGACAGGCAGATGGATAAGGGGGCATGGCAGCTACTCCCGGCCGGAAACACGTCCGACACGCTGGGGCGGCAGCCTCCTGGATTGCTTCATCCAAATGCTCAGAGGTGCTGACGGTGAACTTCCCCACAAAGTATCAGAAATGTATTTTCAAATGCAAATGTTATTTTTCAACTGTCGATAACCTCAGTCTATTCGGACCTTCTGCTAAGAACTAGGCCACTTTCAGGGAAATGTCATCATCCAGAACCCAAACCATCGGACGCAGCTCCGTTACTGCTAAGTCCCCACGACCGATCCCCAAGGACAGCAGACCCACTTCGCTCCTTCAGGAGGTCAGCAGTGACTTCTTCAAAGATGCCCACCTGCTCACACCTGACCATAGTCAGGGTGAGCAACAGTCAATGTCATTGTGAAGGTAAACAAACTTCTAAACTGGATACACCAGGAAAAGCCATAAATGATATCGTAACATTTCTTCCCAAATAAATTGTATTTCATAAGGGAAACGGAAGAAAACGCTACTTTGGCCCATCGTTGCTCACCAGACACCACGCAACTGCGCAAGGACAGTGGAATTCCCCGTCACCCTCACCTGTGACTTCATCTCGTACAGCGTGGCGTCGTTCGGGGTCAGCTGCAGCGCTTCGTCCCACTTCTGAATCGCCTCTCGGTACCTGCGGTTGTTACAGTTGCTTTTATTTCAGATTTTCAATAGGTTCTTGAGCATATATCACCAAATTTAAAATGCAGATACTAAGGAGTAATTGCTTATCAAGAAATACCTCTATTAAGAACTGATAACAACGATGTTAAAAAGGTGGGAAAATTAGCCCTGGCTGGCATAGCTCAGTGGATGGAGCGCGGGCTGGAAACCAAAGTGTCCCAGGTTCGATTCCCAGTCAGGGTACATGCCTGGGTTGCAGGCCACAGCCCCCAGCAACCGCACATTGATGTTTCTCTCTCTCTCTCTCTCTCTCTCTCCCTTCCCTCTCTAAAAATAATTAAATAAAATCTTTAAAAAAAAAAGGTGGGAAAATTTAGGAGATAAAGAGAAAGGACAGCAAAAAAACAAAAAGAAAGAAAGAAAAAAGAAAAATATAAATAAAAGAGATCCTGAAAATCTTTCTCTAAGATTTATTTCCCAGGCTCACAAGTCACCACAAGAACTTTTGTTTTTCTCATCAACCTCAATGTCTACATGTGCTGTCACTCATTCTAGAGGTACTGAGTTGGCCAAAAAGTATATTTAGTTTTTTCTATGTGATGGCTCTGCCTGGCTTTCCGGCAATGGGCACTGAGTCAGGCCACGCCCCTCGGCAGGCACAGACCTCAGGGTGGGCTGGAGTGCTCGGAACACACTCCGTGCTCGGCTGGCGGTAAACAGGGGCGTCCCACGCTGGCTCTTCGTTACCCTCGATGGGAGCCTGAGGTTCACGTTTATTTTTAGATTATTTCCACATTAATATTAGCTTACACCCTGCCTAAAGCAATTCAAAGTACGCCATTTAAGGTAATTTCTCTGGTGCCATTAAAATTCTTTGTTTACGAATTCCAACTAATCTGCTAAAATACCACCAACTAGCCCTGGCTGGTGTGGCTCAGTGGACTGGGCACTGGCCTGCCAACAGAACGGTTGCCAGTTTGGTTCCCAGTCAGGGCACATGCCAGGGTTGTGGGCTAGGTCCTCTGCTGGGAGTGTGCGAGAGGCAATCAATCGATATATCTCTTGTACATCAATGTTTCTCTCCCTCTCTTTCTCCCTCCCTTCCTCTCGCTCTAAAAATAAATAAATAAAATCTTAAAAAAAAAGTATCACCGACCACACGGAATTAACTAGCTGCTTTTGTGCCATTAACGCCTATCAGACCATACTGCTTAGATGCTCACGCTAACCCCTCAAGGGTTCCATTCTTCCCATCCTTCCTCTCCCAGCCTTCCAGCTGGAGTAGCATCCTTTCAGCAAAACGTACTTTTAATTTAAAAAGAATAATAGAGAAAAGATGCAAGCATTTCACCTGGTACCTTTTAGCAAAAGAGAGGATAAAAAGGAACATACAAAGAAGGAATAAGAAGTTTGAACTTGAAGCCCTGGCTAGGTAAGCTCAGTCGGTCAGAGCGCCACCCTCAAATGCCAACGTTGCCGGTTCAATTCCCAGTCAGGGCACATAAGTGGAACAACAATTGGTGTCTCTCTTTTCCTCTGTCTCTGTCTCGCTCTCTCTCCCTCGCACCCCCACACCCCCGCTTCTTCTCTCCCTAAAAATCAATGCAAGTATCCTCAAGTGAGGATTTTTTAAAAGGTTAAAAAACAAACATTAAGAAAACATTAAACTGCTGAGTTTTATTCACTATCATTTTTAAAAGTATCTGGACATAGGGTTAGGTTCAGCCATAAAATCTGCCTTCAGTAATAATTTAAACTGTTTACTTACACAAAAGAACAAACAGGTCTTTAAAGGTTTCTCATTTATTATTGACAAGGACAAACCGCTCGGGTTGGCTCAGGTCACTCGGGCACCAGTGGGGAGGAACTCGGAAGTCACGGGAAGGTGCACACACACGGAACAAAGGTCATTTCCCACAGCAAATGGACACGACGCCGCCGCCAACCGCCACCCACGGCAGCACCATTCTCAGTGCTCACTGCGCTGAAGCAACCACCCTGGTCTACTTCCTGCTACACTCGACGGTGAACTCTGAAATAAGTAACAAGTCACAATTCTAATCTCCCAATTTCTACTTCAGGTACCGGGATCACGTAAAATATTTTACCATCTGTATTATTCACACATTTAGCGTACACCTAAATGTTACAAAGTAAAACTTGCCAGAAATTAACTTTGGGTATCATGGAATAATTTGGATCAAATGAATATACACATTAGCAAATGGGCAAGATTATAATAAGCTGCCTTAATTTGATATTAAATCTATGATAAAATGACAACATGTGAAAAAAGCAAAAACAACTAACAGGACTCCGTCCCTTCACTCAGACGAGCCCAGCCAGCTGCCGTCCTGCTTCCTGGGGGAAGGGCTCTGTGGCCCCTCGTCGGACTCCCTCTGGGGAAGACCGGCTCCTGGTACCCAGTTCTTCTTCTTCACAGGACGATCTGAACGTTTCCAGTTACTTCTGTGCTTGTTTAAACCAAAAGCTCTATGCAGACAACGAGACAGGTATTGTGCTCATCCAGGTATGCACAGCTGCAGCACCCAACACGACGGCATTTAACACATACCGATAACATCTGGAAAAAATAAGGTGCACGGTCCTTGTGGATGAATTAGGCCGATGCGGAACAGGCCCCGACAAGAAAATAGCTGCCAGCGCCTAAAGCAAAGTGTTAATTCCACAAGGAGAAGCCTAATGCATCTCAACATATTTGGAGAAGTGAGCGATAAAAACAAAGTACACTTTTATCCTAAGAAAGATACATTACCCGAGAAAAGAGGACCCTACTGATCACGGAAAACTTCCTAGGCCATAAAATAAATACAAAAATTCCACATCGAGGATTAGCAAATTAAACCCAACAGCTCACGAAAGCACAAAACCGCACAGACAGGCACGCGCACCTGCACCTGCACACTCGCCGCAGCTACGCGCGGCGGCCAGGTGGTGGAGACACCGGTGCCCCCCGACAGAGGGCCGGGCAGAGCCCCGCGGCGCTCGTACACAAGGGGCACTGCGCAGCCGCGAGGAGAGACGGAATGCTGCCACTGGCAGCAACCTGGACGGACCTCGAGAGTATCACCCTAAGCAAAGTCAGTCCGACAGAAGAAGCTACGAACCATCTGGTTTCACTCACATGTGGGATATAAAACAAAGTAACAAATGAACGAACAAGTCAGCCACGCACCAACTCCTAGACACAGACAACACTATGGCGGTGACCGGGGGAAAGAGCGTGAGGGGTGGTGAGGGAAAAGGGGGCAAACACATGGTGACGGCAGGAGATCTGACTTGGGGAGGTGGGCACACAGACCACGTGTCACAGAATCGCACACTCCAGCTGTTCCCGCCGCAGATCGGCCGCCGGCAGCCGCGTGAGTGACCCAACCACACCACGGAGCAGAGCCGCCCTGCTGAGCCCGGCCCCCACAGAGTCATGGGAAATGGTATGTGCATGCACTTGAAACCTATATAATCTTATTAACCAATGCCATTCCAATAAATTTAATAAGAATTATTTTTAATGTGATAAAAAATAAAGTATTAAATCCACGGGACCATGTAGAGTACACCTCAGAAAAAAACTGTGAAAGGCTTCATATCTAATAGATAATGGGGAAATAAAAGTACGTGACACTCAACAATACTTAATAAAATTTAACAGCCATTTCTGATTACTTACAGCTATTCTGTATAACTTTCTTAATAAAATTACATAGATAGGTAGACAGATAGATTAGATATCACAAAGAAATGTAATCTTTCCGTGCTATTATCCACTAAGCTTTAGTATTACCTCTAAAAGCAGGAGGTGATTTCAAGCCTATCTCTAAATACTATTTCCCAATGTTATTGTAGACACAACATGAAAGGCTTTTGCAAATGCGCTGCGTTCTGTCTTCTTTCTCTGGAAAATGACCTTGCTCCTCGATGATAACCGTTCTCACTCGCCATCTGCTAGCAAGTGCAGCGGCCGTAGATTCCGCAGGCCTTGTGCGGCGCAGGGACGCACCTCTTCCGACGCCGGCCTGTCCATCCGCTCTTGGGCCTGCTGCTCCCCACTCACGCCTCTGCTCCCCGAGGCTGCACCTGGGCCGCGTCCCTGCCACACACCAGGCCTGTGTCCTCGCGAGTCCCCAGTGCCCGCACGCTGGCACCACTGGCATCCTGTTCCTCCTCCCCTGCACCGACTCAAAGGCTCTCTCTCCACTCTAGCACCAACTTGAGACCCCCTGTTCTTCATGAAGACCACTCTGACCACATGGCAACACTTATCTTTCTGAAGTATGTGTTTTCAAAAGCATTCTAAATGGAATTATTTAACATACAATTATTTTCATGAAAAGTAACTCATTACTTACAAAAATCCTACATGATTGGCCCTGTTTGTTCTCATTTTACTGAAGAGGAAACCAAGGTTGAAAGCAGCTACAGGGCTAATCCTGAGGCACACAGTATTAACCCTGCAAAGATGAAGATTTGAAGCCAGCCCTTTAACTACAAGACCAAAGCTTTCTCCAGCTTCCCCAATGCCCCCTCCCATTTAATACTTCTCCAGTTCTCCACGTAGTTTTATCTTCTCCTTAGTAATGAGTTCAGAGATCAAAGATTTAGTTACATACACTACACCCTGCAGAACACGGCTAGCCTGTGATATTAGATGGTGCTAATTTGTCTCACCTTCCCTTCTCCAAGAGAAGTCTGGGGAAGCATCAGACAGAAGCATGGAAGACATGAAAAGGGGGGACAGGAGCTGGCTAATCATACATTTTATAAAAAGTAAAGAAAAAAAAGTCTACCCTAACACAAAAGTAGCAAACACTTTACCCTTACTTTTCCCACCTCCCCATCCCAGGTACAGAAACTACAAGAAGCCCCAAACCCGGGGACTGGGAGTGTGGGCAGAAAGCACCAAGAGCTCGGGACGCAGAGGGCCCTAAGAAGCTGGGGTGTCTGAGGTCTCAGGAGCCTGTGTGCCTTTTGACGAAGGGGCTGTAGGTCTTTTGAAAAGCTCCATTCAGGGGGTGATAGTGCAGGGTTCCTGGGCCACACAGTCTCTGTCTGCCCCAACTGCAGCCGCCCCAACTGCAGCCGCCCCAACTGCAGCCTCGATTTCACTGCGGCGCACAATCGGCCCCAGACGCCACGGAAAGGAAAGCGCAGGGCAGCGCCCAGACAGAACTTCATGAGAGCAGGCTGTGGTGCACCAGCCCCGCTCTCCTCTGCCCAGCGACTGCCATGTTTGTCACATTTGTCAAGTGTCCTGTTTACTTCCAGTCTTCTCTTCTGCCTAACTCAGCCAGAAGCAGTTAGAAGGCCAGGGAGGGCATTTGCAACAATGTACGGGGGCGTTTTTTAGCTGTCACTGTGACCTGGAGGCTCCAGTGGCAGGGGCCGGGGGTCCTGCACAAAGGGCGAGCCCTTCTCCTCTGGCTAAGAGGAGCGAGCGCGGTGGGCATTCGCCTCACCACTGCGGCTGCTGCATTCCTTCTCCTCCCTCCTTCCTCCCTGTGCTCTGCTTCTCCGCCTACAGCTACAGGGCAGTGCCACCCAGGCCCTCCCGTTCCGGATCCCGGGAAAGTTGGCACCCGATAAATCGCCGGTCTCTCATAATTATGCTCTCAGAGAACACAATGTAGATGTGCTCCATGCATCTCTGCATCTCTTATCTCCACACCAGTGCGGAGCACTCTGGCAGCTGCCAGCCCGGAAACACTGACAGATTAAAGACCTGCTCTGAAGTCACGGTGGTTAATGAGTGACCAAAGTCTGACTCAGCCGGTTGGAAGGCAGCCCGAACAGTATCCCGCTGAAGCAGCACCAGGATGGAAGGGAAAGGCGGCGCAGGTGAGCTAATGGCCTCCCCCAGGAGGAGCAGCTGGTGGTCAAGCCCCGTGAGCACACTCATTTATCAGGAAGAGACATCCGAGTGTTTAGCTACTTTGCTCCCAATTAGATTTCTAATTTACGAGAACTCCAAGTTTAATGAGCTCTATAGCTATCAGCGTATTCGTTTAATAAATATTTGCTGAGCACCTACTCTGGGCCGGGTAGGATTCTAAGGACTGAGGACGCAGCATTCAACAAGTTTTAAATGGACCTAGGTGGCGGGAACCGGAGGAAGGGGGTAAAGAGGGATAAATGGTGATGGAAGGAGACTTAACTGCGGGTGGTGGGCACACAATACAATACACAGATGATGTATTGTAGAACTGCACACTTAAAACCTATGTAACTTTACTAATCAATGTCACCCCGATAGATTCCATGAAAATTTTTAAAAGATATAAATAGCCCTGGCTGCTGTGGCTCAGTGGACTGAACACCACCCTGCGAACTGAAAGGTTACCGGTTCGATTCCCAGTCAGGACACATGCCTGGGTTGCAGGCCAGGTCCCCAGTAGGGGGCGTGTGAGAGGCAGCCGATTGATGTATCTCTTACACATTGATGTTTCTCTCCTTCTCTATCTCCTTTCTCTTCCCCTCTCTCTAAAAGTAAAGAAGTAAAATCTTTTTTAAAATAAAAAGGTATAAACAGACCCTGCTCTTCTAGATCTTCCATCCTAGAACATCTGTGTGTCAAAGAAGGCAGAAAAAGACAATAAACACAGATTAAATATGGTAAGTGCCATAACAACAACAAAAAACAGAGTGATATGGTAGGGAGTGACCATGTGACTACACAGAATGCGTGTCCAGAAAGGCCTCCAGGAAAGCATGTGAGTGAGATCCGAATGCTAAAAAGTCCTCAGCCGTTCATTTACTGATGGGCATCTAGGCTGCTTCCAGCACTTAGCTATTGTAAGTATGCTATGCAGTAGAAAGGAAGAAGGAGCTCCTACCCTTTGCAACAGCTTGGATGGAGCTGGAGAGCATTATGCTAAGTGAAACAAGCCAGTCAGTGAAATACAAATACCATATGATCTCACCTTTAACAGGAACCTAAACAACAAAACAAACAAACAAGCAAAATATAACCAGAGACACTGAAATAGAGGACAGGCTGACAGTGACCAGACGGGGAGAGGGGAGGGAATTTCAGGGGAGAATGGGAAGGGTTTACAGGAACAAATTTAAAGGACACATGGCCAAAAACTGGGGAGGGGGGGTAACGGGAGGGAAGTGGGGAGGAATGGGTGGGTGAGCTGGAATGGGAATAAAAGGCAGAAAACTGTACTTGAACAATGATTAAAATAAAATTAAAAAAAGAAGGCCTCAGCCAACTGAAGATGTGGAGAAAGTTCACTCCTGACAAAGGACAGAAGGAGTGCCAGGCGGACTGAACACCCCACCCTGAGGAAAGGAAAGAAAACTGCCGGCACGGACGGCTATGACAGGAGGCAGAAGTGTGGGGAGAGATGCAGGGGCAGGCGACTGCCACAATCACTCAGGGACCAGCAGGCCCTGGTTATGAGGATGGATTTAACAGGATATGCGATGAGGAACCCGTGGAGTTTTTACCTAACACAGAGACACCAACTGATTTACATTTTGAAAAGATCAGTGAGGCCCAGGGGAGGCGAGTAGACGGCAGGAGTGTGTGGATGAGCACAAGAGACCAATTAGCAGGCTACACGAGTGACCTACGGAAGCGATGACAGATTAGACCAGGCAACAACAATGAAAACAGAGGGAAGGATAAAGGAGATTTAGACTACATTTATTTCTTTTAAGATTTTTATTTATTTATTTTTGGAGAGAGAGGAAGACAGGGATAAAGAGAGGGAGAGAAACATCAATGTATGGTTGCCTCTCAAACACCCCCTACTGGGGACCTGGCCCGCAACCCAGGCACATGCCCTGGCTGGGAATCAAACCAGCAACCCTTTGGTTCATAGGCCGGCACTTAATCCACTGAGCCATACCAGCTGGGGCTAGATTATGTTTAGAAAATAAAGTTAACTTGGATTGGATAAAGGAGTTAAAAAAAAAAAGAAAGGAATCCAGGTTGTGGTCTGAGTCCGAATTACCTGGGAAGCAGCCTGAGGCCTAAGCTAAGTCTCGGTGGGGAGCAGGGAAGCAAGGGTGAGGGGCAAAAAGAGAAGCGAGGTGGGACAGGACGGAGGAAGAATAAACACCAGGTGTACGCCAAACTGCAAACGGTTTCAGAAACCAACACCCATGACTGCTAATCCTGCAGAACTCCCGAGACTGCGTGAGACCTGTGTCTTGGGAACAGTCCAGTGGCAGGAAGGGAAAAGCATACTGATCTGCAGGCCCCTGCCCACGAGCCACAGCCGTCCCCGCAAGGCGATAACCCACTCACACTCCTGGGTCCCCACCGCCAGCGCCGAGGTGGGCTGGTCTCTCGTTGCCAGCACCACATGGGGGGTTCGCTGGTCTCTGAGGACAGCAGCCGCTGCCGGGACGTCATGGTCTCACAGGGGGCAGCTGGAGGTGGCCGGGGAAGACCAGCTCTGGCCGGCACACAGACCGGCAGAGGGAACTCCTGGCATCTGGGCTGTGGTAACTGGGTAAAGGGAGGGGCCTTTTACCGACACAGGGAGGGCTGGAAAGGACCAGATGTTTGGGAGAAAAATCAAGAGTTCTGTTCAATACATGTTAAGTCTGAGACACCAATTGGACATCCCGGTGTGCGTAAAGCAAGCATCGGAGACCGGGGAGTCTGGGATTCGGGTGGGAAGACAGCACGGCAGACGTGTGCCTGACGGTCACGGGTCCGAGACAGTGCTGAAAGCAGGAGACCGTGAAAGTTGGAGAAGGAAAAGCCTACACGTGGGAAGGACAAGAAGCAAAGGACTTGCTAAGCAAAGGAGACCGAGGAGCCACACAACGAAGGAAGAGCACGACAGCCTGCCGAGCAGGGAGCAGTGTGCTGCGGGAGGAAGGGAGGGGCCGGCTGCGCTCCGCTGGGAGAGGCACGGGAGTGAGCACAGAGCCGCAGGACCGACTGTGCCCAGGCGGAGGTCACGTGATCTCTGTGAGAGTAGGTCAGTGGGTTAGTGGCGACAGAAACCTGGCTGGAACGGGCTGAGAAGATGATTCATCAAGACGTGGAGTCTGTGCAGAAGGGGGGCAGAGAAATGGGAGGGCACGTGGAGTCGAGGGGAGCTTTTACGTGGATGCTCTGGGGGGGGGAGTGCTTGCACATCAGCGAGAAGGGGTCAAAAGAGGGAGCAACGGACATTGAAATGAAGATCACTGTCAATAAATGTATCCATTTATCTGCCACTCAAGAGAATGTGTGTCATTCGGCCAGTCACCCTCCAGTTCACTTCTACACAAAAGACAAGTTCATGGTCAATTCTAATTACGTTCCTGCTTCATACACAGACACACCAATTCTCAAAGAAAAAAATAAACCACTTAACTACACAATCAAATACCGCCATCTAGTGGCTGAAACCTTAAAAGCCAACAGATCAAAGTTAGGACCCACACTGTAAACCATTGAGAAAGTATATCCTAGTTAATAATAATTCTAGAAAAAGACGTTTGAGCAAAATACCTAACACAAAATTTTAACACAATATGAAATACACCAACCACACATAAAATCCTAAAATATAATATCTAAAATACATGTCCTGAGTGCTTACTAGGTGCTACATGGCATGCTAAGCTTTTACATAGACTTGCTCTTTAATTCCCCAAACGTATACAAATCTCACCATTTTACACCTGAGAAAACTGAAAACTGACACTTAAAAAGTTAATCATCTGACAAAGTTAATACAGACAGAAATGCTAAAGCCAGGATCTGAATGGAGGTAAAATGACATCCAAACCCACACTCAAACAGTCGACTCACTACACCATCACTACGTAGTGCCCGACTTAGTAAGAGGCTGAGTATGAGAGTACGCTGGTTTGGGGTTACAAAGAATCGTGAACACTGCAAGGCAGAGCGTCGGAGTTTAAACCGCATTCCACTGCAAACCGAGCGTCCCGAGCGTGGTTACAGTTAGGAACCGATGAGCAAACTGACGGCAGGAGGCTGACGCAAGAGAACCGGGTGCCATGGACACGCTGGCTCACTCTCCTTTTAATGCGTTCAGACAACGCTCCATGTACTAAATGCAACCAAATGAGGAAACACTGACAGTGAAAAAAAAAAAGGAAGAAAAAAGAAAACCACGAGGGGCAGGAGAAAGTATCCCAGGACACAGAAGTGGCTCCCTCCTCTTCCTCAACTTCCTCCCTGCCCGCTGCTCTCAGCGATCTCCTCAGAGGCATCTGCACCTCCCTGTGGCTCTGAGGACTATTCCTCCTTCCCAGTGCGAAGCTGTTCCGTACTTGGTTGCTCTTAATCCTTACCGTCATTTTACAAACAAATACACAGAAACAGCCCCCAAAGCATTGCGTGACTGTTACCATCCTCTGAAACGCTAAACTGAAGAGGCAAGATTCCAACTCCAGATCTGCGAATGCATGCAAGTGCAAAGTCCCCACCCACCTCCCAGACTGAGACTGGGACTTCTGCCACCGCTCCCGGAGCCGAGGACGCACAGGAGAACGCTGACTCGGCGGTAAAATGATCAAGACCCCAGATCTGCAACATCCAGACTGAGGGTTTCATTCAAATCTGAATGGTTCCTTCTATCGGTTAACTTAGGAATAATAGCAAATACAGAACAAAAACACATCTTAAACGTTTATAGAAAGATATGAAATAAATAGAAAATGAACATTTCAAGTTTGGTTTTTTAAATCAAATTTTGGTATACTTTATATAACAAAACACATACCTATTTTAAACTTACTCTTTGCTGCGTTTTGGCAAATGTACACACCCATGTAAATTCTACAACCATCACAAAAATGAGTATTTGTATCGACCCACAAAGTCCCTGTGTCCTTTCTCAGTCACACCCCCCTCTAGTTCCTGGCCCACACAACCACTGATGTTCGGTCACTACAGATCAGATTGTCTTTAAAGAGACTTGCACAGATGAAATCAGACTACATGCACTTTCTGACTTCTTTCTGTGAGCATAATGATTCCTGGGTGCATCCATTATTCCTTCTCATTGCTCGTTAGGGTACCATTGGATGGATATACGACAAGTTCATTACCCATTCACCTGCTGGTGGACATTGGGTTTGTTCCAGTTAATGGCCGCTATGAATAAAGCGCTAGGAACATGGCTAGACCAGTCCTCGCATGAACGCAAGTTTTCATTTCTCCTGAGTAAGTATCTTGGCGTAGAACTGCTGGACTGTATAATAAGGTGTATGTTTAACTTTGTAAGAAAGAGCCAGGCTGTTTTCCAAAGTAGTAAAAACTATTTCACATTTTCATCAGCAATGTATGAAATTTCAGTTGCTCCACATCTTCTCTTGACATGTCAGTTTTTTCAATTTTAGCACTCTAGTGTTTGTGTACTAGTATGTTGTGGTTTTAATTTAAAATTCCCTGGTGACTAATCATGCTGAACAGCTTTCATGTGCTTACTGGCCATTCACCTATCTTCTTTGTAAAGCTTCTGTTCAAGCATTTTAATGGGATAGTTGTGAGAGTTCTTCACATCCTCTAGGAGTAAGTCCTGTGCCAGACAGGCATTGTAGATCTTTCCTTCCACTCTGCTTGCTGTTTCATTTTCATAATTATGCCTTTTGATAGCCAGAAGTTTTAATTTTTGATCAACTGACCAAATACATGAGTCATTTCAGTACCTTATATTCTTTTCATTGCTCTACAAGATCTGTCCGCAAAAAGTCCAGTCACTGTTAATATAACGAGAACAGTTTGCATGACATTGACGTACCCTGGCAGCCAAGGAGGGTGAACTGGAATGCGCATGTGTGAACAATGACAACTTCACTGTACTAGTCAGTGGGAGTGGTAGACGCCACTGAGTGAGCATGTGTACTGTGTGGCTGTTGCATTCAAAATGACTGAGCAAGCAGAGCAACAAATCTGCATCAAATTTTGCATTAAGCTTGAACATTCCTCTGTGGAAACTAGTCAGATGATCCAGAAGGCTTTTGGGGATAGTGCAATGAGTGCAGCGCAAATAAAAGTGTGGCACAAATGTTTCAAAGATGGTTCAGAATCTACTGAAAGTGATCCATGTTCTGGAAGGCCTGCGACAAGCAGAACAGCTGAGAATGTTGAACGTGTACTGGCTGCAATCAACAAAGATCAGCGACTGACACTGCAAGAACCGGAAGCTGATCTGGGGATTCCAAACACCACTGTGTCCGAGATTTTGACGCAGGATTTTGGCATGAAACGTGTCACTGCAAGATTCATCCTGCTGCTTCTGCCACCAGAGCAGAAAGGATATTGTGCTACAGTTGCTAACGACTTGATTCAAACCACTACCAATGAACCAGGTTTCCTGAAGAAGGTCATAACTGATGATAAATGGTGGGCCTATGGCTGTGATCCAGAAATGCAGGCCCAGTCATCCCAATGGAAATCACCTGGTTCTCCATGCCCCAAGAAAGCGCAGCCAAGTTTCAGCAAGATCAAGACCATGTTAACCGTGTTTTTCGATCGGGAAGGTGCTGTCCATTATGAGCATGCCCCTCCAGGCCAAACAGTTGATTAATAATGAGTACTGCCTCAATGTTCTTTGTCGGTTAAGAGATGCCATATGATAAAAACGGCAGTAGCTGTGGGCAACTAGTGATCGGCAGCTTCATCATGAAAACGGGCCCCCTCAGGCATCACATCTTGCGCAGAGTTTTTTGGCAAAACATCAAATCACCCAGGTGACTCAGTCCCCCAACAGACCAGATTTGGTGCCCTGCGACTTCTCGCTTTCCCCAAGAGATTTCAGAACATCGATGAGATTCAGGAAAATAAGGTGGGACAGCTAATGGCAATTCCAACAAAGGATTTTGCAGCGTTTTGAACAGCAGAAGAGACTCTGGGTGAATTATGTGAGGTGCCAAGGTGCCCACTTTGAAGGGGACTGAGGCAACATTGTCCTATGTACAGTGTTTCTTGTATCTTGTATCTTCTTCAAAAAATGTGTTTTCCATAGTGTGTGGCTGGATACTTTCCGGACAGGCCAGGTATGTATGTCTGTCTTCACACTAATAAAGTTGTGCTTCAGCACTTGTCATTAATTCGTTCTAGAACTCGTGACGAGTGTCAAGACCAGCAAGTGCTGAATGATGAGGCATTTTTTCTTGTGGAGCATCATCATGCCTCATCCACATTCAAGCACGTGCGGCAAGTGGCAAGCAAGCAGCGAGTGCTGAAACATTTTTTTCTTGTCAAAATGTACAAGTACAGGGTTACCCAAGTTCTGAAGCTGACGAGTACTGAGGTGAGACTGTACTATAAAGGTCTATCATTCAAGAATGCTGTTAAGTGTTGGAATAAAGTAGTATCAGTTTCCTAAGTACGTTTTGTTCCATTAAATTTTTTGACTAGTCTAGATTCTTTGCTTTTCCATATAAAATTTACAATAAGCTTGTCAGTCACTACAAAATCAAGCTTGCTGGAATTTTCATTAGAATTATGTTGAGTTTACAAAGCAATGTGGGGAGAACTAATGTCTTTACAAAACTTAGTCTGATGCATGAACATGGTGTGTGTGTGTGTGTGTACTTAGGTCTTCTTAAATGCTTCTCAGCAATGCCTTATAGTTTTCAGTGTACACTTCTTACATACACGTTGTTGAGTTTTTTCCCTAATTATTTTGTTTTGGAGTGGTCACTGTAAATGATACTTTTTAAAAATTTCAATTGCCAACTACTTGGTTTTATCACCACTATTGGCTTATGGGCTTTCCATTGACTGTACGGATGTTTTGGCTGTGTTCTGACATGCTCTCACTTCAAACCCTCCCAAATCCGCGCCTAAGCCCTGCCAGGACAGGTGCAAAGCAGCCTCCCCTCCAGGACACAGGGCTCCCCTACTAAGGCACGGAGACTCCATGCAGACTCCAGCTAATGTCCCTGGTCAGCTCCAAACTCTTCGCTCTGGGTGGATCAAGCTGAAACACCTATCTCTTTGGTCTACATGAACTCTAATAGTAGTTCAGCTCAAAATGTTCCAGTCTTTTTACCTGGATTTCTGGAATTTTCCCCACACTTGAAAATGTTCAACAAACACTCAAGGGAACCTCGTTTGGATTTCCAAAGCTCCGTCTCTGAGTAGCTCACTCTTCTCTGGGACACGATTCCACAATTTCTAGCTGCCTTACTCTCCCCCAAGCCCAATCCCCATCTCCACAGCTCAGCAGGACCCTTATGGTGAGTCTGGTTTCCCCATCAAGTGTTTAGACCCTGGCAATTGCCTTCATGTAGAAAGTAAGGGGGACACAGGGATGACCTCATTGGTGCCCCAACCCTCTATGTTGACTATTAATTAGCCAGTGATTGAAAACAGCTGTTTCATAGCTTTTGTCCAATTTTCCAGTTGTGCGGGGCTGTGCAGGTCAAGTTCTCGATATTATCTCCTGGCTGCAAGTTGAAACCCACACCTAATTTTTAAAGCATTTTTGTATCCATCATTGGATTTCAGCCTCACAAGAATCCCACAAGGCAAAAATATAACCAGTGAGAGACTATATCACCAATAAAGGATACAGAATAGTTGAGGATATTATAACAGAAGTATCAATAATTGCTAATATGTATTGAGTACTCACCATGTGGCAGGCACCATATTAAGCACTTTACACATGTAAGTTCTTGTAAAGGAATAAGCCTCCTGGACCTAAGGCCCAAGGCCTTAAGCCACTACACTGTGACAACTGTGCTGTTATTTTCTGCTGTATAAACACCAGCCTTCTGCACACAAAACAACTTGAGGGACAAGGCGGAAAAGTATGGGTTACAGGGAAAAGAATGGGACCTAGGAAAGAGCAATGATTCTCGAGTGCAAGGGGAGCCACGTTCTCATGCAGGGGGAGCGTGGGAAAATGCTGTTCTCAAAGGCCCTTGTGGTTGGGATATAAAATAAAATACATTTGCAGAATCCTCCCAGAGATACCATGCAATAAATGACAGTTAATCCACAAAAACCTATTCAACCACAATACAGCCAAAAATAGCAGCTTTATAAACAGTCAGTAAATATGTGCTCAGCGCCTCGTAGGTGCCACAAATTGTTCTGAGAGCTGAAGACACAGTCCAAAAGCCAGCCAAAACCCCTACTGTCCTGAAATGTGCATCTCTACAGAAGACAAATAACATATAAATAAAAAAACTAAAAAGGGAGTAACGTAACTTCGAAGAGGAAGACATACTGAGAGGAAACGCTAAAGGCCGCTGGGATGGAGGAGGAGGGGTGCACGGCGCTGTTTCAGACAGCACAGTCGGAGCAGGGCGCGCCGAAGACAGGGCATGTGAGACGAGACCTGAAGAGCAAGGAGGTGGACATCGAAAACAGGAGTTAAAAGCTCTTCATACAAGAACTATAAAATAAAGTGGTAAAAGAACTGCATTCAAAGACACCGGGAAGGCCAGAGTGGTTAAAATGTAGTAAAAATGAGGATGGTTTATGCTAAAGTTGATTTGAAAGGCTAGAACTTTTCATTTAACTACACTACTTACGCTTTCAACTTATATTACTTTCAAACTGTAGCCTCCACTTCTTTTTGGCAGAGTCACCAAACTGTTCGATCCACTAGGCCCCTCTAGTTCTGCCCAGTCATTCTCTAAAGCTGTGTACACACTACTCTAAAACCAGCGCTAATGAGCAAAAACAGCCTTAATGGTCCCACAGTGTTCTCCATGCAAAACGAAGCACCCAATCCAGCAGATTTTAATGAAATGACTCCATGATCTGACATGGAAGCAAAAAAGCAGGAGTTACTCTGTTTATCTGCAAAGCTCTTATCTGCCCTCCACCACAGGGAGCCTGTCAGGGGGCTCCCGTGGCCGTAACTGAATCGCTTTCCCCTCTCACACACCAGTGTGGTCTAGGGAAAAAGGCAAAAACAACAAAGTTAATGAACGTTTAACAGTCATTTACAGGAATTTCCAAGATGTTTTATGGACATTCTGAAAGTGATTTCATAAATGTGGGAAATTTATGGTTGGTTTTCTTCTGACTAAGACAGAATGGCCCATCTCCTGAAGTTCTGCAAGACAGAAACCTTTGTGCCTAAAATACCGGATCGTTGTCCTTGACTGTTATTTATTTTCTACCGTTCCTTCCCAACTTGACATGCTGATGTATTATAGCTTGAATAGTTTATGCTTTATATTAAAATATAGTAATAAAAGATTACATAAGAATTAAAAAAATCAGACCTAGAAACTAAAATGTTGGTTCTTCAACTTTGACTCATTTATGACAAAATGATTACGAAATCTAACCAGCCTAACCAATTAGGAGGGGGAAAAAGAACAAAATAAAAAGAAAAGACGTAGTGTTTGTTCAGCCCTCCTGCTTTTAATGGCTCACACTCTTCAAGACCCGGTGGGTGGACAGAAGATACCAGGCAAAGCGTCCCGGCCACGTTGCCAATCCCCGGGTAAGCTGAAGCGTGCCCGGCCTCCCAGCACCCTATCCGGACACGCCTCCTGCTGGGCAGACGGACCTCGTCTGAGAGTCCTGTCTTCCGGGCAAATAAATCAACAGTTCTCATGTTGTCAACTGTAATTTTCCTAGTATCAAATGTTTCCTTCCCCACAGGTAAATGTTTCACGGCTTTTACAAAATGTGGCTCTCAGCAAACACTGCAGCAGACAGACTGACACGGGACGACATCCTCCACCCGGATGCACAACGACAGTCTGACATCCACCAGCGCCTGGTCTGGTGCAGGGTGAGACACCAGCCTTGCCCCATGCAGTCTGACCCACCACGTTTAAGTAGAATCTGAGTCAAAGCTCAATGTGTAACTTTCGGTTTACAAGAAACACAGGGGACAGAGAATCAAGTTAAGGAAACAATCAAAAAGAAAACTGGTCTGGCCCTGGCTGTCATAGCTCTGTGGATTGAGCATGGGCTGCGAACCAAAGTGTCGCAGGTTCGATTCCCAGTCAGGGCACATGCCTGGGTTGCGGCCACGGCCCCCAGCAACCGCACATTGATGTTTCTCTTTCTCTCTCTCTTCCTCCCTCCCTTCTCTCTCTAAAAATAAATGAATAAAATCTTTGGAAAAAAAAGAAAACTGGTCTGGACGCTTCAAAATGTCAATGTCAGGGGGATCAAAGTAGGGGACCCGAGTAGACCCTAAAGAGACATACTCACCAAATGCAAGGTGTGGACTTTGGTTGGATTCTGGTTTTTAAAAAACACTATGTAAAGACGTTTAGACAAAAATGGGAAAAATCTAAATGTGAACTGGCTATCAGATTACAGAAGTGACAATTTTCATAGTTTGACAGCTACTGTGTTTGGTAAGAGAGCACCCTCATTCTCAGGAGGGGCATGCTGAATTCGGGGCCAGGTGTCACACCTGCAACTTACTTTCAAATAAATCAGCGAAAAATCCTAAGTACACAATTACGTGTGCATACGTGTGTATATGCGGGGGGAGGGGGGATAAATAAAGCAATTATTAAGACTTTTTTAATCTAATGTAAAGGACAGCACAGGAAGTAGAGTCAATAACACTGGAACAACTATGTGTGGTGCCGGGTGGGCACTGGGAACATCGGGGGGACACTCTGTAAAGTATGTGACTGTGTAATCACCATGCTGTACACCTGAAACTGAAACAAAATAATACTGAATGTAAAGTGTAATTGAAAAATAAAATTTTATAAAATATGTGGGTCCAGACATAGGGGATTCAACCATTCTGTCAACTTGAATATAGACTTGAAATATGTTTAAATAAAAAAGTCCTTCTCTACCTCGAGGTGATAGAGCTACCCTTCTATACTTTCCTTTATTACCGGTGTAGTTTAACCTTTCACACTGAGATTTCTGATTCCTCTAAAATTCAGTCTGTACGGGGCATGAGAGATAGATCAGCTTACTCTCCTCTATACAAAGCTTTCCCTGAGCAGCCTACGAAAGAATTTGTCCTTTCCCTGGTGATTTGTGGAAGGTGGTTTTTGGTTCCACTGAAAGAGCGAAGCAGAGGAAAGGAGAAAGGAATAATTAAAGTAGGAAAAACAGCAGGGAAAAAGGAAGAAAGGATGCATATAAAGAAAGTATTAGAACTTAGCTGAGGAAAGGCTAAGAAAAAATGAAGTTACTATCACATTCCATATTTACTTAAGTATATAAGAAGCCAATGAAAAAATAACTGAAAACCTATTTTCAAATATATATACACAATCCAAGCTATTCAGAAAACATCTGAATTGTGTGGTACATATTGATACTATCACAAAGAGAAAGTTCCCAGAAATTATACCATCTCCTACCAACCAGCAAATTGGATTACGTTATACTGAGCATTTACTCCACTTTAGACAGAACAAAAAGGGTGGGTGGCACAGCATTACAAGAGACATTATAAGCATCTTGAAGACTTTTTTCTCAACATTGAGATTCAATGGGAACTTTTAAAGGGGACTTTTAAAACTGTTTCTTAAATTCGGCACCTAGATGAGACGTTCAAAACATGAACTTACAGAAGTCGTAACTCTCTGTTCTGTTACCCACGGCAAGCCAGGGAATGCACATGTTCTCTGTATGGTACATCTAAATAAAACGCACCGTTTGTCTTCAGCCAGGCTGGCGCCCTCGTCCTTCAGCTGCTTGCTTCTCTCGGCGCAGCCTTCCAGGAGCACTTCTTTCCGGCGCTTCCCGGCATGCAGCCAAGCGCCTTCCTCGCTCTCCGCTGCGTCCTTTTCATCCGCAGCTTCAGCTTCGAACTGCTGGGAAGTGGCCTTGGACACCTTCTCACCAATCTTCCTCTTCCATCCGAAGGAAGCCATTCTGGAAAATGACACAGAAACAGCTTTAAATTTCAAACCTGGCTCTTTAGAGGATGCCGACTAGATGAACAAGGTATCAGGATTAGACTCACGTCATTTTTCAACTCGTAATTAGCCAGTGGCTCCAGGAAACAGTCATCAAAGGCTGCTAACTAAACACCAAGAAGGACAGGTGGACACTATGCATCTCCCGATGGAAGTGGCACTCCACGCACGATGGACTCTGTCCAAAACTTAATTCTGAGTCAGATCTAGCCTCTGATTTGTAAAAAATGTGGGATCCAGGTGAGCATGCAAAATAATATGGCAGAGATGCAGACAGAACAGAAAAATAAATAAAGCTGGTTTCTTCAAGAAATAAACTGTCAGGAAAAAAGAGAGAGGCAGGGAGGGAGGAAGATGGGAGGTAAGCCCTAGATTAATCAAGACTGAGAGATACAGTAACTAAATGGAGTAAGTGGATCTTTTTTTAGCTGTGGGTTCAAACAAGCCAATGGGGAAGAAATAAGGGGAATCAGAACACTGATCAGATATTTGATGATATTGAAGAATAAGTGGTATTTTAGGTGTGATAAATAATTTATGATTATGTTTAAAACACCCTTATCTTTTAGGAATACATACTAAAATATTTCACATGAAATTATATGATATTTAGGAATTGTTTCAATGTAACCAGTGGGGCCTGGGGTGCAGTGGAGAAATACAGATGAAAAGTTTGCTGTCACTGGACAGCTGATGAAGTTAGGTGATCAGTACATAAGATTCCTTATACTTTCCTCTCTCTCCATGTATGTTTGACATTTTCCATAATAAAAAGTTTTTAGAAGATTCACATTTGGCAAATTCATAGTATTGGGTGAATCAAAGAGATAACAAATGTTAAATTGTTTTGCAAATCTGCAATGATACACAAATGTAAGAGATAGAAAAGAATGCAAGTGTACTGATGGAACAAAGTGAAAGGAAATCCTGGAAGAATTCAACAAACATTTACTCAGAGAAGGGATTTACTGAGGGATCCAAGAACTCTTACTCATTACATGGATGGGCTTAAAAACACTGAGAAACCCAGGGAATTTTTATAGAATTTTGTATACACCTGTGTGCATTCTTAAAGGGGTCTAGGACCCCAAGGAGCATAGAGTTCAGCTGGTCAACTTGAGGGATAGGAAACCTAATCACCCAGACGTCTTCATAAAACTACCAAAGAAAGGGCATTGTGGGAATGAGGGAGAGGGAAAAACAAAATAGTGGATTAGTTCTAACACGTATCGAGGTCTTCACTCCTGATTCCCACCTGCAGTGTGAGTAATCACTAGGCGGAGGGGGCAGAACCAGGGAGCAGGGCTGTGAGGCTGTTCACCGGGAAAGGCCCAGGATAATGGCAGAACTGGGAGGGGTAAGAAAATTGTGAATTATGTGCCTAAGTTCTTTTCTTTTTTATTTTATTAAATTATATCTAGAGAGTGAGAAAGAAAGAAAGAAAGAAACATCAATATGTGGTTGCCTCCCACGCACCCCGAAGTGGGGACCTGGCCCACGACCCAGGCATGTGCCCGAACTGGGAATCGAACCGTTTTCGTTCACCGGCAGGCACTGAGTCCACTGAGCCACACCAGCCAGGGCATAGCCTAAGTGCTTGATGAACATGAGTGAGTGCCAATAACTTACAGCCATCAAGAAGTGTACAGGCTGATACGGGTGACCCAGATGCTTTACAAAAGAGCAGGGATTTTTAGAAAAACCCAAAGTATAAAAGGGAATTAGGATAATGTCAAACTCTCTCCCCAGACCCATTACAATATGAGAGATGAGATTCCTGTTTGAAGATGACTATAAGTAACTTAGGGGAAGAACCCAAGAAATGGCTGAAAACGAAAGTGTGGTTACTATCTGTGAGGCACAGATTTATGACAACGTGAGAGAATGGATCATCAGCAAAGTCTCCCAAGATACCAGGATGATTCAAGATCAGAAAGCAGGGTTGTGATTATGACTGTCCTTAAAAGTGACAAGAATGAAGATGATTTAGTTTTCTGGTTTCAAGTTTCCAAATGGAACTTTGTGAGGCACCCTAATAACCCTATTCATACAGATGGACACCTGGTGTGCTTACTAAAGGCAAATCACATCATAACTTACTGGTCAGGTCTGGAGATTACTGGCAGCAGGGGTTAGGGTAGGAGGAAAAGGAAAAAAGGACAGACAGACACACATGTATTTTTAAAAAATTAGTACTTCCTTTAGACTCCCACTACCACCCCCCGCCCTCCAACCCAAACCATGGTTACACATGCTGGAGACAGGTAGGTACAGGTCAAGGCTCCAGATGGTGGTTCTCAACCTTGAATGAAAAAGCCACACTCCCCATTGCCTTGGGTGTTTCTGCCATGCTTCTCCAGAAGTCCTAGAGATCAAAGGATGTGGAGGTCAGGACTCGATGAGGCTTTAGGAGTATAACAGGCCTGATGTCCCCTATCGGTTAACAAGTTTAGCCTTGAAGAGAGGGACAAGAATACACTCCTCTTGGACAAGAGCTAATATTGAACGAAAACTATAGGCAAGTTCAGGGGAAGGGAAAAAAGAAAATGACAAAATTTCATACCCCACGCTTCCCATTTTTTAGAGAAACAGGAGGCTAGTCACCTGTGCCAGGTAAAACGAAAAGAATAGATCTGAGACATGACAACAGGAAAGATCTGAAACAGCCACTGTGAAGGATAGGAAAAGCAACTGTAAGGGATGCCAAACGGTATCGAGGGTGCACTGAGGTTAAAAAGCACCAATCTCTGACCAAAACCAATAGTACAGTTTTATACTTTCTTCAAAATTGTCTGGAGACCACAATTACCCTTTGCCAAAAAAAAAAAAAAAGTGCTATCACCGAGTGAGCAAAAGATGCTAGAATGTCAGAGAAGAAACACTTCAAGTGTGGTGGATTTTGAAGAATAAAAATTAGCCAGGTTTTTTAAAAAGAGGGGTGAGTCCTGTAACATTCTTGTAAAGAAGGCTTTATTGAATCTGTAGTTAGATGCACAAAGCGCCAACACCCTAACCTTTACATTTTCCACCAGGATAGAAAAACCGTACAGACAAATCATAGTCAAACGGGTTTCATGTTAAACTCATAAAACAATACAAAGTCGTTTTCAGCAGAGTTGTATTTAATTAGCGCCATGAAAATTCTAAACAACGATGTTGCATTCTACATTCTTTTGCTGATACAATGAACCCTACGGTAGACACTGGATTACTGTTGCCGGCATGACAGTCCGCCCAGGCCCCAGCCTGAAGCTCTCGTCCTCGCAGGGTCGGAGGGTGCAGCACCGGAGGCGAGGAACTGCTGGGTGAACACGGCCAGGAAATCAAAACAGAACCCTTCTGGGGACAGCACGTATTCGGAGGTCGGGTAGTCAAGAAACGATTTACCCGAAAATGTCACAGCAAGACTGAATCCAGGATTAGCAACGTCCCTTCATTTTTCACAATAGACATGTGCCAAGTTCATCAGAGCTGCCCGGAACGTCCTCGCGAGTTCCCTAGCCCCGCCCTCGGCCGCAGACCGGTGCACTCGGTTCCGCCCCTCCCACCGCTAAACAGCACCGACTGCCCGAAGGCGCTGGAGCCAACCAAGGGAGGGCCGGACCCCCAATCTGCTCCTCCCTGGACACCAACCCTAGTGTCCCCGCTAGGCCACAGCCCCGCTGAATCTCAACTGCAACTTCTGAAGCACCTTCTGCCCTAACCACAAGTCCCACTCGTCCCCTTTTCCTGCTCTTCCTCGGCTTTCCAGCCCCAGCCGGGGTGCCTCACTTACCTGATGACAACTTCGCTCCCGTGTTTACATTCCGCTTGCCCTTTGCCCACCGGAAGCGGAAATCATCATGCCCGACCTCCGACCTGCCTACCTTTAATGCAAGGGTTTCCAAGGTTGGAAGTTGGTTGTCCCCCCGCAGCGTGCCAACCTTCCAGAGAAATCCGCAGGGAAGAGGCGCTTCTGAAAGCCTTTTTTATCCTCCAAGCTCTTCCCCTGGACCACAAATCCCAGAAGTCGCTGCGGCCAACACCACCCCACTTCCCTCTGGGACTTGTAGTCCGGGCCGCCCCTGCTGGGGGCGCTCTCCTAGGGCAGGCGGGAGTGTCGAGTGCGCAGGCGCTCGCGGTGGAAGGGCAGGGGAAACTGGCCCCGAGAGCAGCCTGCGGAGCCTGATGGTGCACCAGCTCGTGGGCAGATAAAGCGGGCGAGGCACGGGGAAAACGATGGGGGGGACTTCACTGCATAAAGATATGCCCCTGCTTTAAAAGAGTTCACACCCTAGCTAATGAGGTCGGCCACGCGCAGAAGCCAGAGGCAAACTCACTGAAAAGGGGGCCTGGGGAGCGGATTCGTGGGTACAGGAGCTCAACCGTGGGCTTCACGTAGGAAAACAGGAGTTGAACCTAGATGGGAGAATTACGGTCTGGGGAAAAAGCTGTGCTTCAGGTCTTGAAAATAAAGAAGTGCGGGCAAGTCACCCCAGGGAAATGTTGAGGCAATTGAAAACTTGAGATGGTTGCAGTTGCGGCGTGGGGGTGGCGGGCAAAGAAGACCGTTTCAGCGCGGGCGCCTCCGCGGCCATCCAGGTGGCGATCACAGCGCAGGGGCAGTCGTCGCTTCTTGCCCGCACGGAGCTCGGAAAACAGTCTTCCCTCTAGGACGGCCTTGGGGAAGCAGTGAAGATTATTAAAATGACCCTTGCGTACAATTGTTTTGAATGCTCTGTAGGAGGAGGGGTTACTCACGGGGTACTGGTGCTGCACCCTGAAGTGCGGGGTCCCCGTACAGGCGCCTGTGAGATCGCCTCCCGGACCGAAGTGCCCACAGCCTCATTGGGGCATAACTTCTACCCACGACGGATGGACCGGCTGGTTATTCCAGGCTTAGGTAGTTGCCGGGCCTTCTCTTGACTTTGAACAAAGGGGAGCCTGTTTCTTGCAAGAAAACAAGTGGTCGTGTTGCCAGTGATACAATTCAGACATTGAAACAAAAACTGATTTTTGGAAAACATCTGCCATAAAGATCTTGACAGCATCCCAATACTTCCATACTTTTCGGAGATCATCACGGGCGATAGGAGGTGTGTCTTGTATGTATATGGTTGGATTAAAAGGCATCAGCATTCGTCAGAGCTGCGTGAGTGAACCTGTAGATCAAAGGCGGTCAGCGCACGACCGCGGGAGCCCTCCTGCTCCTGACACCCATTCCCCTGGTTCCTTCCCCCTCTGCACCAGGGCTGTTCGTGCTAATTACAGGACGTCGCTTCTGTTCTAAATTATAGAGACACTAAGATGGGGACCGTGTTTCTTAAGCTGGGTAGAGGTTTACATACCGTGTTCACTCACCACAAATCTAAAACCCTGAAAATTCAAGCCACACTTACGGTTTGTGCACTTTTCTGCATATACCTCTATAAAAGTCTTTAAAATGCATCCATCTACCCGACACTAGGGGCTGGTTGTATGCCAGGGGGTCACATGGGTAGCACTTGGTTCACAGTAGCCGTAGGAAGGGATATATTTCACAGAATAATCAAATGATGCATGGAGTTGCCCAGACTGGTGTGGTTCAGTGGACTGAGGCCCAGCCTACAAACCAAAAGGTTGCAAGTTCCATTCCCAGTCAGGGCACATGCCTGGGTTTCCGGCCAATGTTTCTCTCCCTCCCTTCCCTTCTCTCTAAAAATAAAGTCTTTTTTAAAAAAAGTGACAGCGTAAACAGCCAACACAATAGCCATCCAGAGTGAACCAATCAAAATTATTACTTTTTTGTCAGATCAGCAAAATACATTTTTGGGTGGGCTGCAGAATTCTAGTAGTTTATGTGTGCCATGAGATGGAAAAGGTCAAAAAGCGTCCTAGCCAGTGTGGCTCAGCCGGTTGGGTGCTGCCCCACAAAGCTGAAGGTTACCACTTGATCCAACAGTCTGGGCGCAGGCCTGGGTTGTGGTGTTCAGTCCCCGGTCGGGGTGCGTAGGAGAGGCAGCAGATGGATGTTTCTCTTGCACATCCATGTACCTCTACCCCTCCCTTCCCCTCCCTCTAGAATCAGTAAGCATGTCCTTGGGTGAGGATTAAAAAGAAGAGGTTGATGAAAATCACAGATTTAGTACAAACCTTGCCTACCGAAATCACGTGGAGTACAACATTCAATTCTAACTGAATTCTACCAGTAGTGGAGTTCTAACTAAATCTAATGTTAGAAGCTAGAGAGAAATGGTAGATGCGTTGGCTTTTACCATATATTTTTTAATATTTTGTTTGGGTGGTTTTTAGATGAAATCAAAACTAATTTAGTTGAGACAAAAATTACAATGTTTGAGTGTTCAAGTTTGTTCGAACACTGTATTTTATATTTAGGCACACTGTTTTTAAAAGGAAGGTGCACAGATGGTTAGCCATGAAGTGCTGTATTCTTTTATTTCGTTTTCCCAGAGGTTAAAAAAAGCTAAGCACATTGTAACAGATGAAAGATGATGTTTTCCTCATTATCCGTTTTCTAAATCTAAGTATTTTAAATTATATACTTAAATATACTCCATTCCAAACACATATGAACATGTCTCAGAATACGGCACCACCAACATTGATTTCTACAACCCATCTGTAGTTGTGCTGTATGTGGGATCTCATTCATCGGGTCAGAACTCAGCACGAAAGCGAGACCTCCACTGTGCAGGTAGGCAATGGAAAGAGTCAGGTAAGATTCAGACAACACACATTTCTCTTTCATCCAAAGGTGCCGGTCAGGGCCCAGAGGCAGACACCTGCATCTGTGAATGGTGCCACCACGGGGTCCAAAAGGGCGGGGCAAGGGGGCAGAACTGTTTGTATCAAGTCATTTAAAACTGAAAAACTAGAAAAGCATCTCAAGAGAAAATATAATCAAAGTAAAAGCAATGGAGTTTATTTCAGTGAAATTATTTTAAATTAGATATGATATATTAAGCTCCCATGTCCCCCAACCTGGTAGAAAAATTCCTCTCACGGAGAAATCATTTATTTTAATGGCAAAATTTTTACATTTCAGTAAAATCTGTTATATTTAAAACTATGTATATAGTACATTTCTGGCAAAAACCTTATACATCTTTCAGTTGTCAAAACAAAGTAAAAATATGGTTGCATAAAATCACAAAAAATATAAATTGCTGAAAAGATAATAAAAAAAGATTAAAAATCATTTGCATTGACTCCTTTACATCTTCAATTAGTAAGAATTTGCAAACTACAATAAATTTGTGAAAATTCTGGTGCAACCTTTACACACGCAACCAAAAGTTGTCATTTCAAATATCCCAGCTTAAAAAAGAATTTACTGCAATAGTCCGTGCATTTATCATACTATTTGTACAAGTGCAATATTTAAATATCTTCACAATACAACTGAGTAACTAAAAGGAATCACAATAACTTAAACAGAAGCAAAGTTTACAAAATTAACAATTTTTGGAAGGTCCTCTTGCATTGGTTCCTCCATTTGCTCCCCACCCACCCACAACAGCTTATAGAGACATTACAACAATGTCTTAGTTCTATATACAGATTTGTAACTTCAAAAATACAGTTGTCTGTTCTTAACATCAGGAACAAATGTTGCATTTAGAGACCTACTTAAAATCAGTATCTTCAAAACAAAGGGACCACATTCAAGTTAGAACACAGTTTTGAATTTATGTTTAAATGGAACTGCTATCATTTTATATAGCTTCCAGATTCCAAATTGAACAGAAGCAGCCCTGGGCAAAAAGAAGCCAAGATTTTTCTTTTGAATTCAGTGCATGTTTCCAGGGGTGCTGGAGCCAAACCTACAACAACAGTAACTATGCGAGCTCTCATGACATCTGAGTATATTATTGTCTAATTACACAGGCGCTCAATGTATTTGCAAAAAAAACAAAACAAACAAACACAAAAACCCCACATTAATTAACAAGTAGTCTTGAAAGGGAAAAAAAGATAACTCTGTTGTAATGGAAAACTGATTAATAGGAAAAATACCAATTTCTTGAAGTTAAAATAGTATAAGGCAAATATGGGTAATATTTTTATTTTTAATTAGCATACATGATACTAATTTTATCTGAGGTGACTTTAAATCTTCATTTATACCTATTACGTAATGCTATTACTAAGAGCAACAAAAACAAATGAGAAATCTCAGAAAGATAAAGTGTCTTTAGGCAGTTCCCATAATGCCACTTTTTAAAAAAGGAATTAAAATTCAAAACAAATATGACCGTTTAGAACTGTCCAATTTGTTCCATATTTCATCAAAATGTCGTACCCGACTAAGGAGACACAACCAAATGCAATGTGTAAACGCAAACTGGACCTGGTTTGGAATAACCAGCTATAAAAGAAATCTGGAGAACAAGTGAGGCATCTAAATATGCATGATCAGATGACAGGAGGGGATTATGTTTATAATAGGATGGCTTTTTAAGGACAGGCATCATTATTTTTAGAACATGCTTGACGTGTGGAGGGCCGATGAGTATGTCTGCAACATCCAAATGGTTCAGGGAAGAAGAGCGTATCCTATATACACATATATGTATAACCAGATCTATATACACAACTAGATATAAAGCAGACGTGGCAACATGTTAACAAGCATCGAATCCATGTGGTGGATACACATGTAAAAATGTTTATAATCAAATCTGGGAGAAAAAGTCGTATCTGGACATTGAAATCATTGGTAAGAGATGGTTTTTTCTGTGCACTGAATCAATCTGAAAGATACATAATCGAGTAACAAGTGTTTGCACACATTCAACACTGACGGACAAGTGCAGAGGACACTGTGAGATTGGCAAAAACCACATGATTATTTACAGCATATGCCACTCGGCTCTTGGGACGCAAAGAGCCATTTATGTACAGAACATAACAGGACAAATTGTTACGATTAAACTTGGTGCCTAGCATACCTCGATATGTTAATTCTGTGTGGTTTTTTTTTTTGACTGAATGAAGCTAGAGAGAGAACCTCCACGGGCCTGCACGGCTCTGACGGGACTCACCCGACACTGCAGCAGACTGGGGTCGGGGGTGGGGGGCACGGAGGAGTCACCCACACTCTCCCTGCCGTCGGAAGGTACCTGCTACTCACGTGAACGAGCCTAGGAAACAAAACTCGCCTATAAAGTTCTCTGAGGATTCTAGGCAAATATTTATTGAATTTATGAAGCAAATATATAACACAACATGGGATAATAGATGAAGGCCTTTATGGTAAATTAATATTCTACAAAGCCCTGTGTACAACTAAATATAAAATAGCCAAAAATCAAGTGAGCCTGAGAGACCTATAATTCATTGTGTATATTCTATTATGCGGTATGCCTGCTGAACAAAGAACAAAATTATCTCAATTCATTCTTGCACATCAGGGTTTTAACTATGAATCGCGTTCCAGTCCCTGTGCGAAATACATTCCGAAGGGCCGATCCTCAGTTATAGTGATGTGTGACTTGATTATAAATGGAAGCGTTTGGCTATGATTTATTATGCATGCTTATTGCTATCAAAGAAATAAGCAAAGTTTTAGGTTTACTGTGCAAGAATTTTAATCAGATTCGCGCACATCTCGAAAAATTCTATTGTGTGGCTTCCGGGTCTTGGAGTTAAGTCAACAGGAGAAGAGTCAAGTGAGGTCACAGATGAGGTAAGAGAAGCTTCTGAGGATCTTCCTTGAGCCTCAGCGTCCGAGTCATTCCTTTGGCAAGAGCGATAGTTGCTGACTGATCCCGATCTCTGTGGCGTAGCAGTCCCTGACTTGGCTTCAGTAATTTCATCTGGGTAAAGAAATAGTTCCATTTATTATAATCCATTACACCCACTGAAAAAGATTTTTTAAAATTTTTTTAAAGATTTTATTTATTTATTTTTAGAGAGAGAGAGAGAAACATCAATGTGCGGTTGCTGAGGGCCATGGCCTGCAACCCAGGCATGTGCCCTGACTGGGAATCGAACCTGCGATGCTTTGGTTTGCAGCCCGGGCTCAATCCACTGAGCTATGCCAGCCAGGGCCAAAAAATATTTTTAATAGTGTTTCATTTTCTTCTTTGAGTGTGGCCATTGACCAGCTAACAAGAGCATGTCTATTTTGAATACTTTCTCAAACAGAGGAAAAGCACCTGTGTGAAATCACTCACCTTTTTCACACACAGGTACTCTCCTGGTGGCTAATCAAGACTGGGTACAGTACGTAGCTACTCATCAGTCTTGCAATCCAAGATTAAGAGCCCAATAAACTAATACCTTGTGGCTTAAAAGACATCTTTCCCTAGCAATAAAAATTAACCCCTCTAAAATGAAATCACAGAATAAATGCACTCTTTGAAGATATTTTGGAAATCATCTCATCCAACTCCTTGTTTTTTCAATATGAAAAGAAACCCCCAAGAGTTAAGTGACTCCCCAGAGGTAACAAAGGAAGAGAGAACCCAGGTCTCCTAGCTCTCATCCTGGTGCTTTTCTTCACTCTCCATTTTCTCTTCCTATTGGATTAAAGATCTCATACAGGAGCAACAATGCACCAAATCATGGCAATGAACAAAAGCAGGAAAAAACTAAAGTACACAACACAAAAATAATAAATGGTCATTGCATTGGTAAACCTAGGTGCTAAGGTTGAGAATCTGATCCAAATCCAATGAGAAAAGTAAAACCCATTCCAGATCTCAGACCGCATTAGGACACGTTAGTGGATAAATACCCTTTGGACATAAAGATAAGCACACAAACAGGTTTGGCCAGCATATCACAGCTCATCTGTCTCTTTCTGCTACTATGTAGATACTATCTTTCAGTTTATGAAGAAGATAAAAAATTTGTAGATGAATCTCACCTGACAATTCCATACAATCTTAGATGAACAAAAATGACAACACATCTTAACTCAATTGATTTGGCCAATGAAGAAAGGCCGTAAACATTTAAGCACACTTTTTGAAAGGCAAATAACGTTGGAATCATGTAACTTTCACAAAAATTACAAAAGATGCTGTGTCTGATTATGTCTCTATTGTCAGGCTGGGAGGAAGGGGCTAGTTCAGAAGAGAAAAATAACCAGAAGCCCCTACAAATAGGTCTCTCTCAAGCGCCCTGCAAGAAACTGTACTCAGCAAATAATTGCTTGTCCTATGAGCTACTAATCGAATCTATTTACAGTGCCTTTTCACTCAACTCTAAAAGCTAATAACTATTTTCTAATCCTTAAATGAAAAAGATAAACATTTTATTAAATATCAGATATAAAAATTATTTAATGAAAACTTACAGAAATGGCAACGATTATTTCTAAATAAAATATTTTATCTGCCCTGGCTGGTGTACCTCAGTGGATTGAGCACAGGCTGTGAACCGAAGGGTCAGCAGTTCGATTCCTAGTCAGGGCACATGCCTGGGTTGTGGGCCAGGTCCCCAGTGGGGACCACGTGAGAGGCAACCACACACTGATATTTCTGTCTCTTTCCCTCTCCCTTCCCCTCTAAAAATAAATAAATAAAATCTAAAAAAAATAAAAACATTTTATCTTATCAGAATGAACCACATCCAAAAAAACAGAAATGTAGCAAAAACTATCACTTTAGGACCAGACTGCATCTGGCTTTAAGGAATCCACAAGATAATCTTAAAAGGTCAACGTGCTCTAAGATTACAATAACAAGACTCATAGATGTTGACATCACAAAGGCACAAAATCTCACATTTTACATTCTTTTTCCATCGAGTTACTAGAAAGGATTCAAGAAGCTTCAAAAGAATCAAAGACTAAAAAGCCAAGTTAGGTAACAAAGTCTAATATGCCTCTGTGGTGCTTTGTGACATACGTACCATCAATACTTCGGAAATCCAGTAAATACGTTCGACTATCCACTTGGTATAACTGCAGGCTCATTTTGGAGTATGTACTTGTCACGGGATTCTTCCTTCGGACTCGCAGATAGTACGGGTTTACAACCTAGCGTATCGTGCGGACAAAGACAACGTCAAAAGCAATTCTTCTACAAAACACTACAGGTTTGCAAATGTACTAATAGTCAGAACGCCCTTTCCTTCCTACCTTCCATTCATAATCCAGTTGTTTAATTGCTCTACACACTTCTGCCATGATATCATTTGGTCGACTCTGACTCCTAATTCCCAAATGCCATTTTGCTCTCCTTACGCCTTGGTGTTTGGATTTCTGCGGATTTAACTCATCAAGGGTATGGCGTGCCCTTGGTGTCTCAGCGACCAAGAAGGGTACTCTTTCAGGATGGGGCCGAGTCAAATGGTGATCATCGAGAAAAGAATCAGGTGGGCTCGTCGCCAAGTAAAAATCCTTGGCCTCATTCATTATCCTCCTGTTATCGATGATGAGGTGGTAGGCGACCGCCAAAGGGTCCTGGTGGTTTCTGTTATAAAGGCAGCTGAGGACCTCCTCTTCAGAGCACTCAAATTTTTCACACACTTCTTTTAAGGCTTCGTCATCAATCATGGTTGAGCTATATGATGGATCCTCAGGAAAGAGATATTTGGGAAGATCCTGCTTAAACCATTCATGCTCCCTGAGAGAAAAAGGCAGGGCCAGGAGAAGGATTTTGAGTAGAGATGAGACGGAAAATGAGACGGTATTATCATCTTTTTTAAACTGAGACTTTCTGGCTCACATTTCATTGTATATATCAGAGGAAATGCTGCAGCCTCCCTCGGATTTTAAGAGGGAGAAAGCATTGCTGTAGTAACAGGAAAAGAAACGTAGATACTTTAGGTTACATCTAAATTGTAAAAATATGTTAACAAGAAAAAGCATCTCTCACTTAGATATTCCAAAATGTAAATTTTAGAGAACATGATTCATCCCTTTCATCAGCTGGTAAACCCACGCCCTGACCTTTGCGCCCGTTTTGGCCGGTCTGTAGCACACGGAGCGGAGGGAGAGGACCCAAGCTCTGCACGCCCATGTAACCCTTCCTCCTTCTCCACCTCCCTAACGTTTCCTTGTTTCCTATCCCAGGTCTGCACCCGATTTCCTCCTTCCTTGTCCCTCCATCTTGGAGAAATGTGCCGTCTAGTGACCCTTCTCCAAAGAGAAATTCCCATGGGGCGGGGCGGGGCCGGGGGGTACAGAATGGTAGAAGAAACATTATTTACAGCAAATTTTAAAAGTCGTCATCAGAAATGGTTCGCCCAGCCCTGACCTCTGTGGCTCAGTTGGCTGGGCATTTTCCTGCAAAGAGAGGGGTCACCAATTCGATTCCCAGTCATAGCACATGCCTGGGTTGTGGATTTGGTCCCCAGTCGGGGCGTACACCAGAGGCAACCAATCAATGTTTCTCTCGCACATCGATGTTTCTTTTCCTCTTTCTCCCTCCCTTCCCCCCTCTCTAGAAATAAAATGAAATATATTTTAAAAATTTGAGAAGTAAATTTGTCACCATCACTTTTGTCTTATTTAAGCTATTAGTTTGAACCATATGAAAATGGCCATGTTGACAGACTTTTTACCTACAAAACAGCAATTTCATATGTGATTCAATGTCTACTACTACAAAAAATGCATGTCAATGACTATTAAAATGTCCTCATTTGCCCTGACTGGCATAGCTCAGTGGATTGAGCTTGGGCCTGCAAACCAAAGTGTCGCAGGTTCGATTCCCAGTCAGGGCACATGCCTGGGTTGCAGGCCACGGCCCCCAGCAACCACACATTGATATTTCTCTCTCTCTCTCTCTTTCTCCCTCCCTTCCCTCTCTGAAAATAAATAAATACAATCTTTTAAAAAAAAGCAACGTAATGTTCACTATTATCATTTCAAAACACAGATGCATATGTAAAAACTGCAAGTCCTCCCTCCTAGCAGTCCTACTTCCCTAAGGTAGCCAGTACAGTGTGTATTTTTATATAACAAATTAAATAAATGTGTCTATACACTACTTTTAACACAAAAATAGCACATGCTGTCCTGTAACTTCTTCTTTCACCTCACTGGCGTCACCGGTACTGTCGGACCTGGTCACCCGCGAGCGGCCTTAGTACCTGATGTCTTTGACCGTGGCCCTCTTCATGGGGTCCACCTGCAGCATATGTTTCAGGAGGCTGATCACAGAAGGGTTTAAATACTGGGGGGTGTAAAAGATGCCATCACAGATCTTCTTAAAAAGGGTTGGCACGTGGTCGTCGTCAAATGGGAGGGTTCCGCACAGCAGAGCATAGAGGATAACCCCACTGCTCCATATGTCTACCTCGGGACCTGCGTACAGTCTGCAACAGGAAACACCCACAGGGTTAAGTGGTCATCGCTGACTTAAGAGTCAATCATTGTGCAAAAATTTGAAGAATGGATACTGAACAAGTACAAGGGGGAACCCCCACAAAACCTGGAATTATGGTTCTTCTGGAAGGTGGGCCCCTGGTAATACAGGCTCCCCCATCAGCTGAGTGTGCTAGGAGCCCATCTGTATCGGTGCACCTGTTGGCGTTGTTGTGAAAGGCTGCGTTCGGCTTCAGTGAACTTCTTTGGAAGACTCTTTCACCACGCCTGCCCACGTCCTGACGGGTGATTTACGAGCGCACTGCCCGCCCCGAGCTGTGTTCGGCAGTTTCTGACCAAAAGCAGCCCGACCCCAGGGCCCTACCCTCCCTATTCACCCCATCTCGCCCTAAGCAACTTTTTTTCTTTCCCCCGATGAAAACAAGTCCTCAAAGAGAAACATTCTGCGGAAGTGGAAGAGGTGAAACAGCAAACGGCAGAAGCACTAAAAGGCATCACAGCTGACGAGTTCAAAAACTGCCCTGAGCCGCGGGAAACCACGTCGGTGGGCGCACTGCATCGGATAGAGAGCGCTTTGAGGGTGGCTGAGGTTTAAACGTGTTAGAATAAACACACAATTTTTTATAAATAAACTCTGGGTTTTAGGGGGTCCCCCCTTGTCATTATCAGTCAGAATATAGTTCGTGTAATCACTGCTGAATATCACACATAAAGATTTTATACTAATTCTATCAGTATTTTCTTTGAAACAAAAGTCAAGAATTTTTTTTAAGTTACAGACTGTAGCTAAACTTCTGTCCTCACTACCTTACTACAGTCCTCATGAGATCCAACCAATAAGGCCAAACCTTGAACAAGCATATCGTCACTGAATTTAAAGGCCTCACAGCTTGGTTACAGAGCAGGGAGTAAGCGACCTTGGCCTGAGGCTGGGGAAGGAAGCCGGGCTAACTGGTTCATAGCCAACTCTGTTGGCAATACACTGTAGCCAACCGGCCAGCCCAGGCGCAGACTAGTTAGATAACCCATTCAAAGTCGGGCTTCAGAGAAAGGATTAATTTAAACTGTCAAATAAATTGTTGTACTGATCAATAAGCACTGTTTTGAAAGTAAAAGTTTCCATTCACACGACCTCACAGAAAGGCATTATGCAAACCAAGAAAATCAGACTTCACTCATGGCCCATTGCATACATGTGTAACTACAATAACTTGTGTCTATTTATTTAATCCCGCCCCCAGTATCCAGGGCCCTGAATTGTTTTATCCCCTAAAGAACTGAGACCACACAAATGGAATAGTTATTAAAAGAATTTTAAACATTAATATAAAATGATAAAGCTTGATAAATCTAAATTTAGGACACTTCTGCCTTATTCCTAGTAATGACTTGACAGAAATATAACCTCTCTGAGAGGGCTAGGCACGCAAGCTTACGGACATAGAAAGAAAGCACTGTAATATCTCTGCATTGTGAATTAAGCTGGATGTGAAACATTCAGACAAAGAAATATGTTTTAAATAAAAGTTCTTAGAAGTTAATTATAAAAACTAGTAACCAAAATCAACCTTCTGTTTTGAATTTCAGTGGTATAATGAACAATTACTCTTAAAAAATTTAAATTTCCCTGTTGTCTAAACTATTCAAAAAGCTGTACCTTACAAAAATTCTCATCTTCTCAAACATTAGGTTAGTAAATTGAGAGGTTACATTTTTTAAAATAATTTTGCAGTCTCTAAAAGATTTTTTAAATGAAATTCAAAATGAACGGAGTCTGAAGATTTTATTAATACTTGAGTCCAATTCTCCAAGACCCTTATCCTAAAACCTTAAGCCACAATAAAATACCATCTATTTGAAAAATTAAAGCTACACACTATACTATTAATTCTTCATCTAAGTAAACAGTAAATCACTCTAACTATTAGGTATTTCTGTATTATTCAAGTTTTTAATGTCATACCTATCTTTAAACTCGCTATTGTTAAAGCTTCAACTTCTTCTACCAGGAAAATAAGGATTCTCATCTAACTACTTTAATATAATATTGACTTTGCATACCAACATTTTCCTCCATAAATGGAGTCCTTAATTATAATGTTTTATTCTTAAAACAGAACATTTTCTGGATAAGAAAAGAATAACCCTTAAGTCTCTCTCCTTTCATCAAAATTAAACACTCCAGGCACTCCAGCCTAACAAAACCCAGGCGAAGACGACCATCACAGATGCACTGAGGGCAGGGGCGTGAGATACTACCTTCCTGAAATTACTTCTGGTGCAGCATAGTTGGGGGAGCCGCAACTTGTTCTTAAAAATTCACCATCTGACATCATGTTTGAAAGACCTGAAAATGCACAAAATCAATTACTCAGGATTTCCCAAGGACACAAATAAAAGCAAAACTCCATTAAACAATACAAGTGAGTTTGCATTAAGGAAATAAATCACTTTACTCTTTGCTCCAACAAAACTCTATAGTCTTTTCCATTCCCAAATATTTTGCCACTATGCCCTAAAATTTGTCATGTACTTCAACATTTAAAATTAGTGTACTTTGGGAATTTAATGTGTATATACTAAGCTATTAGTTATTGTGCTTACTAGAATAAACTTCATGTTTAAATTTTATTAGTACAGAAATTACTAAGGAAAAATGTAGAACAGAGTAGAAGAATTAAAAGTTTCTCTTAACCCCTGTTCTGATTCTTTAATAAGATATAATAATTTCAGAAATCAAAGCTTTTTCAGAAATCAAAGCTTTGAATAAAGCTTTGAGTTTCCTCATAGCTTTATTCCAAAAAGACACCTCTGCCTTCTCAAAAATGTCCTCTATGAAAATGATGATCACAGTTGTGGTACAAGAAAATCAAATACTGTAGTCAACTACCAAAGAACAAAACAAAAAATAATAGCTTAGGGCTGGCTGGCACTACTCAGTGAATCTCTATACACTGAAAAATATATATATATATTCAAAACTGAGGAAAATATAAGACTCTCCTCTGATTTGAACTGGAGCTAAGCAAAAGAAAGTTGCAGAGATTCATTTTTCACTCAGATTTAATAATGTTGATGACAATTTATATAAAAAATAAAGGGCAAGTAAATTTATTTTGATGATCCATATAATGTTCCTCAAGCTGAAATTACATTTTTCTCAAGTTGAAATTGGTTTTCTATCATTTAAAATACCGTTTTTTGTCCTGGCTGGTGTGGCTCAGTGGATTGAGTGCCAGCCTGGAAACCAAAAGGTCACCGGTTCGATTCCCAGTCAGGGTATATGCCTGGGTTGTGAGCCAGGTCTCCAGCTAGGGTCGTGTGAGAGGCAACTGATGGATGTTTCTCTCACATGTCCACATTTCTCTCCGTCTCTATCTCCCGCCCTTCCCCTCTCTCTAAAAAGTAAATAAATAAAATAAAAAATGCCTTTTTTCACCCTGGCTGGCATAGCTCAGTGGATTGAGCGTGGGGTGTGAACCAAAGCATCGCAGGTTCGATTCCCAGTCAGGGCACATGCCTGGGTTGCAGGCTACAGCCCCCAGCAACCACACTGATGTTTCTCTCTCTCTTTCTCCCTCCCTTCCCTCTCTAAAAAAATAAATAATTTTTTTTAAAAAACTAGCATCAGACTTTAAAAAAATGCCTTTTTTCCCTAAAATAATTTTATTCATATAGTTTACCTTCTGGCTTTCAATGCTTGCATAACCCCCTCCCAGGCTCTCTCCTCTCTCTCCAGAACTGATCAAAAGGACACACTGGTAAGAGGTCGCTAACTCCTCCTTCACCCTAACAGGCTCTGTCAAATAATGTCTCTACTGCCACCAACTTAAATTGTTTAGCTACTGTCACAAAACTCAATTTTAAAGACACAGAGCTAAGAAAAGAGAATTCCTCATTTTCTCCTTTGTATACGTGCTCGTGAATTGAACGGTGATGATACACTACTCTGGGAAACTCGGTCCCTTACACAAAAGTAAACGTTATCTGAAGACGCACGTCCGTTAACCGCAGTGACCAGAGGAAGCCGTAAACCCCTTACCGAAGTCGGCGATCTTCGCGTTCATGTGAGCGTCCAGCAGGACGTTTTCCGGCTTCAGGTCCCTGTGGACCACCATGTGCCTGTGGCAGTAATCCACGCCGGAGAGGATTTGTTGGAAAAGGCGTCGACTCTCTTTTTCATCCAGCTAAGAAAAGTAGAGAGACATCTTAAAGGTGTGTCTTTCACAAGAAATGCTTCTACCTATCAATTCCCCAAGCTATAAAACTGCAGGAATGCACGAACCCTTCCAAATGAACCTCACTTGTCAGATACTTTGGAAATGCAGAGGAGGGCCACGCAGCCCGGAACAGGCGCGCTCAGGGGGGCCCTGGAACCGAACCGGAGGCCCAGCCCACCGGCGTCAGCACTGCCCTGACGCACCGCCCCAGCCTGCGCTCCTTCCCGTCCCACGAGCCAGCTCAGCTCGCGCCAGGTTCCGCTGGAAACTAGGCGTGCTTTCCCCCGTGAGGTCAAAACGTTTCACCGTCACTGTGCCACGGGGCGTTGAATGATACACAGCAACAAATAAAACAAAGGACCTCCCACAGCTGATAAAAACAGGCAATTAAATGAACGAGTGACAGTGCTCTGGAGAAAAGTAAAGCAGGATAAGGACACAGAGAGTTACACTGTGGTGGGGATACTATTTTAAGCTGCATGAGGAATTAACATTTAAGCACTGCTAATGAATTAGCTAGCAACCATCTTATTGTATGTTCTGAAATAAAAGACATTTCAATTTTAACAAAAGAAAACCCTAATTTCATTTATTTTGTAAAAATATAAAAGCCTTTATCTTTAATCTGCTTACTGAAAAAATGCAGCAAATACATTTTTTAGGTCAATATTTATTTTATTTTTAATTTTTTTCTTTTTTTTTATTGTTGTTCAAGGACAGTTGTCTCCATTTTCCCGCAGATACATTTTTTAAAACACTCTTTTAAAAATTACGTTTCCGGCCTGGCCGGTGTGGCTCAGTTGGTTGGAGCACGGGCCACAGGCTGGATCCCCATCAGGGCACACAGCCCTGATGCGGGTGCAGGCCCCGCCCCCGGTGTGTATGTGCAGCAACCCCAGACAATGCTCCCCTGTCATATCAGTGTCTGTCTGTCTGTCTGTCTCTTTCTCTCTCTCTCTCTCTCTCCCGCTGCCATTCTCTCTCTCTAAAAGCAATGGAGAAATGTCCTTGGGCGAGGATAAAAAATAAAATAAAATAAAATAAAATAAAATATCCTCTTTCCATGTATCTCTATTTCTGCATTTTCTTATTTTACGTGTTTTCCATCATCACTACTTAGACATGCTTGCCCCTGACAAGCCATAGTTAATAAGAAGCTATCAATTCCGTTGGGCGAAGGAGTCTAATACGCAGTCTGTAACACAGGTCACAAATGACCATTCTCGGACCAGACTTGCACACCTTCAATGACAAGGACAATCCGGGAGAAGAGATGAAATAATTTTTTAATGCAGAATTAAAACTACCGAAGTGCTATGAGATGTCCTTCTTCCAAAAAAATACTAATGCATTAGCAATCTAACACCTTTACTTCTAGAAGAAATGTAGGCTCATTTTTTTAATACTTTATATCCAATATACGAAATAAAATAAAGAATGAGTTCCACATGTGAAAGAGAAGAAAACTTAACGGATTAAACAAAAGGTAAGCGGTCACACAAGCAGATAGGCGACTAAAACGAAGACCATACTGTGTCAATAATAATAAACACAGCAGCACGGCTGAAGGCGGAAACTGCGGCGGAAGACGAGAGAAGACGAAGCACACTTCCGGTTGCACGCGGCCGGCGGAGGCGTCTGTCTCCGCTCCCGGAACTACTACGGCGGAAGTGACGTGATCAGATGAGGACACACAGAACCGGAGAGGGACGGCATGTCAAGAGGGGCCACAGTGGAGAGCGGGTGCACAGCGGTAAAACATGCCACCGGCCAGAAGAGCCCAGGACACACGCCCCCAGGGGTGGGGTGGAGAGCCGTCCCGACCTGCCTCTGCACAGACCGCCGGCACACTCAGCGGTCGGAAGTGCTGGGAGATTCTGAAGGCAGGAGCGAGAGGTGGGCTGACCACCGGCTGAAGAAAGAAACTTCAAACTCCCCTCTGCTAGGGAAGGCGACCCGCAGTTTATTCTTCGGTAAGGCTGACCCAGCTCTGTCCTCAGGGACTCCGAGGCAGGGACGGGGCACCAGAAGGAAGACGGGGGGATTCGGTGAAAGTGGACACACGACGCACTAGGAACACCGTGCAGCCTCCGCCCCATCCAGGGGGCTGGCCGCTAGGCTGGCGCTCTCGGGGAGCTCGGACGGTTTCTTCCGGAGCGACCATCTGGTCCAGGGAAAGATGTTCATCATCACTGACATCTGGTGTGTCCCAACACCATGGCCAGGTCGCTACCTCATCGGCCTACGCAGAGGCCCGCCGGTCAGGAAGCTCCACCCGCAGGAGCTCGGCATTTACTGCCGCCCTCTCCGAGGAAGGGGCACTCTCCGAGGAAGGGGCGACCCACGAGGAGGGGCCGATGCACAGAGGACGAAGACCAATGACATGAATGACGGCAGCGCGGTGAGACAGGGAGCACAGCGCGTACAGGAACAGCGCAGGGAACACGGGGAAAAACGTAACTGTCATCTTCAGACAGATAAAGAGGATCCCATTTGTGGAGGAAAAAAACAGGCTATTGAAAGAAAGAAAATTTCAGGAAGCAAGCAAGATCTTTGAAATAGAAAAACGACAACTGAAAGTTTAATAAGCAACAGATAAAAACTGAAGGAAATCCCCACAAAGCAAACTGACCAAAAAAAAGAAAAACAGAAAAAAAAAAAACAAAGATTCCACTTCAACTTGTGCCTGTTTCCATTTTTTCCAGGCAGAAAAGGACAGAGGGCTGGGAGGGGGAGGCAGTACAGTGGACAGAGAAGTACAATATCTAGAATTTAAACGAACCATGTCAGGAAATGGCTAATCAGAATTAACTTGAGGAATGAGTTGAGTCTGACGAAAGTAAACATATGCTACGCAGGATGAATGAACGAAGGATGCGAAGGACTTAGATCGGGAAGGAAACAGAAAGGACTCGCAGTTCCAGACCCGGCTCTTCCCGGGAGAGGCTTCTGGGGGCCACACAGCCTGGGTGTGAAAACAGGTGGGGGCGGGGCGGGGCTCAGTTTTTGTGTCTGGAACTTAAGACACTGCTCAATTGTCTGCTAAAGCTCCTTCCAACTCCAAGTTCTTTCCGTCTGATTCCTACCTCCTTCATGGAGCCTGTACTTGCTACTTTAGGTACATCAGGTTTCTGAAACCAAGAAAGGAATGCAACTTAAAGGCGGCTAGGGTCAGCCAGCACGACCTAGCTCCTTAAGTATTGAAGAACATTTTGTAAGGATTAAATATATACAGAACTTTAAGACAATATATTAAAAGCATTTGTAGGCCCCAAAGCATGAAGTCCGAGGATCGTGAGTTCCGGGGTCTCATTACAATTCTGTCATTAATATATCACATGACCTTGAGCAAATATATACACTGTGAGTCCCCCTTTCCACATCTCTGTAAACTGACTACAAAAATAATCTATAAGGTCCTTACTAGCTCTAATAACCTATGATTCTAGACAAATATATCACTAAGGGAAAAGATTATTAAATAGACCTCTTAACAAAACTGCTTTCTAGTATCTTAAAGCTAGTAAGGGACAAGGGGAGTTACAAAACAGATACAGGATTAAATCGGAACTGCTTACCCTTCCATTTTTACAGATATAATCAAATAGCTCTCCTCCTGAGACATATTCCATCACCATGAAAATGTCAGAAGGTGTACTGATGACCTGGTACCTGGTGAGAGAAAACATTGCCTGCCAACGTTAAAACATGCATGTCCATTCATTCAGTAAATATTTACTAAGTGCCTACAATATTCCAGGTACTGCACTGAGAGCTGGGGAAACTGCAGGAAACAAAACTTCTCTGCCCTCCTGTCTGTCCCTCACCTTCTAGGAGCCAGGCAACAAACATGAAATGGACAGGCAATACATCAGGGAGTGGAACATGCTAGGAAGAGAAAGAGAGCAAACCAGGGTCATCTCTCACATGGAGCGTTCAAGGAAGGCCTCTCGGATAAAGCAATATTTGAGCAGAGCCTCGTGGAAGTCAGGGAGTCAACTGTGCCACTGCCTAGAAAGAAGGTGACCCAGGCAGAGGGAACAGCAAGCACAAAGGGCATCCCCCAGGCGGGAGCCTGCCTGGCACGTTCAAGCAATGGTAAGAAGGCTAGCAGGGTGAGCTGGGAGAGAGAAACAGATGTGGAGCTGAAGAGGTAACTGGAGACCTGAGGACAGAGAACCTTACGAGCCATGATAGAGCTCTGGCTCTTACTCCAAGGGAAAGGAAGGTTTTAAACAAGGCAGGTGTGTGGTCTGGCCCAGTCACACCTTAGCTGTGGCAGCAGCATCAGGAAGAACTGACCACAGGCAGTCAAGGTGGATGCAGGAGCCACGGCAGCCGTCCCTGCGCAACATGGAGGCAACTCAGACGGGGCTGATGGCGATGAAGGAGCTGGACGCAAGAAATGGGATGGAGAGTGGATGTGAGAGCAGCCGGGAAGTTAAGTTTCCACCCCGAGGAACTGGACGTTCGCTGAGATGGTGAAAACTGTGGGAAGGGCAGGTCTGGGAGGGGAACAGAGAGCTCAGTTTCAGCCGCGTGGAATTTCTCGTGCTGCGTGGACATCCGCATGGAGGACTAAAGCAGGCGGTGGGCACGAGCCGGAGTTAAGGGGAGCGGCTTCAAAGCGGACGGGGATGTTCAGGGGTCATCAGCACACGGGCACTATTTGAAACCACAGCCCCTCAGTCAGTGAGAAGAGGTGAGAGTGAAACCAACTGGGGGTCAGCCAGGTCAGCACAAAAGTCGCAGCAGCTTTAACTTACGGTCTGTAGAGCAAAGCTGAGCAGTAAATAAATCATCTGAAAACCCTACGACTGTGAAACAACAGTAATGTTACTGCCCTTCTGAAATATTGGATGCCTGATCTCCTAAACAGTTCTGTTTTATCAGATGGAAGCAACAGGGGAGAAAACCTTTTCGCTGCATTAACCCCAGCGAGGCTCACTGACTCTGGCTGGATGCTGTCCTAGCAAACGGCTGCCGGTTCTGCAGCGCGCAGGACACTGCACGTCACCCACAGAAGGGCAGGGGTCCAGGAGACGAGACAGGATGGGAAAGGTGACTGCTGAGGAGCACAAGGGCAGCACGGGAACACAGGCTTAAGTGACACGGAATGGGGTTAGACAAACACACACGAACAGGGAGAAACTTCAGCATCCTCCAGAACATCCTCCTTCCCTTCCCTTCCCTTCCCTTCCCTTCCCTTCCCTTCCCTTGGAGGTGACAGTCATCCCACCAGGAGGTGACAGTCATCCCACCAGGAGGTGACAGTCATCTTCCTCACCTCTCATATTAACCAGGTAACAGGCACAAGGGAAAAACTGGTAGGACTGCAGTTAGCACAATCAGAGCTTACAGTTTAATGATGTGCGGGTGCCGGAAGAGCTTGAGGTTCTGGATCTCCCTGCGGATCTTCCCCACCACGTCCAGGCTGCGGATCTTCTGCCGGTTGAGGATCTTCACAGCGACTTTGTGCCCGGTCAGCTCGTGCTTGCCGACTGCGGGAGGGGGGAAGCATGTTCACGAGTCAGTGCCAGGCCTGCCCGGGTACTTACGCAGGCGTATTCCAAGGGCAGTCATCCTCGCGTCCTCAGAAAATACTCGAGCCAACTGAACTCCCTTTCACCTCCACCTGGTCTGCCCGTGTTTACAGGAGTGACCGAGTGGGAGAACACAGAAGAAACCGGTAGCACTGGTTCCTTCCAGGAGGCTGGAAGGCTAAGGGAGAAAGATGAGAGACTTCTTTTTTTGCACTTTTAAGTTCTCTTCATTTATTTTTCATTGTTAAAACTATAATCTCACACATATCAGCTGAATCACACACACATTTTTTCTTTTGATGTACAGTTCTGCGGATTCTAACACAGGTGGACCATGGTGTGACCACTGTCTCAATCAGACACAGAAGATGCATCACCCCACAAACCACCCTCCCGCTGTAGCAACCTCCCCACCCGTAACCCCATGAGCCTTTTAAAACTTGGTTTGTGAGCATGTAGTCTCCATTTTTTAACATAAGAAAAAAAATTAAACGATTATCTTTTAATTTTGAATGCAATGCCCTGGTATTCAATGGTGATAGAATTCAGACATTTTTATAGAGGCAAAGTCTCCAGAAACTTCACCCTTTCTCCAGAACCAAGAAGACGGTACCCACTACAGGAGGAAAACGAAGAGGATCCCCAATGTGGCGAAGGAGCAAAGTCCCAGGTTAACAGATACGCAGAAGGCCGGGAGGCAACAGACCCAAACAGAAATGTTGCAGGGAAGCCGAGACGGTTACTTCCACAGGGGAAAACGGACAAGAGTTGTCCGGGTGTGGGAGTGCGGAATATCGCACTGACAGAATTTACAGAGACATTTGAGGATGTGGGGAATTTAAACTTAGTTTCAAAGAAAATGAAACAAATGAAAAAATGAGGGAAGAACTCAAGGAAAATTAAAAGTTCTGTAGAAAATATAGTCATGATGTTGGCTTCCCAAAGTTTTTATACAGTCACAATTATGAAAACATAAAATATAGATTTTTCAAAGAACGATATAAGGTTATTAGGAGAATGAAGGGGTAGAGGGAAGGTATAAGAGAATATCCTCATCTACCATAACAGGAAGTCAACATAAAAAGCCCATCAATAAGAATTAAGAGATAGCTTGTGTACAGGCATATATTAATTAGAAATGTGGAGGGTTTTTTTTTTAAGATTTTATTTCTTTATTTTAAGACAGGGGAAGGGAAGGAAAGAGAAGAAGAGAAACATCGTGTGTTTGGTTGTCTCTCATGTGCCCCCTACTGGGGACCTGGCCCACAACTCAGGCATGTGCCCTAACTGGGGATCGAACCGGCGACCGTTTGGTTCACAGGCCGGCACTCAATCCACTGAGCTACACCAGCCAGGGCAGAAATGTGGAGGTCTGAAAAAAAAAAAAGACAAATACAAGAAGAAACAGCTAAGAGCTAAAAGTGGGGATAGGGAATTCTGTTTTATAAATACACCTCTTAGCACTACTTGACCTTTTAAAGCTTACATGTATTACGTTACAAAAAAATTTAATTTTTAAGTATGTGATTTAGGGTTTTAGCTTTACAGGAAGAAAATGCTCTTTTTGAAATTAGAACGCAGTGTGTAAGACCATTATCAGAGAGCTCTCCCTCTCCCTGGCAATCTGGATCATTACCAGCCAAAAATTATGATAATGGTAACAGGAAATCCTTCGGTATCTGCATTTGTTATGGGCTGCCTGATGTCTCTCCCAAACTTTACATATTGAAACCCTAACCCCTCATACCTCCAAATGTGACAGGATTCGGAGACAGGGCCTTCAGAGAGGTGACTAAGTTAAAATGAGACAATTCAGGTAGGCCGGAACCCCACCTCGCGGGTGTCCCTGTAAGAGGAAATCTGGACACACAGAGAGACCGCAGGGGCACACGTGGGACACTGTGAGCACAGGGGGGGGTGCTCTGCAAGCCACGCTGCGAGGCCTCAGAAGGAACCGAACCTGCTGCCACCTTGATCTCAGGCTTTAGACTCCAGACGGTGAGAAAATAAATTTCTGCTGTTAACGCTATTCAGTCAGCAACATTTTGTTTTGGCGGCCCTAGCAGATGAATACAATATTTTTTTACTATTTCTAAGTTCAAAACTCAATACTGATACTCTATACTTCTTGTGTTTAAAACATTATCTAGCCTGGCTGGTGTGGCACAGCGGATTGAGCATGGGCCTGCAAACCAAAGCATCACCAGTTCGATTCCCAGTCAGGGCACATGCCTGGGTTGCAGGCCAGGTCCCCAGTAGGGGGCGTGCAAGAGGCAACCACACATCCCCCTCTTTCATTCCCCCTCTTTCTCCCTCCCTTGCCTTCTCTCTAAAAATAAAAAAAAGTCTTAAAAAAAAACATTATCTTAAACAAAGAACTTTTCTCAGGCCAATCTTAATAGGCTTTCCAGCTTCATCTGGAATTTGGGACAGAACTGAGCCTCACCATCTCTGCAAACCCCCAAGAAGGAGAACCTGACAGATCAGGTTCAGAGGTTTTCAGCAAGTTCACATTTCTCCCCACCACGCTCACCAAGACAATGAGTGATGGGCCCTCCTGCCCCCACCCCCCGGCCCTGCAATCCAGAGGGCCAACACAAGGGATTGGGTAGCTCCTCTGTATTCTGAATTTTTTAAGCCTTTGCTACTTTGCTTAAATATTTTAATTAATAATGTTAAATCCAAGGCCAAATTACACAGATATTTCACAATGGGAGAAAAAAAGTCTTTGTTAAGTAAGACTCAAAGTGTTTAAGTCATAGTCCTAACTCTCAATCCTTTTCTTAAAAAAAAAAAAAAAAAAAAAGATTTTATTTATTTATTTATTCCCAGAGAGAAGGGATAGGAGAGAGAAAGGAAGAGAGAGAAACAATGTGGTTGCCTCTCATGCGCCCCCTACTGGGGACCTGGCCCACAACCCAGGCACATGTCCTGACTGGGAATGGAACCAATGACCCTTTCGTTCGCAGGCCAGCACTCAATCCACTGAGCCAGGTCAGCTTCCATTTTGACCAGACCCTTTAGTCTTCATGGCGCCTCTACAATGCAAATCTCACAAGCAAACAAGCAAATGTCCGACTGCAGCCCGGCCCGCTGTAACCGAAAGTATTATCTCAGAATCAGAGAATACAGTGCCATTTTCAAGCTACTATAATATAAAAGGAAACTCTAAATTTAACTACCCTTTCTATAGTTCAACTAATGTCAAAACCATCTGTGGCTAAGAAATTACAGCAGCTTCCTGAAAGATGGCAGAGTAACGGAATGCACCGGATATATGACAAGGTCTGTCTGGAAAAAGTCCAGCCATTGTTAATGTAACAAGAATGGTTTGTGCAACATTGATGTAGCCTGGCAGCCAAGGAGAGTGGGCTGAAATGCACATGAGTGAACAATGCTGACCTCACTGCACTAGTCAGTGGGGGGCGGTAGACACCACCGTTGGGTAAGCACGTGTACTGTGTGGCCGTCCATTCAAAATGACTGAGTAGAACACAGACTCTGCATCAAATTTTGCATTAAGCTCGAACATTCCTCTGCGGAAACTATCCAGATGACTCAGAAGGTCGCAGTCACGGGAAACTGGTGACTGGCAGCTTCATCGCAACAATGCACCCCCTCATGCATCCCGTCTCATGCGGGGTGTTTTTGTGAAACATCAAATCACCCAGGTGACTCAGTCCACCCACAGCCCAGATTTGGTGCCCTGTGATTTCTGGCTTTCCCCAAAACTAACATCACCTTTGAAAGGGAAGAGATTTCAGACCATCGATCAGGTTCAGGAAAATACAACAGGGCAGCTAATGGCGATGGGGAGAACTGTGTGAGGTCCCAAGGTGCCTACTTTGAAGGGGACTGAGGCTTCATTGTCTTATATACAGTGTTTTTTGTATCTTGTATCTCCTTCAATAAAGGTTTCTATTTTTCACATTACATAGCTGGATACCTTCTGGACAGGCCTGGTACTTCCTTCTATCAAAACCTCACTAAAACATATGTGAAATTAGTGAGGAAGAAAACTCTAGAGTCACAGCAAAAATGAACTGTGGAAGTCAAGCACATTCTTATTTCCGATAAGGCTTTCTTCAATCTCCAATACCAAGCAGACGTGATTAAGAGCAACTAACTTGGCTGTGAAAATACAATTCAAGAAGTATTTTCTTTCTGAGATCTAGTTTATTGATATCTAAAGAAGTAGTAATCTCATCGGCCCCAACGACCCCCAAAATCTCCAAGCCCTGCCTTACTTATTAGGAACCTTTCCCCATTATCTGCACAGATGAAACATTGGGAACCATGCACAATATTGGTAACACTGGCAGGCTGAGACTTGGAAGTATTACAGCAGAACCCATTCAGGCCTGAACTCCATCCCAAATCAACCAGTCTCCTCTCATATCATGCTCTAATCCATTTAATTTCAGCCCCAAGCAGCTTTTAAGAAACAGCTGGGGTGATTCAGAACAGATGCATATGTTCTGCTGCTAAATAAGGAAGTGCGGGAGGGATTCAAAGCACCCTCTCAAGTGTGCTCCCCCAGCGCCATGTGCTAAGCACCTACTCTGTGCTAAGCACCTACTCGGTGCCAGTTCATGCTGCCAGGAAAAATGGTGCTAACCAAAAGCAGCCTGGGTTCTGTGACCTTGCTGGCCTCCAAGGGTGACCACAATAATTACAGGGTTGGAAGAAAAATTACAGCACTAAAGAAGAAAAGGGGGGCAGAGAATACACATTAAGCTCACCCAAGAAATGAATGTTTTAGGGAAAATTATTAACTACTTCAGGGTGATAGTTAAGACAATGTAGAAGTTATGAAATTAGAGCAGAGCCAGACAAATTTTGCATTGGAAAAAAAATAATTTCAAAAGCAGTCAAGTTATAGCAAAAATGTGACAAAAATTTATGGAACACATACCAAAAAATGAGGAAGAAATTAGCAGGAATAAGAGGGGAAGGAATACCAGGCCAAGTAAAATTGAACTCATGCGTGGAGAGTAGAGTATCATCCCACCTATGAATAATAATAATACAAGTAACCCCCAAAGGACAGACAGAACGAAATCAAGGTATAGCTCAAAACTTTTTTTCCAATACATGACCATTTCATCGAATTATAAATTAGCAGTGCGAAGGCATAACTTCTTCACTTTTGAAACACTAGGGGACAGTCACCAAAATCTAACTACATGAACTGAAGTTCAAACAAAAACGGAGGCAGGGGCCCGGGGGGTCGGTGCCTGGCCAGCAACTGCAGAGAGCTCGTTCGAACGCACGGGTGCGCCCACTCGAGGCAAGAACAAGGCAAACAGACGGGGTTTACTTAGTTCTTCAGTCATGACTAGTTTGTTTTCTTTAAACGGAAAATTAATGTACTACTGTTCATGGCTGGGTAAGCTGAAAGAATATTTTAAGGGCACAAAGAGTCACCAAAGTCCTAGAATAGTATTGAGGGTGACGTTTATTTTCTAAAAATCTGCAGTTCCTCTCCTCAGAATTTAATTTAGGACTAAGTAGGTGAAAAAACGTGCACACATGTTTACTGCAGTGTCTTGTACAAGAACGAAGACCGCAAGTAACTTAAGTGACCAAATGCAAAAAACAGTTTAAAACATTGTTACTCCAACATAATAAACTCTCATAGGAGGACTACAGAAAACATTTTTATAAATGTAAAAAGAGCAAACAAAATTTATCCGGGCATTCTGCATTTTCCAGCCACGCAGACAAGATTTACATGCAAATGACTATGTGAAAAGTTATTCCACGGTGATTTTTTTCAAATTGGACTTACTACATTGTAGTCTTTTCAGTTAAAAAAAAAAATCCAAAGGGAAGTTTAAAAACAAAAACAAGGATAGGTGTTGGCGGACTGAGCCTGCCCAGGAGCAGGACCGCGCGCCCAGCGCCACCACCAGGGGAGACGGCGGTCTGCGCGGGCACTGGCTCCGCACCACGCAGACCTGCGCTCTGTCCCTGCGTGCGGGTGCGCACCACATGCTCGCCGTGGGCGGACTGAACCACTTCAGCCCCCTATTCACTCGTCTGTAAACATAGGAATGCCGCATATCCCACACAGGTAACTGTAAGGAATACGTCAAGTAGTCTGCATGTCCATTGTGCCTGGCACAGAGTCAGTGCTTGATTAAAAAAAAAAATGGTAGCTGTTCCTTCCTAGGGTTCTTTATTTTCCATTTCTCCCTGGCCCGCCCCCCATCCCGACCTGATCAGCCCTCACTGTTCCGGGATAGCCAGCCAGTTTCATCTCAGCTCTTTGGCTGGCCCCCTCCTCCACGGAGAGTCAGTAGCGCGCCCTTGTGCAGGCACATAAGTGTTCCGCAGATAGAAGCTGTAACTTCTCCACATCTAGCTCCCGTCTCCCTGAGCTTCAAACCCACCGACCTGCTCCGTCCTTCCCCTCCCCATCAACGCCAACCCCGAGATGCCTGGCTCCCGCTGTCCAACCCTTTTCCCACTGTGGTGTGAATTTTCAGCAGGTCACTGCCAGACATCTCCTCGAACGGCACCAGGCCCTGGACAGGGACGGCACCAGGCCCTGGACAGGGACGGCACCAGGCCCTGGACAGGGACGGCACCAGTACCACGAACCCGCGGGAACACTGTCGGGTCGCAGAAGAGCACGGATTAAATTGACTTGAATTTCAATCAGATCTGTTTAATGATTACTATTTCTAAAAAATCTAAATATAGTTAATATATAATAGAATTTAAGTATACAATTTACTGTAGTGAACACTCACGACATTCCCAGCATGCACCCACACACGCAGACTCGAAGTCCCACCAGCCCTGGCAGAGCAGCCCCAGGAGCAGCGCCTCACGGGTCAGGACGCACAGCACGACGGACTGACCTGCCCAAGGTCACACGGGCAAGACGGACTGACCTGCCCAAGGTCACACGGGCAAGGCGGACTGACCTGCCCAAGGTCACACGGGCAAGATGGACTGACCTGCCCAAGGTCACACAGGCAGCGAGGGGCCTGCAAAGCCAGACGCTGAGCCCAGGTCCATCTGAAAATATGGTGCTTTTTCCAAATGGTAAGTGAAATGTGATAAACTTTTTAAAAAAGATAATCCTCAAAAGGACATTATACAGTATAATAATACAAATATAAACACCCTTTTATCAAACACAAGGGGTAGAAGTTAACATGTCAGGGGAGTCCTTAATGGACAGTCTTGTAGTTCTGAAAAGAACAGCAGGCTAACAGTTGACTCCCCCATCTGAGAAACAGCGCAGGGCTGCCCACAACGGCGCTGCCGCCACTGTGGCCCTTCTCCTGCGTGAGAAGACGAATCCCGTCTCCTCGAGCCCCGTTTTAACACCAGACACCGAGACGCCGTTCTACGTATGAAGCCAATTTAAAAGTTACTGAAAAACGAAGGTATTATCAGAGGAGAAGTGAAGGGCATAAACTATAAGCATATAAAATACAACGGCAGGTGTAGGGGGTTGAATAGGTTCCCTCCTCCCCAAATTCAACTCTGCCTGGAATCTCAGAAGTAATCATCTGGAAACAGAGTCTTTGCAGACATGGTGAGTTACGGATCTCAACACGAAACCACGCTAGATTGGGGGTGAGCTTTGTATCGAATGCCTGGGGTCCTCCCAGGAAGAGGAGAGAAGGCAGGAAGAGACACCACAGACACACACAGACAGAAGGGGGCCGTGTGAGGACCGAGGCCGGGACCTGGGTTTTGCGGCCACCAGCCAAGGAACCCGGGCAGCCACCAGCAGCCGCTGGGAGCCGGCAGCCGCTGGGAGCGGCAAGGCGCGGAGGCTCCGCAGTGCTCGCCAAAGGCTGCGTGACCCCGCTGACCCCGACCTGTGAGGGAATCGGTTTGTGGTGTTAAGCCACCCGGTTTGTGGCTCTTTGCTCCCACAGCCCCAGGATGCTGTAGGATACAATAGGTTTATCAGTTTGGGAGTGAGTTTTCTGAAATGATATTCACCATGAACATTCACAAGTTCACAGAGCTACTGTCTTTGGAAAACGGGTTTTCCGAACGGCACTGCACACGGCGGTGCACTCTTCAAGGAACACACTGTACAGAGCCGGGGGCCCAGCAGATGCCCGGGGGCGTGACGTCACTCACTCCCCTGTGCCCTCCCACGGCGACATCCGAGGAGTCCTCTGGCTGGACGGGGCTTCCCGCTCCCAGCACCACGTGCTCTGGGCTGCAGGTCCCCGCTCCTGCGGTTCTCTGCTCCCTGCAGCTGTGTCTCCTCCTTCGAGAACTATCCACAGCCAACCCTTTCGGCCCCTTCTCCGACGCTCTGATCTGGGGCCTCTAACCTTCTATGGGCTAGAAGAATCACAAAACTAAAATTATTAAAATAGATTTCATACAGTATGCTCTACGAAACCCTAGGACTGGAGACTCTCCACAGGAAAAAAAAAAATTCACAATCAAGAAAATCTGGGGAAGGACATCTGTCTTCCCGTTCAAAGCCGCCGTGGGCGCGTCACCCACCCCGAGGCTGCGGGTCCCCTCCCCATCAGGGCCCACGCGAGGAGCACCCAGTGAGTGCATCAGTGAGGGGAGCGACAAATCAGCGTTTCTCTCCCCCTTCCTCGCTCTCTTTCTCTCTCTCAAATCAATAAATGATTTTTTAAAGCAGATGTTTGCACAGAATTTAAAAACAAAAACAAAACCTTGCCCTGACTGGTGTGGCTCAGTGAGCTGGGCATCACCCCACAAACTGAAAGGTTGCTGGTTCGATTCCCAATCAGTAGACACGTCCGGGTTGTGGGCCAGGCCCCCAGGTTGGGGTGTGGGGGGGGTGAGAGGCAACCAATGTTTGTCTTTTACACCGATGTTTCTCTCCCTCTCTTTCTCCCTCCTTTTCTCTGTCTCTAAAAACAAATAAATAAAATCTTTAAAAAAAGAAGCTCATGGACTTCCAGCCAAGATGGAGGTGTAGGTAGACGCACTGTGCCTCCTCGCACAACCAAAAGGAAAACAACAACAATTAAAAAAAACAAAAAACCACCAGAACTGACAGAAAACCGAACTGCAAGGAAGTCTGACAACCAAGGAGTTAAAGAAGACACACTCATCCAGACCAGAGTTCCGGCCAAGCTGGAGGCGTAGGTAGAAACCCTTTGCTTCCTCTCACAACCAAAAGGAGGATAACAACCAATCTAACATCAATAAACAACCAGAAGCACCAGAAAATCAAACTGCATGGAACTCCGACAACCAAAGAACTAAAGAAAAAATCAACCAGAACCACCAGACGGGTGCGCCAAGACAAAGAAATAAGGCCCAAATGAAAGAACACAGCAAAACCTCAGAACTAAGTGGTGAGGACATTGCCAACCTAACTGATGGAGAATGTAAAGCCCCGGTAATCAACATGCTCACAGAACTGATTGAGCTTGGTCAAAAAATGAAAGGACAAATGAAAGACACCCAAAATGAAACAAAGCAAAATATTCAGGAAACCAACAGTGATAAGAAGGAAACGAGGATTCAAAGCAACGATGTGGAACAAAAGGAAGAAATAAACACCCAACTGGATCAGAATGAAGAAGGAAGAATCCAAAAAAATGAAGAGAGGCTGAAGATTTTCTGGGACAACCTGAAACGTTCCAATATCCAATCACTAGGATGCCAGAAGGAGAAAAACAACGAGAAGTTGAAGACTTTTTTGACCAAATAATGAAGGAGAACTTCCCCAATCTGGTGAAGAAAATAGACTTCCAGGAAGTCCAGGAAGCCCAGAGAGTCCCAAAGAAGTTGGACCCAAGGAGGAACACACCAAGGCACATCATCATTAAGTTACCCAAGATTAACTATAAAGAGAGAATCCTAAGAGCAGCCACAGAAGACAGTCACCTACAAAGGAGTTCCCATAAGGCTGTCTATCAGCTGATTTCTCTAAAGAAACCTTCCAGGCAAGAAGGGGCTGGAAAGGAGTATTCCAAGTCATGAAAGGCAAGGACCTACATCCCAGATTACTCTATCCAGCAAAGCTTTCCTTTAGGACGGCAGGGCAGATAAAGGGCTTCCCAGATAAGGTCAAGTTAAAGGAGTTTGTCATCACCAAGCCCTTACTATATGAAACGTTAAAGGGATTACCTTAAAAAAGATAAAAAATATGAACAATAAAATGACAACAAACTCACAAGTATCAACAAATGAACCTAAAAGAAAAGAAAAACAATGAAAACAAAAACTATGCAACCAACCAGAACAGGAACAGAACCAGAGAAATAGGCATCACACAGAGGGAGTCCAGTGGGGAGGGGGAAAAACGGAATAGGGGGAAAAGGTTCAGGGAGGAAGAAGCATCATTGGTAGGCATAAAACAGATGGGGAGAGATAAAAAATGGTACAGGAAACAGAGGACTCAGAGAACTTACATGTACGACCATGGACATGAACTAAGATGGAAGGAATGTTAGAGGGGACGGGGGGGGGGGGCGCGGGTAAAGGGGGAAAAACTGGGAAAACTGTAATAGCACAATCAATTAAAAATACTTTTAAAAAAGAAGCTCGCTATGCGTAGTAACAGGAAAGGCTCTAAAATGCCCAGTAGTAAAGAAACCCCTTAAAAGTTGTCTACGTCTTAACTGGAGAGGTTGTTCCTCCTGAGGTTTTACAACAATGCCCCCACACTGATGACTCTCCCAGAGTGGGCAGTAGTCAGTCTAACCACTCTCTTCCTCCCTCTTTTTTCCCAGCACATCTCGTCAGTTTAACGCCATCCTACGATAATCTGTGCTTTCGTTACTTACAGGAACAGAAATATTTGCCTTGAACTCAGTTACCGAAATACTTCAATGTTAGAATTTCAGAAGCATAATGCTTGCGGAACTATAGTGTCTTACACCTTAGGAAATACACATGGTCACATTTAAGCCTCGCAATAATCCTAGCTTTCTCAAAACGAGACTGGAGATTCCCCACCGACGAAACTCAGTTGCAGCCAAATTAAGTGCTCCTCCCTAATCAGTCAGGGCCATACGTGGACCGTGCCAGGAGATGCATGGCTGAGATGCCCCCCTTTCCAGAGCCCCAAGTTTTCCTCTCCACACTTGCACTGCTTTGCAGTGGTGCGGAGGTGCGGCTTCCGGGCAAAACAGGACATCTGCAGACCACTGACAGCAAAGGTTACCGGAATTCCCGTCTCCCTCCCAAGAGGGGCAGAGCTGTCACCTAAATATTAGCTAACGAGACCCTCTCTTGCTCTCCAAAGGGAACTCTGTCTCACTGTGGGACATTGTAACAAACGCTCTTCTAATCAGACACGTAATCCTGAATTGAATCAAGATCATACTTTGAAAGAGAGGATTTTAAATAGGAGAGAGATGCCACCCACAAAGACAGAAATATCTACTGAGAATATTCTAATCACCTAACGATTTCATCCCCATTCTAAAATCGAAAGGATAGAAATCTCACAACTAAAAATACTAGCGAAGAAAACCATCCTGGAGAGGGGTAAGCTTTAACAGCCATACGTGGAAATTTGAGAAAGCTACCTTTCTACAAAACATTTCAGGCGCCCTGAAAGGCACGCCACGCATCCATGTCTCACTGCCCCCCCCCCCCCCCCCCCGCATGGCTCAAGCATTAGACAGTACAACTGAAGCCCAGTGTGGCTCCTCCCAGATGCGCCTCCTCCCTCTCTCCCCAGAGGTAACCCCTCTCTTGAATGTGGTGTTTGCCTTTCCCATAAGTATGAGTCCACAAACAATACAGGAAGATTGTTTTCCCATGCTTAGCTTGCCAATTTAATTTTGTGTATTCTTTCACCACACACTTCAAAAGTACAAAAGGATACACAGTGACATGTCTCCCTGCGACCTACTTCCCCTCCCCTGAACAACTAATGTAACACCGTTTCATTTGTATCTTTAAAGAGACACTCTATACAGGAGCAAGTATTTGCACTTAGATACATAGCTGCCCTGCTTTTGTACATGAATGGAAGGTATACTATAGGCATTGTTCTATTACCCCCTTATTTTTCCTTTTAAAACATACACCTTGGGCCCAGGCTTGCGTAGCTCAGGGGCTTGAGCGTGGGCTGCGAACCAGGCATCGCGGGTTCGATTCCCAGTCAGGGCACATGCCTGGGTTGCAGGCCATGGCCTCCAACAACCGCACATTGATGTTTCTCTCTCCCTCCCTTCCCTCTCTAAAAATAAATAAATAAAATCTTTAAAAAAAACATACACCTTGGAAACTGTTTCTTAAATTATATAGTCTCTTGCTTTTTTTTTCATTTTTGCAAGGCATATCACTATATGAATAAACCATAATTTAACCATAATCCTATTAGAAAGTTAGTTCCAATCTTTTGCATTTACAAACAATATGGCAATGAATGACCCATTATTTCACACAAAGGAGTATACAGAATAAATTCCTAGAAGTTGAATTACTGCGTTAATTTTAATAAATACCGTCACACTCTAGAGGGATGATACCAATTTGTATTCCAACCAGCAATGTAAGTTTTTGCATGTTTTTTTAAATTTACATAAATATCGAGCATACATATCCTTCTACTTCTTCCACTTTAGTGACCTAATTTTATATACTTGTGATTCACCCATGCTGATGTATACAGTTCATAGATTTTTTACTTAAATGTTTAAATAACTTGCCCTGTGACTCATTTACAAAGAAAACACTCACCTATTTAACTGACATTGCAGTTTTATGTGGAAATACTCGTCAACTAAATAGATCCTATGCACAAACAACGCAAAGGCAGCCTTCTCTGGGAGCGCTGACAGGACACTGCCATTCTGACTGCCTGCAGCCTCCCGCGAGTCTTTGTTCCGAGTCTTTGTTCGTGGGGCCCTCGTACTGGTCCACCTGGGGGAACGGGGCGTGGACCAGCCACGGAGGGGAGACTGACACCTTGACTACAGGTGTGGGGGCCTGGGAGTGACAAAAGACAATTCAAGCACAGTTCCAAATTAACCCTAGTTGTCTGTTTAAACTTTCCTCTCAAAAAGTCAGGGTTAAGTTACCAAAGGATTTTTTTTTTAGCCTGTAATAGGAAACAAAATAATCATCATGAATTTACAGTTCCCTCATAGATTCCTTTTCTACGTTAATTTTACCAGTGTGTTTAGCTAACTTTAAAAGCTCTTTCTACTCCAAATTATCTCCAGTGAAATAAATGGCTAATCATATTTCTCATAAGAATTCTTGTCACATTAAGGCTAGTGTACTTTGCCGGTATCACCACTAGAGGAGCTATTGTTGCCTGTTCACTGAGCATCTATATCCTTCTCTCTTAAGAATATCCATTTCTGTCTGGGGATCTACCCTGTCCCCCTACACTATCCCAGTACTTCAGAAGAAGGTCCCCCTCCCCCACCTGCTACACACACACACACACACACACACACACACACACACGAGTGGCCATATCCCTCCAAGGGCAACTCCACTCCCCTTGCCAGTGCCTACCTAGGAACCAAAGCCCAAGCCAGGTGGCAGAGGGCATCCCTGGCCAGAGGGACTGGAAGAGCCGATGAGGTTCATGAGAGGAACACCAACATTTCCTCCAGAAAGAATTGCAGAAAGAGATGTTCTCGCTAGGCTGCGCTGAATTTTCTATCGGGGCACAAAGCACCCCAACAGTTTAACAACTTACAAATGCACTCGTTAAGGATTTTGACCAACACCCAGTGATGCATCTACGGACAAGCTGAGCCGTCTCTATGAGACCTAGGATCCTGCGGCTCACACTGGCCCCACTACATGTGACGAAGCTGCCGTCTTGGACGGTGAGGCACAGGGGGAGCAGGGAAGGGTGAGGGACAGCAAGTCACTGTGGCTCACGCCACAACCGCATCACAGACCGGATCCGGGAAACAAACAAAAAAAATTTCCTCTTGCCTTCCTATCTGCCATGCCAAAAGCTGCCTAACAAATTTAAAAAACATAAAAAAAGAGACCTGATTCTGCTCAGGTCTGTACTAGGAGAACGAGCATCCCAACCCAAGCAGAGCTGTGGAAGGGGCGAAGGCGTCAACACGGCCACTGGCCACCACCATTTGGGGCAGGGGGGAGGGACAAACGAGCTTTTCTTACCACTACTTGTAAACTAAAAGCAGTCTGCGACTGCTACCCAGCAAAGCGACAGCACACCAAAATAAACAAATAACCTCGGGAACACGACCATCTCGTGACCTAACACAGACCCACCCGCATGGATGCTATCACCCTATTCTGCCATTTGCTTCTTGCTTTTGTACATCGTTGGCCCTGCTGATTTTCATCAGAAGGTCTCGACAGTTGCTTCCCTGTGCGGCTCTACAGCAATTTTTCGGTTCTATGGGTGAGAAAGGGCAAAAGAAGGAAGGGTTCTCCTGTTCCATCCCCAGATAAAATCAGAAAGTGTTTATTTAACTCTAGTAGAACAAGGCTCAGTTAGTTAATTCACTGTACAGACTTGCACAACTTTTCTGTCCTTCCGGTCGAACATTACCTGCAAGTCACAGGCTACTCCTGGAAAGCCAAGGCATGAATTCTGGTCAGTGTCATACTTTTTTTCCTCTGCCTCCCTGCTAACAAAGTCAAATGTTTTAAAGACAAAAATTATGCCTCACAAAGTTTTCAGTTAAACTTCCTGAGCCTAAATTGATGGGCCAAAGAACAAACAAGTTTGCTATTTGCAGGATACTGTTTGAAACACACGAGTAAGAGAATCCACACACTTTAAAAAAGAAAGTTCACATGATGAGCACTAAATTGCGTACTAAGACCTAAGTGCCCAGTGAAAACAGAGGGAAAGGGACTCCATTAACGATCTGGTGAACACTATCCGGGTGCAACATCCGCAGGAGCTGCCAGGGTCGGGCTCGGCGCAGGGACTGCAAGGGGGTCCCTCGGAAACGCTGCAGGCGAGTCTGCACTCAGAACAGAAACCAGGCATCGCAAACACAGGACCAGGTTATTGTGCACCGGCTGCTCCGAAAAATAATTAGTCACCCTTTCCGACAGGATGGCCATTTTTTTTTCCAATTGGGTAAGCTACCCCTAAAGCAACCTGACTTTGGGGGGACACAGTCCACACTGGAGAATCAGCCGAGGCAGGCACGCCGACAGCCCCCCGAACAGGACGGAAACGCGGACAAAGCCGAGAAATGCCGGGGAAGCGGTGGGCTGGCCCCGAGCCGAGCGAGCGCGCCCCGCCGGGGCGAACCGGGGCGAACCAGGGCGCCCCGGCGGAGCGCGCCGCGAGCCCCCGCCCGCACCTGGGAAAGTTCGTCCCGCCGCGTCTCCGCCCCTCGCGCGGGCGAGCCCCCGGCCGCGGCGCCGTCGCCATGGCGACCGGCCCCCGCCCCACCCCACCGGCCCGGGAGGCCCCGGCCGGCCGCGGCCTCGGGCTCCGCGCCCGCCGGACGCAGGAGCGGGGCTGTCGAGCCCGGGGACGCGGGGCGCAGGGGGCGTGGGGGATGAAGCGGCGCGCGGAGCAGAAGTCGCCGGCCCGGGGCCGCGGCCCAGCCTCGGCCGGGGGTCCTCACCCTTCACTTTGCCGAAGGTGCCGACCCCCAGCGTGTCCCCCAGGATGTAGTGGCCGATCTTCACCCGCCCGTCGTGTTTCTGCTTCTCGGCCGTCGCCATCTTCCTCCAGGAACTGAGCCTGCGCATGGCGCCGCGGGAGGGGGCGGAGGGGGCGGGCAGGGCCGCGCCGGGGGCGGGCGGGGGTGTGGGGACGCGGGAGGGGGGCCCCGCCGCCAGCCGCCGCCCAGCGCAGCCCGCCGAGGCCCCGCCGCCGCCGCCGCCGCCGCCGCTGGCGCAGACGCTCCCCCTGGCGGGGCGGGAACCGTCTCCCGCGCTCGCCCGCATCTCAGCCGCGCGGCGCCCGCCCACCTGCCCGCGGGACGGCAGGCTGGCCGGCCGGCAGGGCCGCCCCCCACGCCCCGGGCTCCTTCCCCGCTGGGGTCTGCCCTGCGGATTTCTGCCGGGTCGGGGGGCCGCTCTGCGGTGCCTGCGGCGCGCTCGGGCCGAGCGGAGGGGCGGCTGGTTCCCAGTGCAGCCTGCACTGGAACGTGGTGAGGACACCGCCCTGCCGCCGCCTTCCAGCCTTTGCATTTTCCCTGCGCGGGTGGAATCCCGCAGCCACGGGCAGTTGTCAGTTACTTCTGTGACGAGTCCCCCACCCCCCTCCCGCCGCTCCTTTTTTTTTTTTTCAATTTTTTCAATTTTTTATTTTTTTACTTTGAGCCCGTAAGTTGCCCTTGGGCACCACGACAGCTCGAACGGCGTTGTGGGGTTTGCTTCCACCTGGGCACCTTCCTGCAATTTCCTCCCCCAAGCAGGCTCTGATGGAAGGACTAGGTTGGGGATATGTGTGACTATATTGGTGTTCAAGGACTGGAATATTGCCCACACATTTTGATGCATGGGAATTGCATTTTAGGTTACCATTAAAATGTAGACTTTCACTGAACTGAAAATAACGCTTACAAGTTGCACCCACCAGATCAGTCGACAGTTGTTTTTTTATGTCAGTAAAAATGAGCGGCATTTAAACTATATTTTAATGAGAACACTTTCTCACCATCTGTAAATGAAAATGATTTGCACTTTTCAATCTGAAACAGCTCTGGCATGAAGACTTAATCGCTTTCTGGTCCAGGGGGCTCGGATGCCACGGCACTAACTCCCCAGGGCCCTGGAGGCATGTGTGGGCATGCCCTCCTTGGGCATCCTTGGGGCAACTCGGGCTGGACTCTTACCAAGTGTTGAACCACTTTTCGGTTTTTCCTTCACTGAAGGGATGGATGTTCCTGTGAACTTGAGAATGTGCTCTTTCTAATCCAAGCATCTTTATTACATCTTTTCCCCAATATGGACATCTTTTGGGACATTTTATTCTGGTAACTACGCAGTTGATGAGGGCACCGTGGATCCCCACCATATTTCTCATGATCTACACGTAAAGGCTGAAACAGAAGGCTTATCTGAATTCTTGGTAAATTTATGACGAATCTGTTGTGTACAAACAAGAGACCCCCACACACTCTGCCACAGTTTGTAATCTGCCCGGGGGCCTCTGAACTATTGAGCCAAAATCCAGGCGAGGAATGTGATGACTGTCCTCCGCAGAGGCTGCCAACACGGAGCCGAACAAGAGGAGGGGACAAATATTTATTATGCTTGGAGAGTAAGATCTGGGCTATTATCTATACAAATGGCATCATGTTATATCACAGGGGAAGTAGAGAGTATACTTATTTTTAATAAATATACTTTGTAAACAACAAAAGGAATTTTTAAGTGAGTTCATTACTCAATGTGGGCAGAATGTAGTGTCCAAAAAAGGCAAAAAAAAAAAAAAAAACCTTTATACGATCTTAATTTTGCAGTGTCATAGCACTTGGGCCAGTGTCAATGGGCAGAGTTTGACTCTTCATGAAAATAACATTAAAAACTAAAAGACTAAAAATGTTATTTTCTCCAATGAAAGTTACCAACTGTCCTAACTTGTGCAAGCTGTTTATTTATGAAATCAAAGCAACGTGCATTAATTACTGCTGTGTTTCCAGCCAGGTGCTGCAGAGGAAGGAAAAGCCTTTGAGCTCAGAATTACACAAAATGAGCAGAGCGAAGTTACAACTGTCCTTGGAGAGGGCATCAGTTCCTGCTTTATTGAGGACTGCTTGTATTCTGAAGGGCCAAAATGCCAAGAACTCTATATTACTGAGATACTTAGGAGGGGCAGTTGTTACTGTTGTTATTTTGCTTTCTGGTTCCTTCACCTTCACTGGTTTGCCTTGGGAGTTCCTGCAGCTCAGGCTTTGGGGGTGTCTACCAAGCAGAAAGCGCTCTCTGGATTCTCTTAAAGGGAAAAAAAAGTTAAATTTCCTCCTACTCAAATAAATAAATTAAATTACTTTAAATATGTATCTGTTATTTCTTTTAACCTAAAAGAAAAAAATCACAAGGTTCCTCAGCTCTGCCCAGTTCCAGGAAAGCCACAGAGCATCTTACAGGGGAACAGACAGAAGCTGCATTTCGCAAACCCGCTGCCAGTCTCTTCCTGAAACTATGAAGACCTGACTCAGAAAGTAACATAAGCTTTGTTGTATAGCAGAAATATCAGAAAAGTTTGCTTTTCTGCTTTGGGGTTATTTTAGATTATAATTCTATTTAGTAAGTATGTATTAAATGCCACAATTCACTCAAAAGCATTGCTGGAGAAATAAAACCTAAAATCATAGATCGAAGAACTGACTGGCAACTTAGAAATCATCTTATCCAGTCTCCCATAGTCTGAGCAGCTTATACTGCTGTGGTCTTTCTTGTCCTGTTAAAAACTGAATGTTTCCCTGGCTAGCATAATTCAGTGGATTGAGCGCGGGCTGTGAACCAGTGTCACAGGTTCGATTCCCAGTCAGGGTACATGCCTGGGTTGCAGGCCATGACCCCCAGCAACCACACATTGATGTTTCTCTCTCTCTATCTTCCTCCCTTCCCTCTCTAAAAATAAATAAAATCTTTAAAAAAACACACTGAATGTTTCTAAGAAAGCAAGTAATTAAAATAAGCCTTCTTTATTTCTTTGCTTTTCCTCTTTCCTTCATTCCTTTTTCAAAATGTTTGCCACGTTTTCTTCCACTCTCTCTTCCTGTTATTCTCCCATTGACCCCTTCCGCAGACCTTCACTTCCAGGCCCTGATAACTACCAGACACTGTGGAGAGAGATACAAAATGACTCTGGAGGAGCTTCTAATCTAGGGTTCTCTCGAGTTCTCTCCCCCCTCCTCCTGGAATAGATGCCCTTCACATGTCCGACATCTTCCAGCGCAAATACCAGGATAAGGTAGACTGTGGCTTCCACCCAGTTTCTGGACCCATCCGTTCTAACCCTGCCCCTATCAAAGCAAAGTAAATTGGAACATCAGTGGGCAGGAATGGCATTAGAGAAGGAGCCTTGAATCCACTCTAGGCGAGGGGAAAAGTACTTGTTTTCAGACTTCAGCCCTTCAGCTTTTATTAGCACAAGTAAGTCACAGTACATTTCAGTGCTGATGAGCACACACCAGGATGACCCAACACTGGGTGAGACGCTCAGCCGCTCTTGTTGGCTGCTTCCTCTGTGGCCCTTCAGAGATTCTAAGGGAGCCGAGGCCTCCTAGCCTTCTCTTCTCAAAGACCTCACGGTGTTAGCACACCCGACACTGTCAGGTGGACATTACACTTCCTCCACGTCTTCCTCTAAGTACGGTCATCAGAGGTAAGAATTCTGAGCACTCCATTGCTATTAATGCAGCCTCATATTCCCTTAGCTTAGTTGCAGTTACGCTGTGACTAATATTCAGTATTTATGAGACAAACAACTAAGTAGGTATTAGGCAGTTTGCTAGGACTCAGAAAACAAAGGAACAGCATCTGCCTGCAACAGGTCATAGCAATGTGATAGATGCTACAGTAAAAACACATCTGGCTGGTGTGGCTCAGTGGATGGAGCCCCAGCCTGCGAACCAACAGGGTTGCGGGTTGGTTTTCCAGCCAGGACACAAACCTGGAGTGCGGGCCAGGTCCCCAGCAGGGGGCGTGTGAGAGGCAACCACACATTGATGTTTCCCTTCCCCTCTAAAATAAATAAAATCTTAAAACACACACACACACACACACACACACATATATGGCCCTAACAGGATTATGAGAGGAGGGTATAACCTTTAACTGTGGAGGCCCATGAGGGCTTGCACTTGAATAGATTTAGAGGAGCACTGAGAGATGGTGCTTCGTACTCAAAGCAAAGGGCGGCAGCCAAGGGCATGGGGCAACTTGGGGTAGGCATCCCACGCAGGGGACGAGCACGTGCAGCATCACGGAGGGGAGGAGGCCCGAGGCCCTCCAGAGAAGAGCCAGTGGTTACAGGGGTCGAGGTGAGGGCGCGCTGTAGACTGAACCCTTAACCCTTGAGGTTTAACGCGATCCCCAGGTAGATAATGTAAGAAGTGAGCTGGATTATAGGACACCCTGCTAGCGTGTGAGAATTGGGTCAAGTTTCAGATCCAGACGACCTTGGATCGGCCTTATAGTGTAATTCACCAAGCTGTGCTTAGCTGTGTCCTAAGGTCTTAAACAGTGCTGTCAGCGTACTACTTCTGTGTTAAGGCAAACATTTCCCACACTTCCCTGGCGGGGGAGATACCGAGATCACGAAGGTGGTTTTCCCAGGGCGAGGCTTCTCCATTGCACTCCGGATGTGCTGACCCCTACGATTTCCCCGAATGTGGGAAACTTAACTGCATAATTTGTGGTAGTCGGAGGGCCGTGATAGTGCTCCCTCTGGATTGAAAAAGAAGCAAATATTTCCACTTTCCTTTCTGGTTAGTGCCTGTGAGCCACAGAAACGCACCTCCTCAAGGATACAAAAATAAGAATGCCGTTTCGGAGTTAGACCAGTGTTTGCAAGCCATGAGTATTCTGCCTGTTCGACAGTTAGATTTCTGACCAATTGGCAAGCCTATTTGCAAACAATTCTTAATTATCTGGGAGTGCATGAATCATGGGAGCAGGCAAAGTGCATGGTGTGGTGGAGAAGTTGGACTGATGGAGAAAGAATGACCTTGAGACTGAACTTGAGCTCATGTGGTAGGAATCGCAGGAACATCCTTCCTCTGCTCTCTTTGCCTTTCATCTGAATCCCCACCAAGTAGCTGAGGAGCATCAACCAGGGATACTCCCCAAAGGCTTAACCCACCCACCCCTGGACAGTGAGAGGTGATTGTGCTCGCTTCAGTGTTGTTTTTTTTGTTTTAGGGTTTGTGGTGTTTTTTTGTTTGTTTGGACAATAATGGCTTTAAGTGCCTGACAGATACTAAATCTGAAATTAGGGCATTTTAGTGCCATTACTTGAAGCATACACGTGCCTTTCATTCTATGACTAACCTGTGTGGATGAAGTGTGCTGAGTGAGTGACTGAGGTGGGCATGGGTGGGGGCGGGGTGCATGGAGGAGGAGGGGGATCATCAAAGGAGGGAGCGGGGTTAAGGGGGCCTTTGGAGGGCTCAGCCAGAATCACCCACATTAAAACCGTGAAAGGCCCCAGCAAGACTGTGTAACTGTGCAGGTTACTCCGTTCTTACTGACACAGCCACCTCCGAAGGTCCTATTCCAGGTCCTCTGGAAATAGTACCATCTTCTCACACGGCTCTCCAAAGCTCATTCTCCAAAGCTCATTAGCATGTTCGAGGGTCAAAAGGATCAGGGAGAGGCCAGAGTGAGTGGTGCTCACTCCAGGAGCTTATTTACACAGGCTCCCCCCGCCCCCACCGCCTCTTCCAGCCTGTGGTTTCCGTGAACCAGAGTGGAGTATGATACCCCGCTCTGGGGGCACAGAGCAGTCCTGGGGCTGTTCCGCTAATGGTAACTGCAGATGAGACTCTGGGCCACGTCACTGGGCGCCCTGAGCCCAGAGCAGCCGTTGGGTGAACCGCTAGTGACGGCGCTGCAGAGAAGGCGGCTGACGCTGGCCCCGAGGTGAGGCCCGCCCGGCACCCCTGCAGCACATTTACCCAGCAGCCCCCGAAGCAAGTGTTATCCAGCTCCTGCAACCACAGTGCCTCAAGCTGCGGGGACTGTTTGGAAGAAATTAGCAGATACTGAAAGCTCTCTTTGAAACGCACAGAGAGGGCTGACTTATTTGGATGGCTTCCTTGGGGTGAAGCTGAATATTTTTCTACAATTAACGGTTAGGAAAAACTTGAACTGTCTGTGAAGGCATTTTACCCTTAGCAAATTCATCTTGACCAGCTCTGTTCCCCAAAGGGAAACTTGAACTCTTTAGACGTGAATGTCACTGGGAGGGGTCAACCCAGGGAATGGAGATTTGCTCTCCCACAGGGGCCTGAGGCTCAGGGAATTATGGGGAGAATGTCAGAACTGGGAGCTTAAATCTTACTTCACAGTCGAGGAAACTGAGACCAGAAAAACTTCCTGCCTCGACTTGAGGAAGCTAGACCAGTCTCCAACGCCCTGTTTTATCAGTTAAAAAAAAAAGAAAAGAAAAGAAAAGAAAAAGGCCTGCCCCGGCCTGGTAGGTCAGTTGGTTAGAGCATCATCCCGACATGCCAAAGTGTGTTCGATCCCCAATCAGGGCACGTACAAAAATCGGCCAATGAATGCATGAGTAAGTGGAACAAACGGATGCTTTTCTCTTTGTCTATCGCCCTCCCTTCCACTCTCTAAAATTTATACACATTTTATCTAAGATTTATTTATACAACTTGTAATTGTACAAATAAATAAAAATACAAAGACCTTTCCCTTAAAGGATTTATTAATTTTTCTCCGCGTATTAACACTCAGGAGTTCAAGTCATTTTAGACATTTTGGAGAGCAAAGCTAATACTTTTTACACTTGCTAGATATCTATTTGCAAAGCCAGATTAAATGTAACATTCCATCAGAATACGGCTTGGCTTGCCTCTGGGCACTCCCAGCTTACACACAGACACACAAAATGTGTCCAAGAAACTGGTCACAGCTTTTACAATCCTCAGCCCAATCAAGGACACAGATGCCCAAAAGGGAGAGATGAGTGAAGAAACTTCTTTGAAGAATGTGTTCTTCAACCCAGCCTTCTTGGAAAAGAGGGTTGATACACTCTAGCGCTAAACCTGGCGAGGGGACCGTGCAAGGAGAGAGAGCTCTGAAGTGTGTTTTCTGCTTCTGCCATGAGACCTGCTGGCACTGAGGAATCTGTGCAGGCTGGGGTGGGCCGTCTCCCGGGGGCCCCTCGGAGAGGCGGCGTGGGGTCGTTTGGGACCCCACAACAGGACCCTCAGAGGCAGAGAAAACTGCAGAAGAGGCTGGATTCCCAGGGCTGGGAAGGGCTCACACAGAATTATTTCAAACTACGACAGAACTACAGGAGAAATAACCTCCAAAAAGGTCACAGGAGTGCCCAAGAGAGGAAGTCAGGTTAATCATCTGCAGGGTCCGGCCAAGGAAGCACCACCCCACTCCCTCACCCCGGCTCCCTCCTCCCATCCGCCCCTTAGCCCCACTGAGAAGTGAACTGGCAGCTCACAAGCCCTGGGGCAGCTGTGTGAGGCTGGGATGAGGGGCATCACGGCCCCTCTCCCCTGCGCCCCCCTCCACTGCACCCCTCCCCACCGCACCCCTCTCCCCTGCAGCCTTTCTCCACTGCGCCCCTTCCACTGCACCCCTTCTCCACTGCCGGCTTCCAGCCCACAGGAGTCCCAAGCTCAGAGATAAGAATGAAGGACAAGTCAACCCTGAGTTTTGACTATTACGTAGGACCATCTTACTTATTGAAATAAAGCTGTTTTCACAGCTGACCGTGACTGGAGGGTGTTTCTCACTGCGTGGGAGTGGTCTAAGATCACGAGGGTGAGACAGCGGCCTCACGGCCGGCACCGGAGCACAGTCCCCCCAAATAAAGGTGAGGGCGCACGAACAAAGGCGGGTTTTCCTCTCCGTCTATGGCTCTGTGGACCACTTCCACACGCGAGGAACTGGATTTCCTTAACAAACCAGCCCTCCACCTTACTATACAGAAAGCTTTTTATTAAAAAAAAAAAAAAGAAAGAAAGAAAAAAAGAAAAAGATTTACTTTTAGAGAGAATTCAAGGGAGAAAGAGAAAAAGAGGAACATCAATGTGTGAGATACGACTGGCTGCCTTGCCCCCTACTGGGGACCTGGCCTGCAACCCAGGCATGTGCCCTGACCTGGAATGACCTTGGAGTCCACAGGCTGGCTGGGCTCAATCCACTGAGCCACACCAGCCAGTGCCAGAGAGCTTTTGCTTGATCCCATCCTTGGTTCCTTAGGTTACTGACAGCCTCTGCCCTGTGCTCCTTTTAGAGTATGATTCAAACTACGTTTTTGTTCTGAGCAGAAATAAAAAAAGAACTATAATCCCTATGTACTAATGTGTAAACCTTCTCTGAAGCCAGTACTTAAATAGAAACAATTCTATAGTGTAATCCTTTCCTTTTCTTGAACATACAATACTAGTTTCAGCTAAATACAGCCAAGATCACATTTTGCAACCAACCTGGAACTCAAAAAAGGCCCAGTATCTGCCTGAATGGCCATCCTTGTTTTTGCAGGAGTAGCTCCTTATCATTTTGCTTCCCTCCCTCCCTCCCGCCCGCCCCTTCATTGATTTTAGAGAGAGGACTGGAGGCAAACACAGAAACATCGGTTTGCTGTTCATACTGGTTGCTCCGTGTATGTGCCCCAACAAGGATCGAACCTGCAACCTTGGCGTATCAGGTCGACGCTGTAATGAGCTGAGTCACCCGGCCAGGCCAGGCCCTCTGGTAGCTTGCTTAACCAGCCCTCTGAAGTGGGCTTCTCCACTCCCCAGCACACCCATTGTCTTTGTCCTCACAGCACTTAACCAGTAACCGTGATCCTTACTTGTTCGCTGTCACGCCCAGTGCACACAACCTGCGCACAAGCACAGACGCACATGACTGAAAGGTGTCAGCTGTGCAGCAGGTACGACTAGAAGCCTCCACTGAAAGAACAAAGGCTTTAAAGGAGCCAGTGACCTCCTGTCCTACTGGGAGGAGCACACCAGCTGGCCCCTTGCTGACAGGGTTCCAGCTCCGAAAAACCCTTGCAAGGATAAAGAGTTGTATCAGCTCATAGAGGAAGAGAGAGAGTTCCTCACCTCTTCTCAACAGAGCAGCTCCTTGAAGAGAAATACCTTCAGCTTACGTGGAAACCACCGCTAATAACTACAATGCTCTGAACACGGAATGACAGATTCTGAAGTCTTTATTTTCCAAGTTGTCCGTTCTCTGGAATACCCATTACTGATTTAATGCAATTCCATTTGGCTACAATGTGTTATACTAGGTTACTACTTAACAAGTCAGTCTCGGCCTTTTATTATACAAATGATCCAGGTATATCAAGACCTAAATTACCTAAACCCATCTAGATTAAAATTCCAAGAATAACTTAAGCCCTTAAACCTTTATAACGTGTTCTTAACAGGGTGTACCAACACGTACAGCACACATGGGTGAGTGTTGTGTGTATGTAGTAGACACATCAAAGCTTATTTCCTTAAGATTCCTCCATTCCGTAGCTCACTGAACAGGTACTTGGCTCATGAGGAGGGGCCTGTATCACAACAGAAACGAAAGGCAACCATAAGATATCCAGGTGACCTTCCCAAAGCATCTTTTGTTTTAAACTGACCCTCCATTCCCCACTGCCCCATCTTCCCTGCCCCTCTAGCAAGCAGGCTTTTCCCCCATACTCTACTGAAATGAGGTTTATGGACAGAACACTAACCTGAATTTTGCCAAGTCCCTAAATCACTTCTTTTATTTTTAAACTTTAAAATCTCCTTTCCCCTTGGCCTCAGCCACGCAGGACCAAGTGCCCCTCCACTGCTCTTTCTGCAGCCCCGGAGGTTGACTGTCAACTGCAACCATGTTGCAGTTCCACTCTGTTGCCAGGCACACAGTAGGTGTGTCACATGCGTTATGTTGAACCAATGAATGAACCACCCTCCCTCCTATGGACAACTCCCTGAATTGTTGAATCTGATTGTTTTCCTTCTGGGGTTTGTGTATTTTCAAATGCTGTCAACAATTATTGAATCAGACAATTACTGAAGCCGATTAAGAAACAGTCCTTTTCTCTCACCACCGCCTCATCTCCTTTAAATTATTGTCACCACTCCGACCCCAAAGTCAGTTCCCTTTCACAACTCTGTTCATTTCTGCCAAGAGCAGATCCCCAGCTCTCTCTCCACTTAACTGCCACATTTACTCAGTGCTTCTGAAACTTGTCCTTCTGGTGTCCTACTGACATCTCGACCAAACCCAACGTTAGTTCCCCGCCCCGCGTCCCGTATTCCCTCCCTAAGTGCACCAACCACCTCCTCGCCCCAGTCAGAAACCTGCCTCCCAAGCTTCGTGATCGCTTTGAAGCCTGTTGCACTCAACACAAGGCGGTATTTTCATGTATGTGACCCCAGAGCCCGCAGCACAGCCGGATACAGAAGGCAAGTGGGGCTGGACACTCTGCCCTTGGGCCCAGGTCTCAGGTATTCTCATCAGGGCCCTTCCCGATACAGCCAGCCCCGCTGGCCCCGCCTCAGCCCCCGTCCTGGCGATTTCCACAGGGGACGTTTAGGAATCCGGGGCCTGGCCTTCCAGCTTCTAGACATACACCCACACCGCCCCCCACATTAACTGTGCTGATGATAATCATGTGTCCTTGGAACCGCCAATGATGCCATTGCTCCGTGACCTGATTGCTATTACCCCACCAGCTTCTTCTGTGCCAACCCCTCCCATCTCCTGACCTGCCAAGCCCCAATTTCTGTGACCCAAAGGCCAAGTCACCAACACCACATGACACACCCAAGTGTTCCTGGGCCTCACTTCAGCTGGCCTCTGGAGTCACCCATCTGGTCCTGAGTGCCCTCTGCCCGAGAAACACGGCGTCCTTAGCTGCTAAGGTAGCCAAGCTGCAGGCACTGCGTGGGCACGCCGGTCACCGTCTCAGTGAACGAGAGTGGCACTGGTCCCAGGCACCTTTTGTCCGATGAGGGACCCACTGTGCAACGCTGAACTCTGATCCTCGGGCCATGAGACCCACACAACACACGAACTTCTGCAAAGTACCATTAAATGAGCAACCAAATGCGCCTGTCTGCACTTCATCTTGAATGTGTTAACCCAGCCCCATCTCCTTCCCATTGCTTCTCCCTGGGTCTTCAGTCCAACTTAACTGTGGTCACTGCACCTTCGCTGTTGGCCTGTGAGCCAGCCATGACTTACAGGGACAGTGAGCACTGCGCCAAAGTAGTGTCCCAGGGAGGCCCACTTTGTGCCAAGGGCCACAGGCACTGGCAAACAAGAGTCACCTTGTGCCCAGGACACAGGCCTTTCTTTCTCAACGCACCACTGCCCCTCACCTTTTCTCTCTACTGTACCAGCTTCCTTTTCCTGACCCGGGATCCAGCAGGTCCATAGGTCTTCAGGCCAGTGCCCGCTTGCCACAAACCCGACCATTCAGTCCACAGAGGACTACCTGTCTCCACGGTCCCCTCCACCATGCAGGACTCTGCCATCAGCATTACAGGGATTTCAGAAAGCTCGCAAGAACAAGTCACGTTTCAGCTGGATCAAGCCAAAATACCGTTTCGAATGCCAGGAAGCCCAGTGTATACTTGGACGAGCGGGGGCTTCTGTGCACTCCAGAGTGCAGTGAAGGGAAAACCGGAGGCAGTGAGGACCAGAACCCTTGTAAGGCCAGGTGAGGCTGGAGAGCAGTTCGGCCGCTTCACTACTTCGTGGTGACTGTCTCAGCACTTGTGCCCTCAGCCTCCCGTGCCCTGACCTGGCAGGCTGACGGAGCTGCCCTCACTTCAAAAAACTCTTTGGCAACAGGCCACCAAAACTGGGAAAGCGTGGCAAAAACCCCCAGAGCACTCTAACACAGACCCCCCCCCCCCCGCCCCCAGTGGAGGGCTAAACATGCTCTACCGGGGACCAGTTTACGCCTGGCTTTCCTTTACTCCCACCCCAGCCCGTGGTGTTTGCACGGGGCCCCACAGACTTCACACCCAGCGGGTGGTTCGGCTTCCCACTCAAACCTCACACACAGCCTGTGTGCCAGACTCGAAGCAAGCATTTTGGATGCTGGGGTCAGTTAGGACAGAATCCATCTGACCCTCAACCTTCATGTTCTCATGGATACTCAAGCCCTTCTGTACAGGACTGGACAACCACTCCCCAAAGCCATACACGGCAGCAGGGGAATGTTACTAAAAGGAAGTAATCTATGCTTTTGTCTACTCTACCTTGTTAAATATCCACACAAGCCTCACACTCCGTGCTACTTTACCTCTTACTACATTCTTCACATCACCTACAGTGTTGTTTGCTTGAAGGAATCCTGGAATTCTGCTTGTTTCTCGTCCTCCTAAGCAGTATCCCAACCCAGGTCAGAGGTCAGTGCTGCAAAACCACCGCTTGACAAGTAAACCTGATATTGAGTCGTCCTGTCCCCAAACCTCTAGTTCGCCGAGGCTCCGAGTGGACTGAAAACCCCTCAGCACACCAGACACTTTTGGACACCAGCATTTATTGTGGGACTAATCAGCGAAATCCTCAGGATGAGCTGGATGCCGCGACAGCCGCCCTCTTGGGTTTGGGTGTCGTCCCTTCACGGAATCCATGCCTGCACCACATCAAAGACAAGAACCGTTACTTCAGCAACCTCAGAGAGACATTTTACTTTTTGCTAAAACAGATTTTTAATGAGCTTATCTCAGTTAAATGCTGAAATCAATAATGAATTCATATGTTCAGACATTTATTTTTACAACATCATCGATAAGCTGCAATTGTTCTTTTATACCCTTCTGCTTCACGGCATCTATTTTTGGGATATAGTAAACTGCACTTGAAAAACAAACTCAACAATGTATTTGGTTTTACTGAACCCTGGACTAGGATTTCTCTGCCACCTGTTAGGAGACCCAAGGTACTTGTGAAAACAGGTCCCTTTGCTATGAAGCAGGTATTAACTACTGTCCTTTAAGCAAGGAAAGAAAACACACGTGTTTAATGGCAGGTAGTTTCTAAACTGCTTGACATGTTTACAGTCTAACTCACTAACAGTCACACCTACTGGAAGGCAAGTGTACTGTGGTTGTAACCCCCTGGAAGACCCATGAACTGAGGCCCAGAAGGCCCTGAACCCCTCCGCCGCAGTAGCAGATCGGTCCACAGGGAGCCGCACCACTGCACGATGGTGTGAAGCCGCAGCACACCAACGCAGGCACATCCCAGGGTGCTGTTCGTGTTCACAAAGCCCGTCTCCTGATCTTTGAAAATTATAAAATCTGGAATTGAGTGGGGAGCAGCAGCCGGGGTTCTGCTTAATATCCTCCACTGCACAAAACAACTGCTCACAACAAAGAACCACCTATGTTGAGACCTCAGATGGGTTAATGCTTGAAAAGCAGTTTGTAAGTCTAGGTTGGGGCTGAAACCTCTGCTTTCCTAACAGAAGTAAAAGTTCTTCCTTATACAGATGCAGCAGCAACTATGACAGCTTGCTACAGTGGACCCCCCAAAGCCACAAAACTGAAGGTCTGGCTGCAGACCTCACTCGCACAATACTGTCTTTTAACAAAACCCAGACTCAGCGGACCTGAAGGCTACGGTGGCAGACAGCACCTCCGCACACCCCTCCCTCGCCCACCAGGGCAGCACCCTTCCTGCACACCAGTAAGGGACCGAGACGATTCTCATCCAAGCTCGCAGGGCCCACAACGACTGAAACAGAGAGGCTGTACCTGAATCTGCGGTACACGATCTTCAGGTGCCTCATGCGACCCGTCCCGGTAGTGTTTCGTCGCTTGGCCTTGGCACTCCAGTTATCTAAAACACAAAACTGGGGTGAATGGTTTTCCCGGGACACCCTGCAAGCACCATTGTCCCAAACAGGTAAGAGCCTCCCCTAGGTTTTCAATTGGCTTCACGGGAACGCAGGCTCACACCTTCACGGGAGGCACCCAAGAAGGTCCAAACCAGCCCCCGGGAGCGGCGCCAGCAGTACCGTTCTTGACCCGGGGATGCACCCCAACACCCAGCCCGCCTGGGAAAGGTGAACTCACACTTTCTCTTCCGCTTGGCGGGGTAGCCGCACTTGCCGCAGGTGGACTTCTGCAGGTGGTAGGCCTTGGAGCCGCAGCGGCGGCACAGCGTGTGCGTCTTGTTGCGGCGCTTGCCGAACGACGACGTCCCTTTCGTCTGCAAGCCAAGGGGGCAAACAGTTCTGAAACGCAGCAATCACCGTGCGCTTCCCGCAAAGACACTGGAGCAGAGGCAAGCTCTACCGCGGTCACGAGGGCTGAAGTTACCCTCGGGTTGGCCAAAACGTTCGTGTGGTTTTCTCCATATAGTAAGACATTTTTCGTCCTCATCAATAACTTTATTGATTTGGATATCCTAGGTATGTCGGCTCTCTCCCGCTATTGGCTTCCAGGGGGTAGAGGCCAGGGGTGCTGCTCAACATCTCCCCATGCATAAGCCAGCCCCGCAGCAAAGAATTATTTTGGCCAAAATGTCAATAGCACCAAAAAACGTCACAAACCACTTCTGACACGTTTAATCGGTCACAGCACCTTCTCCACACACTGCACAAATTTTTGCTTTTCAGCTGCGTTTTTACCTTTCTTGAAACAATAAACCACAATACGCCAAAAATGTTATTTTCTTTTTATCTTCAATACGAAAATGATTGCACAAAAACTCGGTAAATTTGATCATTTTTAAATGCACGCTGAGATGACACCTGACACAATACAATGTAACAGAACTGCTTTGCATAAAGTTAAGGACAGCTAAGCACGACTCAAGCCACCAGGACGGGAAAAAACATAAGAACTTTCTGGCCAACTCAGCAACTTTTTTTAGAGGTTCGATCAAAAACCACTACCTGCATTTCACATGTATCTAAAGCTTCCCGCAGGAGCTGCTGTGCTTCGAATCCTGCCCCATTTTAGCGGGGAAAAGGCAAAAGACGAAATGTGATTCTCCTCCCTACCCTCACTCACACACCTAAGGGCGCCTGCTAGGCACCACCGACCCACAAAACCACTCTCCTCCAGAGCGAGGCGCCCCGAAGCCAGCTTCTCCCTTTAATCCCCGTCCGAGGGCAGGGCGGTGCGGGCACCAAAGCTCAGACTGCAGCGAGGGATCTAAAGTGGCTCCAGTCCCACGACAGTCCCAGGCAGAGGTAGGAGCCATCCTTCTGATCCGGGAGGGCCGCAGCACGTCCCTTCCCTGCCCACCCGCTCCCATGATCGGCAGCCTTGCCGGCACTCCCACGGAGAGCAAGGAGCGCGGCGCTGGGGACAAGGATGGGGGGCGATTCGAACGGCGCTTGCCAACAACTCACCATCTCGCCTCTGCCGCCGTGACCAAAGAGACCGGAAGGGAAGACACTTCCGCTATATCGCGCTGAAAAGCTTCCGCTCTGGGGAGTACTTCCGGCGGGGCGCGGTGCAGCGTTCTCAAGTGTCCGTCGCCGCGGGGTGTTTCAGGTGTGGGCGGGGCCAGTAGGAGTTTCAGCTCGGGGCTGGCGGGCGGGGCCGAAACTCGGTGAACCGTGCTGATGCAGCTTCTGCTGCTGGAGCCGCTCTTGGGCCTTTGCGCGTTTTCAGCCGGAGCTGTGCCCGCGTCGCCAATTGCGGTCCCGAGCTGGTGGGAAACCTGGAATGTGAAGCTGTCCCTCCCGGGGGTACGCGCCGCCGACTCCGCGTAAAGGGACTAGGATCCCGATGCGGAGAAACCGGGTTCTTTGGGGTCCTCTTCCCTCTCGCTGGAATCTTCTCTGAGAGGCCGCTGCGAGTAGCGAAGCCCAGAATCTGAAAACCGAGCAAATGATGTTAGAAAAGTTTACAGGTCGAGTTTTGACTACCCACGCGGATCTTGAGGGTAGTGTCCCGCATCGCAGCGTGAAGAAATCCGATTCGGCAGCTTTGAGCAGGCTCCGGGAGCCTGCACTCGGGAAACCCGTTCCAAATAGTTTCGAAATGGGTGGTTCCCAGACCTCAATTAATGTGAATCCAGTTGTAACCCTTTCCCTATCAAAGCCCCCCGCAAGACGATGAACTATCCAAACATTGAAAAAGTGTAGGGAAAAATGATCCCGAATAACCCTATTATGTGCTTTCTAAAGCAAACCAACAACGCTACCTGCAAATGCGAATTGTCAGCAAAGGTAATTGACTAAGCGCTAGCAGAACCAGGTGAACTGGAGGAATCAGGTTTAATTTTGTCAGGTGAACAGTAGGCGCTGCGAATAGAAACAAAGACAAACCTTTACTGAAAGTTGCATGCCTGGGGCTTGACCACCCACCATGACCTGTCCAGTTAGGAATTTAAGATCAGATGACCCTGTGGGGTTACCTTCGGTAAAACCCCCCTTTTTTTGTCCACATGTAAAATACTCCGGATTATTCATCCAGACTCCTGTTGATCCTTATTTCAGGTTGTTTTCCAGTTCTTAGGAACTGCATCACTGAATAAAGACCAACTAGTTCTTTTTTAAATCAAAATAAAGTTTGCTAATAAGAGCCAAAAAAGTAACATTAAATGGTAATGTTTAAAGTAGAAAGTTTGACTCCCTCTGTAACCTATCCACAGAGATACCAGTGTTATAATCAGGGTATCTCTTAGCTGTCTTATTTTAAGTATAATGTGTATTCATGTGTGTATGTTATATGTATACACTATATACATATTTTTAAAACAGAAGTGGGATCCATAACTTACTGTATTCTATAACAATACATCATGGGTATCACTGCTTGTCAATATGTAAAGATTTACTTCGTCCTTTTTAATCACTTTTTTTTTTGGTGTTTCATTGTTGATGTGTAAACATTTATTCCACAAACCCCCAATTTATGGAAATTTTTATTACTTTCAATTTTCCGTTACTATAAACAGTCATGCAATTCAGAGTCTTGTGCATACATCTTTGGGCCTTTGTCTGGTCATTTCCTTCAGGAAATTTCCCAGCAGGGGAATTGCTGGACTGAAGGGTATGAATATTTTTTTCTATCAACATTTATTTATTGCTGCATATTGCCAGATTTCTCTTCAAAAAGAGTTAATCAATTCACATTTTTGTGATCACAGATAGAGCTTAGAGCAGGGAATAGCTAGTCCTATCTGAAGTTCAAGGGAGACTTCCCAGAGTGGCCCCTGGGGGCCAGTGGTGGAGACTGAGTCTAGTCTGGGAAAGAGCGGATGAATGAACCACAGGGGCCAGGGTGTGGGGGGGGGGGGGGGGGGGGGGGGGGCGGGGGGCTGGGCAGTCACACTGCCCTGGCCTGTTTGTGTCGGCGGCGGTCTCCAACACCAGGCAGCACTGACATAGTTCATCTTTGCCAACTAGAATTATTCTTTCCCTTTTGAAACATTTTTCTTTCTTGAGGCTTTATTGCTTGTTCTGAGGATAAGGACACAGACATTTCAATTTTTATACAACTTTGAACCTGCATACGGACATACCCCAAACCTAAATTATAGTTGTGATTCTTTTTCTAAACAGTTATTCCAGTGACTTTCCAACTTAAAATTTGGAGGCAAATTTTCCTTAATAGAATACCAGGTACCAACATTTGCCCTGGCTGGTGTGGCTCAGTGGATTGAGTGGCGGCCTGCAAACCTAAAATTTGCTGGCTTGATTCCCAGTCAGAGCACATGCCTGGGTTGTGGGCCGAGACCACAGTCGGGGGTGCATGAGAGGCAACCAATCCATGTGACTCTCCCACACTGATGTTTCTCTTCCTCCCTCCCTTCCTTCCCCTCTCTCAGAAAGTAAATAAATAAAATCTTTAAAAAACTAAAAATAAAAAATAGAATATCAGGTACCAATATCTTCAAATGTTGATACCGTTACATCATAGTCCCACGAATTCACGATTTAATATCATATACATGACATAATCTAATTTTTAATCTTTCACAGCACAGCTTTATGAGGAAAATTGGACAACCACACCAAAGACATTACAGAGTGCACAAAATTTGGACACGTAGAACCACCTAGATCTTGATTTCAAGATCAAGGAGCGGTTTTCTTTAGGAAACAATTCTACCAAAAACATGGGAGTCGAAGAAATTTAAAATGTTGAAGACATGTTACATGCAGGACGGACTCCAAATTGCCATTTACTGTGCTTTGTATTATGGGACATGGCCCCATCAATGGAATGTTAAGCTGACACCCAAGACCATCAAAGCCTCCCCGTTCAATGCCCCACTGTCTTCTGCTTGTACCAAAGAGCAGACAACCAGCAAACGATTTCACCTCTTTTAAAAAAAGCACTGGCACTGTACAGCAAAATGGGGTGAGGTGGAGTTCCCTCCTTAAACATGTTCCTTGAGCTACTAAAAAACTTACATTTACAAAGTAGTTGGTAAAAATATTCCTTTGGATTGTAAAAAACGGGAGACGGGGGGCCCCTGACAAGCACATGGTGTATGATGTTGATCACACCTGGCTCCCTTCTCTCCTGCTTCCTCAGCAGCTGGTCTCTGCTCGGTTTTAGTTTCTCCGTTTCCTGTGGGTCGGTCTTTCGTGCCTCGGTTACCACGTCTGCCTGTTTCACTTTCGATTTCCTCTCCCCTCTGTTTGCACTCTCCTGTCTGCAGGTTACCCTTTCCTGCCACCTTTTATTTTGGCTCCATTTCCATTTTTGCAGGAGCTGACAAACTCACTGATCTTCTCTTGGGCTCCTCCTCCACCGCCCCATAGGGGAAGCTGGCCTTCCCCTTGGGCCGTGTGGCAGCAGCCAGCTGCTCCGATCCACCTTGGCTTGTTTCTACCCAATGGAAGAACTTCGTTCTCCCGTTCCTGGGCGAGAGGAGATGCCAACAATGGCTACCCGGAGTGCACCCTCGGAGATTATAGAGAGAGAACGGAAAAAGTTGCTGGAAATCCTCCAGCAAGATCTTGATTCCGTCTTAGATTCCCTGACCTCTCGGAAGCTGATTTCTGAGGACGAGTATGAGACGCTGGAGGACATGACAGATCCCCTGAAGAAAAGTCGAAAGTTGTTGATTTTGGTACAGAAAAAGGGAGAAGCCAGTTGCCAGCACTTTCTCAAATGTTTACTTAGTACTTTTCCCGAGTCGGCAACAACGTGGGGCTTCAGCTGGCACGGTAAGTTGAATTTCTCTGCTTTTTGAGGGGTGAAAGGGACGAGGCAGATTTCCGGAAAGAAGACAATGATCACTTGTTATTTTCATTTGTCTTTGTCCCCAGAGATAATTTTTCAGTGAAACATGATACAGGGGAAGCAACCAGGATTCAAAAAGCAGGGAACAATGCATCTTACTTCGGGGAATGATAATTTTTTTTGTTTAAACCGCAACCAACATTTGCAGTTGTTTCAAAGCTGGTAGAGACGGCTCATGATCATGACAGATGCCCTGAATTACTCACAGCTGGGTAGAGACTGCTGTACATGGTGACACATCAGGGATTTCTTTATCAAGTCGGGGGATTCACGAGCATAAACAGTCCCCAAACCACAAGCTGCGTCTTTCACTTAGAACAGACATTTGGGAAATACAGGGAAAACAATGCATATACAAGGTGGATCGCTCTCTTCATTTTTTTCTCTGATAAGAATGCCAGCAGAACCCTAGTCTCCTGAAGCAATTCTAACGCTAATTTTTCGGTGTTCAAAGATAATTAGCGGCAAAGGAGGGGGCAATTCTTCCAGAATGGATTGTTGAGCAGTTCTGCGGACCGCCACCAGGGGCAAGCGCAGCTCCTCCTGCGGGAATCCAGGGAGTGAGTGCGAGAAGACAGAGAGGCAGCGTGACAGATCCGAAGGTTGATGTTGATGGTCCCCAACGTAGAACAAGACCTGTCTGCTTAGAGAACTAGGTCTTACTATTTCTAGGATTTACTATTTTAAATTAGAGCTATTTGCTTGCTGATTAGAAACCATTAGGATCAGACTTGATCGGCAATGGTCCAAGGAATTCTAAGCTGGTTTTGGGTCACAGTAAATCCACAAGTAAATGCTGTTCATAAGATTTAATTTTTTTTGCCCTGGCCGGCGTAGCTCAGTGGATTGAGCGCGGGCTGTGAACCAAAGTGTCACAGGTTCGATTCCCAGTCAGGGCACATGCCTGGGTTGCAGGCCATGACCCCCAGCAACTGCACATTGATGTTTCTCTCTCTCTCTATTTCCTTCCCTTCCCTCTCTAAAAATAAATAAATAAAATATTTTTTAAAAGATTTAATTTTTTTCACTCAGTTGATATTTGTCTTTGCTATGAAAGACTTGGAATTTTGAGCAAGGCAGGAGCGGGGCCTACTTTTTCCCCCAGTGAGAAAAGAAGGTTCCGACAGCTGACTTACTGCCACTTATGTTGGGGGTGGTAGGTATTTCCACCTCCCAATGAATTAAAGAAGAGAGAGAATGCTCGGAAACTCAAGTAAACAGAAAATTTCTTTTTTTCTTTTTGTTAATTTGAAAAACGAAATAAAACCCCTAAAACTGTCTTGTTCTTTTTCAGAATTTTTAAAACATGAGAACATAGAACCTCCTCAATCCATGGGTACGAGCGAGAATTCAGAAGAGCCACTTTCCCCGGGAGAGAAACAGCCTGGGAATTCTGAGCCCGCAGTGCCTTTCTCGGAGGAAGAACACCTGGGTTTGGAACCTTCCGAGACATTCTTGGACAAGAAAACAAGTTATGGGGAGACGGGTGGGCCCTCCAGGGCGGGGGCAGAGGACAGCCACACACCAGCGGCCCCACTGCCACGCTCATTGGAGGATGTTGAATGTGAAGTTTCAGAAGCTGTTTACTATTTACAGGATGGACAGAGATACGATGAGATCGACGATTCTTTATACTTAGGGGAGGAGGACTGTCTGGAGTCAGGGATGTGCTCTGGAGATGCAGAAAGCGCCGTGGAAGAGGAGGACCCCAGCGGCCCAGAGTACCTGGTCTACAACGGCGAAGAGGAGCCTGCGTATTCTGACACCACAGAGTTCTCCGGTGAAGAACAGAGTCGTGGGGAGTCAGACACGGGCCTGCCGTTGGAGGAGGAGGAGGCGGCGGAGGAGGAAAGGATGGAAGGTATGGGATCCATAGGTGACCACTGGGAGAGGGGAGGAGGAAGGGCCCCCGATGTCAGCGTCTCAGCACTTCCTTGTCCCCTGTAAGTAGACTGTCCCCAGAGGTGGGTGCTGCTGGGGACGGGGCCCGGAACGCTGCACAGGGTAAGGAGAGATGGATATTGACCGCAGCTGACGGGGTGCTGTCATCACCCCGTTACACGTACAAGAAGCCACTAGCCACTTACTTTGGGCATTACCTTCCCGTCCTTAAATTCGGTTTCTTCAGTCATTTGAGTGCCTTTGTAACCAAGGGAATATGGCGATCACGGGCCTCACTGTTGAAATGAAGGCAGGAGAGGAGTTTGTGGGAAGTGGAGAAAACTTCAAAATACTCTCAGCTCGATCCAGTCTACCATATATTGATTGCCATCTGGATGAAGAAAACTATGTTAGACTCTTCAATTAGAGTCGTTTTTCCTTTTAAAAATGTATTTATTTATTTTTAGTGAATTTATCGGAGTGACATTGGTTAGTAAAATTATATAGGTTTCAGGGGTACAGTTCTGGCATACATCATCTGTGTATTGTAGTGTGTGTTCACCACCCAAGTCCAAGTTTCCTTCCATCACCACACATCCCCCTTTACCCTCTTCTGCCTCCCCCACCTCTCCTTCCCCTCTGGCAATGACCACACTGTTGTCTCTCTGTGAGGTTAGTTTTAGTTTTGGGGTTTTTTTTGCTCAACCCCTTCACCTGTTTTCACCCTGCTCCCTACCCCATCCCCTCTGACAGCTGTCAGGGAAGGACTTGGAATGTGAAAGTGACATTCACGGAGTTATCTTCTTTCCTACAGAAAGAAAAAAGGTGTTTAAAGACGTCCTGTCGTGTCTGAACCTGGACAGGAGCAGAAAGCTTTCTCCAGAGGCCGTGAGACAGTTCTCCTTAGACCGAGGGCGTAAGTGGACCCCCGAGACCCCGGGAGACCTGGCCTGGAATTTCCTGATGAGAGTTCAGGCGCTGGATGGGACGGCTCCAGAGCCAATCCTTAGACACGACGCTGTGCGCGAGGAGAGCGGAGGGGAATGGCCAGCTGACGTCGGGGCCGCGGGCATCAGGGACGTCGGCGCCCCCAACCCCCTGGACATGCTCTGCGCCTCCCTGCTGTGCTCAGACGGCGCTTTGCAACGCCAGGTCCTGGCGAGCTTGCACCGGTGCCGGCTCGCGCTCCCTCTGCTGCTGCCGGATGCGGAGAACAGCAGAAGCATCTTAATGCTGGGAGCCATGAGGGACGTGGCGAAGGAGCAGCCAGCGCGGGCTTTAGGGGCGCCTGCAGGGGACACGGAAACGTTTCTGACGCGCGCGAAGATGCCCGTCATCTCTTTTGTGCGTCTCGGAGACTGTAGCATCTCCAAGTCCAGAATCCTCAACGCGCTGCTCAGCCCTGCCCACCTGAAACCACCACGCCAAGCCTTCCTCCACCGGGACGAGGCAGTGCCCGGGCCTCCCCGGCGGATCTCCGACGGCCTGGTGGAGATAGCGTGGCGTTTTCCTGACGGCGACAGTCTACAGGCGGACGCTCCCTTTTCCCAAGAGCCCGTTGCCTTGGCCAACCTTCGTGGAGATGTCGAAAGGTTTTGGATGCAATTTGGCTTCTTGATGGAAGTGTCCTCAGCCGTGTTTTTTTTCACCGACTGCCTAGGTGAAAAGGAATGGGACCTGCTCATGTTTTTAGGAGAAGCTGCCATGGAGAGATGCTATTTTGTCCTCAGTCCCCAGGCCAGGGAAAGTGAAGAGGCCCAGATTTTCCAGACGATCCTGAAGTTGAGGCCGTCCCAGCTACTGTTCTGGGAGGAGGAGGCCGCTGGGGAGACAGGGGGCAACATAAGGAGCCTCCAAGCTGCCCTCGGAGACGTGATGTCCTCCTCCTCCCTCCAACGCGTGTCCGTGGAGGACATGGGCTCCCTGGCCAGGGAGCTGGGGATCCAGGTGGACCACGACTTGGAGGACACTGCCGGAGTTCCAGCCCCTCCTAGTGAAAGCCGCGCTGGAGCCGCTGAAGACAAGGGAACACAAGGGCACAGGCAGCCAGAAAGCTCGTCAGAAAGCGCAGCTGAGCTGCCAGCGAAAGAGCAGGAGGCTGGAGGGGAGGGCAGCCCGGCTCCTCCGAACGTCCACCTCGGCCCCGGGGTCAGGCCTCACCCACGGGGCTCCTGCTTCTTCCCCGTCAGACTTGGGGGCCACTTCAACCGTGTTCCCTTCAGAGCCCCGTGGGTTATGGGCTCCCACTTTGGGGCCGGGCAGAAGTCTAAGTGGTTCCATCCTTCACCTTTTCAGAGTTCATGGGCCCGTGGTCAAGGTAGAAGTTTTGGGGTCCAGCACTTCCAACCTCCGAGATTTTGTCCCGGTGGAAGGTTTATGAGATTTTCGAGATTCCCTCGTAAGCATCACGTGCCTGGACTATTTGGGAGGCCGCTAAGACCTGTTAGTCCGCACGTACAGGCCTGGCCTCAAAGACCACAGGCCTTAGGAGCTTGTGAAAGGCCTGCTACCATGGCCCCCCAGATACGTCACCCCCACCCCCTGGGTGCACGGCCAACAGGACCATTTGGGAAGCCGCAGCCTAGGCAAGCCCACCCCCAGGCAGCACAGCCGACTGAGGCCGCTGGAAAACCTATGAGAACAACATCTCCTACCGTGAATGCTCACCCTCAAGCCTGTCGACCTGCAGGAGTCATACAAAGACCCATAAGACCTGCCTTTCAGCCAGGATTCAAGCCAAAGACCCAAGGGGGGCCTTTAAATCCAGCTGTCCAAAAGGGATCCCATCCCGTGTCCATTAACACATTTTTGCCCAACTCTCCGTCCGGTCAGCCCAAGCCATCCCAGTACCAGCACCCCCAGCCCAAACCCTCCCAACCCACGTCCTCCCAACCCAAACCCACTCACACAAAACCCACGCAGCCCCAGCCCTCGCAGGCCAAATCCTCTCCATCCAAACCCACGCAGCCCCAGCCACGCCAGCCCCAGGCCTCCCAGTCCAGGCCTCAGCCCAGAGCTACTCAACCCAAGTCATCGCAAGCCAGCCACTCACAGGCTAAGACATCCTACTCAAGAGCCGGGCCCAAGAGGGGTGGGAAGCACTGAGGTGCTCACTCCAGAGACCTGTGAGACTCTCTCTCTCTCTGGGCCACTCCGATCCCACAGCAGCAACTCGAGGAAGAGTGGCGGCGACCGTAAGAGACTGCTGTCGTCAGCGTGACACAGAAAACAGACATGCGCAGCCTACCTGGACATCCCTGAACTATCTGGAAGAACTGCATCCCTAACAAAGAGGGAAAAATATGAAAAGAATGAGGAATAGAACCAAGCAGTAAATAATACATCAATTGAATCCAGCCTTGAGTATTAGGTAAGAGGTAGCCTGCATCCGGGGCTGTGAGGCAGCCCCATGTGGGGAAAAATGGGGTTGGAATCTTGAACTGTGAAGTAATCATTAACTAGGACTCAGGTTGTCTCATTGTTGCCAATAAAATTGCCTTAATTGTTGGCTGCTCCAGAGGTGTCCCGGTCAAACCTTTTCATGTAACATTGGCTGCTAAGCAGATAACCCTGTTCGTTTGGGATAATCAGTTTGCTTCTAATTACAGCCTCAATATTCTTGGATAATAAAACTCTCTCATTCGATCCTTACATATAGAAATAATGAACTACCAACCAATAAAATGAATTATTTTTTATCAACTTTATGTGTATGATTCATATTTTAAATATTTATAGTAGGTAAGATAATTTGGCTTATTCTTAGAGGATCTGATATATTAGCCTCATGATTCCAGCTTAAAATGTATAATTAAATTTTTAATGTTACAGTTGCTATTTTTTAATATGAAAAAATTAAGATCTGTTTATAAAGTTTGTTAAAAGCCTTGGAATGTTTAAGAGAACTTAACATTCATAGATTTTACCATTTTAATTTATTAGATTTATTTTTGTCATAAACATTCTGCTAAGTTCTGCTAGTTTGAAGCATTAAGTAAAAGTACTATATTAATTTAAAATATTTATGTGAAGTTTTAATTAAGTTTGTAAATGATACCAAATGTATTTTTAAAGATTTTATTTATTTATCTCTCTCGAGAGAGAGGGAGGGGAGGAGAAAGAGACCGAGAGAAACATTGATGTGAGAAACATCAATTGGTTGCCTCTTGGGGTGTCCCCAGCTGGGGACCTGGCCCACAACCCAGGCATGTGCCCTGACCGGGAATTGAACCAGGGACCTTCGCTTTGCAGGACGACATTCAACCAATTGAGCCACTCTGGTCAGGGCATGATACCAAATATTAATAAAAGACCACTTCAAAGGTAAATGTTAAAATTTTTATTAAGTTGAAATAAAATAATAAGATTATAAAACCCTTGGTTTTTGAATTGATAACTTTTATAAAAGTAATACTAATTTTAAGCACTAAAATACCTCCAAGTTGTTCTTTCTGAGTAAAAAAAAAATGCCTTGAAGGACTCACATAAAAATCATATTGATGTCCTGGCTGGCGTAGCTCAGTAGATTGAACTCGGGCTGTGAACCAAAGTGTCGCAGGTTCGATTCCCAGTCAGGGCACATGCCTGGGTTGCAGGCCATAACCCCCAGCAACTGCACATTGATGTTTCTCTCTCTCTCTTTCTCCCTCCCTTCCCTCTCTAAGAATAAATAAATAACATCTTTAAAAAAATCATATTGACAAGTAAATGAGAAACGATCTTTGGAAAAGAGTAATCAATCTCTGAGAACATTCTCACACTGCAATAGGTACCCTTCATTTGTTTGTGCACATATTACGCAATCAATACTGAGTATTCAGAGGGTGTTGCACCCCTCTAGAGGTAACAGTAAGGGTAAGGAAAGAAAAAGAGGACTAAACGTGTGAATCTTTACCTTTGGCAGGAGAAAAAGCGCACTAACTACTTCACAAGTACGAAATCTTTGGTGTAAAAGTGGTGTCTCCTGAATGAAAGTAATACTTTTGTTGTTTAAGCTTTTGAAATGAGCAATAGTATGATTTTTTTAATTTTAATTTTAACTTTAAAAAAGTTTTTAAAGAGAGGGGAAGGGAGGGAGAAAGAGAAACATCAACTGGTTGCCTCTCGTTCAGCCAGGAACAAACCCATAACCCAGGCATGTGCTCTGACGGAGCCTTGAACCAGCGACCCTTCGCTTTGTGGGAAGATGCCTAACCAACTGAGCCACACCAGTCAGGGCTAGTTGATGTTTTTCTAAGTTTCCCTCTGAATCCTTCGAGATCGGCCCCCAAAGGATAGACCTAGTCAGGTTATTGTCACCAACAGATTTGGTCTCTCGCTGGGTCTTGACAATACATAGACGGTGCATTGAAATTGGACAATTTGAGAAGAGTTTAATAAAGGGACTATTTCTAGAAGACGGAGCAAGATGTAAAAACAGCACAAGGGAGAGCACGAGACACTGGGCCTAGTGACAGCGAGGCACATTACTGCCCCAGGGTCCAGAGGGAGGGAGCAGTGCTTTCTCCAGTGGGAACTGTTGCGGGGAAAGGGTCTGGGGTCTCCTCAGTGGAGGGACACGGCGGGCTGCAGTGACCTGCAGGGAGGTATCCCAGGGAGTAAATATCCACTCCTTACCTCCGAAATGCCAGGGTGGCCCTTGGGCGAGATTCAACTCAAAACCGGAGAACAAGAGGTCCATCTAGGCAGCTGACGCAGGGCAGCCTTTTAGGGTTCCGAGCAGGTTGGAGAGTGGACCTAGAGGGGCAAACAGAAGACACCCAGCCGATCCCTCCCTTTCTATTCCATTCTTCCATTTCTCTTTTTTCTTTCTTCCTTTACTCTTCTTTATTGAGCATCTATTATGCGCAAGGCATCAGATTAGAAACCAAGAAGACACGGAAACAGAAGGAGACATCCTTCTCCAGTTGTGCGATCCTAAAAATCTGTTCCCTCTTTATTGTAAAACCATAAGCTCATTATACATAGTTTAGAAAATGCAGAAATACACAGAGAAGAAAGGAACATACGAATAATCAGTAATCTCACGACTCAGTAACTAGTGGTGTAGTCCTCTAGCTCATTAACAATACCTTTATGTGTTTTTCCCATGTGTGCATATTTACAGGCAGCCCTGAATTACATTTTCCAGTCTGTGCTAGGGCCAAACGTGGCCAAGTCGAACCCAGTGTCAGGGGCAGGCGGCATGAACTGTGTGAAACATTGGTGTTCAAGACGTCTTCAGAGGTCTGCATTCAGGACATGAATATAATTTAAGGATGTCATTGTACAGCGCACAGGTCCTCTTAATCAAACGTGCACAAATTTAGGATCGCTTGTTTATATTCGTTACTTACAAACTTGAGAGCATTTAATTGGGACTTGACTTCTGTTGCGTCAACAGACTGAAGAGTCTGCCCGATGATTTGCCTCTTCAACATCTGCAAATTCTTTCTTAAACACCTGAAGCCAATTTATAGTTTGTACAAGAAAGCAAATAAAAGTTATTTTTTTAATTGTTAAAAAAGGTTTCTTCTTGGTTGACATGCTTGGAAGAAATGTACCCCAATGTGATACAAAGACTGGCCGTGGGGACAGAGCTGCCCCACAGATCGTATTAGCTCACAGCCCCTTGGCTCAAACGTGGTCACATCACCACGTGTCGTTACAAAGGAGTTTGGGAAATGTAGTCACTACTCGAGTGCTCACACATCCAGAAAGAGGGGAGCAGGGGGCAGTTTGCCATAATGTCATACCTTGTCAACACCAGCAGAGGCCTGGAAGAGGAAGATAAAGTCACCAAATGGCATCCTAGCTGTCCAGCCCTGCCACATTAACCATGGAATGCTGCTATTTATTGTAGGATATAAATCACTTTAGTTACAAGGCAGGAGGGGGTAATGCTGTAGACTCCTGAACCAAAGAGAGGCTTTTGAATGATGTTACACTGAAGAAAGATTTTAGAGTGTGCACTCTTCTAAGTAAAATAAGGTTGCTATTGCGCTGTGGGTACGGCCCGCCCCTGCCCCTCAGCTACACAGCAGGGCTTGAAGCTTCTTTCTACTAGTCTGCAACGGAAACGGAAACTGCACTGTTCCCTAACCCAAGGTGTTGGCATCTTTTACACATTGTTGGCAAGTTTTTTTAACTGTTAATGCAGTGTGGTTTTGCCATTTGCGCGTGCACACAACCCACCCGAGCTGGTTGTGAAGCCGCACATTGTTAGAATTCCCCTCGGAGACTCGGTCCGAGGCAGGGGGTCCGAGGCAAGCCCCAGGAATAGCCTCTGAGCAGGAGCTCCCACCGAGGCAGAAAATCCTGGGGCACATTCTGAAAACCTCAGGTACAGCCAGGTCTGCAAACCTGTTTTCCAGTGCTCCAAGAAAGACTGTTCTTCTGGGCCTCAAACCCCGGCCTCGACGAGTTCCCTGCGTTACCTACCGTTCTCACTAAAACCGTCCATCACCTCCGGCTGGAAAACTGGGGACAGAGAGCTGGTGTGATGAGGTGATGATGCAGCAAACACTTTGGTCCACTTAAGATCAGGGTTGTTCTGCCGGTAGATGTTTGTATTAACGCTTCTCACCTTGTCTGTAAGTTGTGTGCCTGATAACATTGAAAAGATGTCCTTTGGGCCCTGGCTGGTGTAGCTCAGTGGACTGAGTGCGGGCTGTGAACCAAAGTGTCCCAGGTTCGATTCCCAGCCAGGGTACATTCCTGGGTTGCAGGCCATAACCCCCTGCAACCGCACATTGATGTTTCTCTCTCTTTCTCCCTCCCTTCCCTCTCTAAAAATAAATAAATAAATAAATAAATAAAATCTGAGAAAAAAATGTCCTTCCATTTTTCTTTTTTTTTTCTGCTTTAGAGCATCTATTTTCTTTTTTCTTTTTTTTCATTTCAATCATTGTTCAAGTACAGTTTTCTCCCCCCTACTCCCGTTCCAGCCCATCCACCCAACCCTCCCCCCTTCCCCCCGTTACCCCCCACCCCTAGTTTTTGTCCATGTGTCCTCCAAATTTGTTCCTGTAATCCCTACCCATTCCCCCCTGAAATTCCCTCTTCTCTCCCCTCTGGCCACTGTGAGACTATCCCCTATTTCAGTGTCTTTGGTTATATTTTGCTAGTTTTTTGTTTTGTTTTGTTTTGTTGTTTAGATTCCTGTTAAAGGTGAGATCACATGGTATTTGTCTTTCACTGCCTGGCTTGTTTCACTTAGCATAATGCTCTCCAGCTCCATCCATGCTGTTGCAAAGGGTAGGAGCTCCTTCTTTCTTTCTGCTGCATAGAATTCCATTGTGTAAGTGGACCATAGTTTTTTGATCCATTCATTTACTGATGGGCATCTAGGTTGCTTCCAGCACCTAGCTATTGTAAATTGTGCTGCTATGAACATCGGGGTGCAAAGGTTCTTTTGTATTGGTGTTTTAGTGTTCTTAGGATAGAGTCCCAGCAATGGAATTGCTGGGTCAAAAGGCAGATCCATTTGTAGTTTTCTGAGGAAGTTCCAAACTGCTTTCCATAGTGGTTGTACCAGTCTGCAGTCCCACCAGCAGTGCACTAGGGACCCCCTTTCTCCACATCCTCTCCAACACTTGTTGTTTGTTGCTTTGTTTATGATGGCCATTCTGACTGGTGTGAAGTGGTATCTCATTGTGGTTTTAATCTGCATCTCTCTGATGGCTAGCGATATTGAGCATCGCTTCATGTGTCTTTGGATTTTCTGTATGTCCTCCCTGGAGAAGTGTCTGTTCAAGTCCTTTGCCCATTTTTTAATTGGGTTACTTGTCTTCTTAGAGTGGAGTCGTGTAAGTTCTTTATGTATTTTGGAGATTAAACCCTTGTCTGAGGTATCATTAGCAAATATGTTTTCCCATACAGTTGGTTCTCTTTTTATTTTGATACTGTTTTCCTTAGCTGTGCAAAAGCTTTTAATTTTGATGAGGTCCCATTTGTTTATTCTTTCCTTTATGTCCCTTGCTCTAGGAGACAAGTCAGTAAAAAAGTTTCTGCGTGAAATATCTGAGATTTTCCTACCTACATTCTCTTCTAGGACTTTAATGGTGTCACGCTTTATATTTAAGTCTTTTATCCACCTTGAATCTATTTTTGTATAAGGTGTAAGTTGGTGCTCGAGTTTCATTTTTTTGCACGTAGCTGTCCAGTTCTCCCAACACCATTTGTTGAAGAGGCTATTTTTATTCCATTTTATGTTGCTGCTGCCTTTGTCAAATATTAATTGACCGTAGAGGCTTGGGTTTATTTCTGGGCTCTCTGTTCTGTTCCATTGGTCCATGTGCCTGTTTTTATGCCAGTACCAGGCTGTTTTGATTACAGTGGCCTTGTAGTATAATTTAGTGTCAGGTATTGTGATTCCTCCTACTTTACTCTTCTTTCTCAAAATTGCAGCAGCTATTCGGGGTCGTTTATGGTTCCATATAAATTGTTGAAGTGTTTGTTCTATGTCTGTGAAATATGCCATTGGTACTTTAATAGGTATTGCAATGAATGTGTAAATTGCTTTTGGTAGTATGGACATTTTAATGATATTAATTCTTCCAATCCATGAACACGGTATATGTTTCCATTTGTTTGTGTCTTCCTTGATTTCTCTCCTCAGTGTTATGTAGTTTTCTGAATACAGGTCTTTTACCTCTTTGGTTAGGTTTATTCCTAGGTATTTTATTTTCCTTTTTGCTATTTCAAATGGGATTTTTTTCTTGATTTCTGCTTCTGCTGTTTCATTGTTGGTGTACAGAAATGCCTTTGATTTCTGGATATTGACTTTGTATCCCGCTGTTTTACCAAATTCATTTATTAGGTCAAGCAGTTTTTTGGTGGAGTCTATAGGATTTTCTATGTACACTATCATGTCATCTGCAAACAGTGACAGTTTTGTTTCCTCCTTTCCGATTTGGATTCCTTTTATTTCTTTTTCTTGTCTGATTGCTGTGGCTAGAACTTCCAGTACTATATTGAATAGAAGTGGTGAAAGTGGACATCCTTGTCTTGTTCCTGTTCTTAGTGGAAAAGATTTTAATTTTTGCCCATTGAGTATAATGTTGGCTGTAGGTTTCTCATATATGGCCTTTATTATGTTGAGGAATGCTCCCTCTATTCCCACTTTACTGAGTGTTTTTATCATAAATGGGTGCTGTACCTTATCAAATGCTTTTTCTGCATCTATTGATATGATCATGTGGTTTTTGTCTTTCCTTTGTTTATGTGATGTATTACATTTACTGATTTGCGTATATTGTACCATCCTTGCATACCTGGAATGAATCCAACTTGGTCATGGTGTATGATCTTCTTAATGTACTGTTGGATGCGGTTTGCCAGTATCTTGTTGAGGATTTTAGCGTCAATGTTCATCAGCGATATTGGCCTGTAGTTTTCTTTCTTTGTTGTGTCTTTATCTGGTTTTGGAATTAAGATGATGTTGGCCTCATAAAAAGAGTTTGGTAGTCTTCCATCTTTTTGGATTTTTTGAAATAGTCTGTGAAGGATAGGTGTTAGTTCTTCCTTAAATGCTTTGTAGAATTCTCCTGTGAAACCATCTGGTCCAGGGCTTTTGTGTGTTGGGAGTTTTTTGATTACTGCTTCAATTTCTTTTGCTGTTATTGGTTTGTTCAGGCTTTCTGCTTCCATTTTATTGAGTTTTGGAAGGTTATATTTTTCTAGAAATTTGTTCATTTCATCTAGGTTTTCAAATTTCTTGGCATACAGCTCTTTGTAGTAATTTGTTACAATCCTTTGTATTTCTGTGGTATCTGTTGTAATCTCTCCTCTTTCATTTCTGATTGTGTTTATTTGGGTTTTCTCTCTTTTTTTCTTGATGAGTCTGCTTAAAGGCTTGTCGATTTTGTTTATCTTTTCAAAGAAACAACTCTTGGATTCATTGATCTTTAGAATTGTGCTTTTAGTCTCTATGTCATTTAATTCTGCTCTGATCTTGGTTATTTCCTTCCTTCTGCTTGCTCTGGGCTGTCTTTGTTGTTGTTCCTCGAGTTCTTGTAGACGTAGGGTTAGGTTATTTGTTTGAAATGTTTCTAACTTTTTTAGGTGGGCCTGTATCGCTATGATCTTCCCTCTCAGGACTGCCTTGGCTGTGTCCCATAAGTTTTGGGTTGTTGTGAGTTCGTTTTCATTTGTTTCCAAAAACCGTTTGATTTCTTCCCTAATATCATTCTTGACCCATTCATTGTTTAATAGCATCCTTCCATTTTTCAAAATGTTCTTCTTTTTCTTTGCTCCCTGGCTAAGACTTGAATGTTCCCTCAAGCCTCCATCCTGAAAGGGTCAGTCCAGGTCCCCCGCCCCGGACTGCTCACGACCCCATCAGGCCAGTTTCCACCCCGCTGGACTGCCCAGGACTCAGTTGTCCCCCACCTGCTCGGCAGCTGGCAGCTCCATTGGAACTCTCTCCCACCGCGCCCAACAGACACCTGGCACCAGCCACAGTGGCCAGTGGCCAGGCTGACCCTTCTGCACCTGGGAACAGCCTGCCTTTTACCTAACCCATTGTCCCAGCTCACATCCTGGAACCCTGAGGCACCCGCCTGGAAGAACAAGAGACTTACCCCTCCCCTATCCCCTATCCCCCCCTGCAAACCCCTCACCTCTAATATTTAACACCTGCCACACTTCCCACAGTGGGTGGGAGGAGGGATGAAGCAAGGGAGGAGGAAATACTGCTAATACCAGGCACATCAGTTAATAGTACAGGTATCCTCCTGTCACCCCAGCAGGCTGAAATGGGGGACAGGGTGGCCAGAGTGGCTTGAGGAAGGGCGGCGTTAAGGGACAGGCCGAGGATCTGAGAGGTGCAGGGTCAGAGGATGGAAGGAGAGGAGGAGGCCCGAGGGCTGCGGTGGGTGGGCGTGGGCGGGTGTGGGCGGGCGTGTTCCCAGAGGACTGCAGACTGCCAGAGGCACTGGATCAAATTGGAACCAGTTCCCCAATCTGTGGGCCAGACCTCCTTTTCTGATGCTTGTACGATAAAAGGTGAGATGGAAATTTCAGAAACTTAAGAGACAGACCTGTCAAAGGATGATTCTGTCGCCCCTGTGCTGTGCCCAAACCGTATTTAGAGTTATCCAAATATGACTCAGAGAGTTTCCGTCTCGGGCAGGCGTGGGCGTGCCCTCTGGCTCCTCCCTTCACCCCGGATCCCGCCGTGAGGATGCAGCTGCGCCCCCGCCCCCGCCCCCGGGCCCCGCAGCTGGCCCCCTCCCCCCCCCTCCCCCCCAGCTGGGCTGCCCTGCGGACCCATTCAGTGCGGAGTTTCAGACGCCGCATCCCGGGCGAGCTGCTCTGGGCCGGCGCCTGAGCGTGCAGGGCACTGGAGCGGGGCCAGGCCTCCCCACGAGGGGGCTCCACCAGGCAGTCCGCGCTCCGGGGCTCCTCGTGGGTCTCCGTCTGGGAGCGGCGCTGCAGCCGGACCCTTCCTCCCCAGCCCTGGGGTCCCTGTCTCTGTTCCCTTCCCAGGTGTCCGACTGGAGGCTCTGCGAGCTCTCCCCACCCTCCCCGGCTCCCTCCTCCCTTTCGGCTTCACGGGCTGCACCTGCCCTTGAACTCTGTCTCAGCAACTGCCTCCTGGAGGACCTGCGCGGGCACAAGTTCTTTGTGAAAAATGTTTCTTTTTTTTTTTTTTAATTTATTTTTAGAGAGGGAAGAGAGGGAGAGAGAGAGAGAGAGAGAGAAACATCAGTGTGCCGTTGCTGGGGGTTCTGGCCTAGCAACCCAGGCATGTACCCTGGCTGGGAATCGAACCTGGGACACTTTGGTTCCCGCCCGCGCTCAATCCACCGAGCTACGCCAGCCAGGGCGAGAAAAATGTTTCTTCTTTTACCAATGTCTGCCACCCCCCTCCGCCCCCCACCCAGCGCCTCTGTGTGAAAGCAAACCCCAGGGGAGTGTGCCCACAGCTCTGAGAGTCTGCTGCCAGGAGGGCCTTGCCCCACGGGCTGAAATCCGAGGCGGGGGGGGGGGGGGGGGGGGGGGGCCCGGAATCCTCCGCCCGGTGCGCTCCCGCCTCCTCCCGGCTTCTCCGTGCTGGAAGGGTGAGGTCTCCTCCGCTCGTTCCTCAGTGCCTCACATCTGGTCATCTCAGATTCCCTTAAAAGAAGAGAACATAAGAACAGGGACAATCTGTATAATTTTCAGATTTTCCTACTGCAATTTTCTCTCTAAAGTTTAGGAAAAAGCATCCTTATATTGCCATCTTCTGGGTCTTGAGAATGCCAGCAGGGAGCCACAGATACTTACGTCCGGCTCTGTTCACCTCTCCCTCATCTGGGGCTGACGTATTAAATACACTTCGTATAATTAAAATTATTTATTGAGTTGACTTGGAAAAGTTCTGCAACAACTTAATACATATCTAATATATCCAGAGGTCAGTTGTTTGTGTTTGCAGAAGATGGAGGCAAACATATATGGTTAAAATTTACAAGGCATTTGGCAGTCACCTTTGGCCATTAATTTCAGACTCTTCCAATGAAAGTTTCCGAGATTAATGCTAATAGAGGCATTGAGTAAAAAAGCTGTTTCATTGCTGGTGGGGGAGTAAATTAGTCCAGTCCTTTGGGAAAGCAATTTGACTGCATGTATAAAAAATAAAATAAAGCCCTGGCTGGCGTAGCTCAGTGGATTAAGTTCGGGCTGCGAACCAAAGTGTCGCAGGTTCAATTCCCAGTCAGGGCACATGCCTGGGTTGCAGGCCATGACCCCCAGCAATCGTACATTGATGTTTCTCTCTCTCTATCTCTCTCCCTTCCCTCTCTAGAAATAAATAAATAAAATCTTTAAAAAAATCTCTGTAACTTTTACTCTAGTGAATTTACTTTATATATTCATCCTACACCTATTCCTGTTAATGTATGCAAAGATGCATATGTGTAAAAATGAACATTCTTATGTTGTTTTTGCAAAGGGCTAGAAAAACCCAGAATGTGTAAGAAAGTGATGGTGCTATACCTATGCAATGTAGTTCTCTGAAGTTGATGAAAAATAATGTAGTTCTAAATATGCTGGTGATAATAACTGATACTTTTTACTGGCATATGTTTATGTGGGAAAAACGACATTTGGATTTCAGCCACTAGTCGAGTGACACAGTCAGATTTTAAAACTAGCACAGGAGGCAGTAAAGTACACTTTTAGCTTCATAACCTATGATACAATACATAAAATGAAGTAATTCCAGTGTAAATAATGTTGGGTGGTTGCTCCTCAAGAAACATTTAAACTAACAGGAAGAAAAACCATAGTGCTCTGTGAAACCCACATCATGGGGCGAAATTTACTGGCCAGTGTCATTTACTTACATCGACTATTTAATAATCAGGCATTATATAGTCATAGTGATCGTGCCTGGTATTGGTTGGGCCCTTTCCCTGATGATGTGCTGTCCTACAACGCGTGGCGTGTGAGCAGTCAGCCGATCCTCCCGAGGATCCTGTCTCCCGAGACTGAGAGCGAGGAAGACCGCGTGAGTGAGTGCTGGAGATGACACAGCCAGCCAACGGTCCAGTCGGCCGTTGTGTCCAAATCTCCTGCACTCGTGTGCCATGCTCTTTCTATCACAGCCAAATGGGGCCACGGGGGAACATTATGGGTGCCCATGCTGACATTGGAGTGCTTAGTAATGTACGTGAAGTGCCAATCACTCGGCCTGGCACATGGGAAGCACCCAAAAATGTGAACTCTATTTCTCATTGTTATTATTCTTATGTGGAGTGGAAAGAGGACAGGTCTTTTTCCTAGCGACAAGCGTCCTTCCCGCCCAGCACTCCCACTGAGCCCTCCCAGCTGCGTCGCTGCGCCCTGGCGCTGACCTGCAGCAGAAGCCCCGTGAAGGTGGGGGTTGTGTCCGTTCTGCACGCTACTGTCGTCCTGAGGCTGAGGGGAGAGTTCCTGCTAAATGCTCAGCAGACATTTGGCAACTTGATTGAGAAATCATAAGATTCTCTTGTTCCTTTTTTTTTTTTTGACGGTGATATTGGTATCATTGACCTTCTCTTGGCCTCCTGGTCTCTAGAACTGGCGTGCTTTGAGGTGGTGCTTCTCAAGTTCCAGTGGTTACGAAACCTCCTGGGATCTTGTGAAACACATAGCTGCCGGCGAACAGTGAATCCCCAGAAAGCCGTACTGTGAATTTTCTCGCCCTCTTGCGTGGCCTGCCACCCTGAATTTGGTTTGCACGTCAAGACTGGTGATGTCACACACATATGGCGAGGGTATAAAAATGCATCATGAAACTTTCTGGACTAGAACACCTCGAGGGCAGGCTTCCCAGCCGGTCCGAACGTGGCTCCAGAGAGCAGGGAGGGAGCGCTGGCGGGGGGTGGGGGGGTGCATTGTAGTTCCGGGTGGGACTGGGGTAAGGTCAATGCCAGGCAGTGGCACACATCACTTTTGCTGATATCCCTTCAGGGGCAGTTAGCAATCCGGTCTCACCCAACTGGGAGGGAAGGTGGAAAATGTAGGCTTTATTTCCACACCGTCATGTGCCCAGTTCAACATCGGAGCTCCGTGACGACAGCACATGGGACAGTGAGCATCGGGGCCGAAACCAGCCTGTGCTCCAGTTACTAAATAGGCATTGGATGGGATAACACCAAGGGTGTGAAGTCATCTGCGTATGGTTTAGCGCTGTTACAGGTTCTGGCTCCGGTGCCGCAGGTGGCTGTCGCTGTACCTTATGTAGGGGTTTTCATATGTTCCGTAGCATGCCAGGTGGGCTGAAGGTGGCCCTTAGTGGACAGGGCAAGCAAAGTGACATTTATTTCTGGCAATCGCCAGGCACCCAGCGGGGCGCCTTCACACTGATTTTCTCATTCAGAAGAGGCAAGAGAGGGAAGAAGAAAGGGTTCTGCCCCCCCAGGGCCAACCGTCACTGAAATGGCAGGGAGGGTAGTTTTCCGTTCCTAATGCGTGCTTCTCCTTCCAACAAGGCTTTGCCAAGGAGTGCTTTACGTGTGTGCGGTTTTGCAACAGAATGTGGAACACAGAACATACACGAAAATATTCATCTGTGCTGAGTGCTACATAGGGCTGAAGGACAAACGGAAGTGTAATTTGTTAAAATAAATACCTACACATCCTTTGGGGCCTTCCAAAACCTGGATTCACCTGCATGGTCTGTAAATCTGATTGGTTCCGCTGCCTCACCGCTGGACCCCAATTAACAGTCATTTTGTCTCTGCCCAAACTGCACTAATAATCCATACGTGAAGGCAAAAAAAGCCAGGGATCGGGTGAGATCACAGTTGATTCCTTTTCCTAGAGCTTTTCCCAGCACCATGGAAATATGACCTGCTTCGGATTAAAAGATACTAGAAATTTCTCGCAGGCCAGAGGCTCCTGTGGGAAGTACTCTCGAGTGTCCCCCATGACCCCTCGGTCCCCATGTCTAGTTAGCCTGCATCCAGGTGACTTTCTTCAGGGTACCCCGCAGCACGAGCGCCAGGGTTCCACCCAGCTGCTGACGGTTTTGCATCATTCTCCTGGAACAAGGCTCTGTCTACCCAACGAGGTCTGCTCCTCTTCCGCCAGCCTCCGACGGTTCTAGCAAACACAACGTCAGCTCCTTCAAGCCCACACTGCCACATCAACCACTGGCTCACAGAAATTTCTGCTTACTTGGAATATTTTTCCAGCATCAGCTGCCAAATGGATTCTGGGACAATCTAACAAGTAGATGAAGGAGAGTGAAGTGGCTACAGCTGCTCCGTGAGAGATCGCGTTGCCAGCAGAACACCCCGGGCGCATCGCGTGCCTGCCGGTTCTTCTCGGGAACAGCTGCTGGCTAGCCAGATGGGCGAAGGGAAGCGTTTGAGCGAGGGAATATCTGTTGACACTTGTGGTGACGCCCTTCCAGAAGGAAAACACCTGCTGCTTTTCGGGAAGACAGAATGTACAATCCACGAAGCTCGTCCAAGAAACCAGGAGCAACCTGTTTGTTCTTATGTGGCATCCGCCACCGCAGCCTCAGCCACGTGTCCGGACGCAGCAGCCTTGGAGACGGCAGTGATGAGGCCGCGGTGGAGAAGTCCCTTGGGAAGTCCACAACCTGGCGGCAGAGTGCGCCGGGGGAGGGGCGAGGCCCGAGGGGGAGCTGTGACAGCCGAGAGGGTGGGCATCGCCACCCGGACCCTACCACGGACCGAAAGACCAATATGCAGCTTAATTTCTTTCCCATTTCTTTTCCTTAGCCTTTTTTTTCCTTTTCCTCCACAGAGTCTGCGCTCTTTTCCAGTAGGACTTTTTTCACCTTTAGCCTGGAGGGTTGTTGGAGGCCAAGAATACATTGTTAACGCTCCACTGCCAGGCCTCATGACAGATAAATACTTGGGTTAAGGGCATATAAAAAATACGCCCTGAGCCCTGGCTGGCATAGCTCAGTGGATTGAGCGCGGGCTGGGAGCCAAAGTGTCGCAGGTTCGATTCCCAGTCAGGGCACATGCCTGGGTTGCAGGCCATGACCCCCAGCAACTGCACATTGATGTTTCTCTCTCTCTCTCTCTTTCTCTCTCTCTCTCTCTCTCTCTCTCTCTCTCTCTCTCTCTCCCTCTAAAAATAAATAAATAAAATCTTAAAAAAAAATACGCCCTGAATAAGTGCACGAAAACTGGCATGTGGAACTTTCTTGGTTGAAAGAGAAGGGCAAAAGGAGAGAGGGCAGAAGACAGGGGCTGGGCACGGGGAGAAGCCTCCGCGATGTGGCAATGCGGTGTGTCGGCCCGATTCCTGAGAAAGTGCTTCACGGCTCTGACTCTAGACGAGAAGAGACAGGCCTAACAGCTCCTCCTTCCCCGGGAGCGGAATCCATCCTTGGCACTCCTCCCATATAGCTTCTGAAGGCTTCTCCCAGATGGAATATAACATGCTTTAGAAACCCATTTTCGTTATCGGCAGCACCCTGTATTTCATAGGCTTATTGGAGGGACTTAGGGTGAACAGAAGGTCAATTTTATCTTTTTTTGTTTTTTTAACCAGAAGGGACACATCACTCCACAGAGTACTTGATGGTTCTGGGAGTGAAAAAAAAGTCACCCTCGGCATCCAGTGCGGGGAATCTGGTGGATTAAAAACTAGACGCTCTCTTCATTGAAATAGGCCCAATCAATATAGTTGATCGTACTTCGCTGGGACATCGATCAAAAAGGGATCAAACACTAGGCTGAAGCTGTTCCTGAGAGGGTTGGAAACTCTCCGGCTGGAGTCATACCTGGGGGCTGCAGTTGCATCTAGGAATGTTATTTGTTCTGCAAAATGCTCCGAGCGCCCATTGTCAGGCCAGATGCAGCCTGTCCTTGGGTCTTGGGGATGCACTTGTCTGAGGAAACATCTAAATATCTCGGCTGGCACAGGGCCACACAGTGAGTCCATCCTGCAATGCTCCGTTGCAAAGGGGGTGGAGAACATGCAGGCACTAAGTGTAGGGTTCTTCCTAAGCAGAGATATTTTTAAAGTCGCGAAGCCTGGCTCCTCGGGTTTCCACTGGGAGTGGACAGGATGGGCACCGGGCAGTGAGTGGGGGGGGGGCTGGCCTCAGTCAGGGGTGTGTGGAGGCTGTCTGCGGTAACACAGGCTGAGGCAGAGTGTCCGGGCACAGGTGCGGGCAGGTGGGCCGATGCACAATGGAGGGTGTAGAAGTCCTCTTACAGTGGATTCCGTTTTACCCGTGGAATAAGAGTCCTTGGTTAAGAGTGGATGTGAGACAGCAGACGTTGGCGGAAGGAGGGGAAAAGTAAGCATGAGGTGGTTATTCACAAGTCTCTCCATGTAAGAATTCTTGGATTCGTTTACCCTGTTAAACTCATCAACTTCTTCCATTCTACCCCCTACCTAGCCCTAGCGTTCCAATTATTATTATTAAGTAGAAACCAGTGAGGACAGATTCACGCCAAGATTAATGAGGTGAAATGTCTCCGGAGACAGTGATGTGAGACAAACATCAGTTACGCCCACTATTGTTTCTACTAAGGCCCATGGGCCTGGGAGGGAGCGCTGCTCCTGCCGCTTAAAACCTCGGTAGCATCACCCTGGCTGGCGTAGCTCAGTGGATTGAGCACGGGCTGCGAACCAAAGTGTCGCAGGTTCGATTCCCAGTCCGGGCACGTGCCTGGGTTGCAGGCCACGGCCCCCGCACGGCCACGGCACATTGATGTTTCTCTCTCTCTCTCTTTCTCCCTCCCTTCCCTCTCTAAAAATAAATAGATAAAATCTTAAAAAACAAAACAAAACCTCGGTAGCATCAACTCACCCATCTTCGCGTCCAACCCCGTGCTCCTGAAGACACCGCTTCGGTTCCGGGGGTGAGGGGGGGGGAGAGAGGCTCCTTGCCTATCTGAAAGTTCTGCCCAGGAGCATTCTGAACCATGTTGCTCTGACAGGTATCCCAGCGCCTACAGTTATGCCTTTCCTTCTCTTCAGGGGTTCTAGCAGAGAGACGGGAGGTAGAATTTCTAGCCACTGAGTTTAGAGTATAAAGACACAAGGTCTATAACCCGAGGGAAAGCAGAATGCGTCGGCTCAGTGGGAGTGCATGGAAGCTCTCCTTTTTGGTTCAGTTTGTTCAGTGAAGTGGAGATCAAGGGTATTAGCGGAGAGTGAGTTTGTGGGAAGAGGTCTGAAAGAACAAGTGTGAAATAGTCATAGTGAACAAGTGAACAGGCTTAGGCAAAATAGTGTGATTACCATGTAAAGGCCCAGCTGAAGTTCATGGTCATGAATTTAAAGTAAGACCAACCACAGAGGATATAACTGGATTTAACTAGGGTTGTGACTTTGACAAACATGTATATATGCTGTTACATACACACTAGGAATAAGTGATGGGGTACAGTTGGGAGAACTGGGACGAGTAGCTTCAACGAAAAGAATCCAAAAATTCTTACGCTGAAAGACTTGCAGGTAAGTGTTTCATCCTTCTCTCTTCTCATACATTCAGTTTCTCTCTTCTTCTCAGCACACAATTTACGTATGTAAACTGCAAATAATATATAAGTAATAAAGAGAGAAAATAATAACATGTATTTGTATTTTCTTCTGTTTGCATGAAGGAAACACTGGAAATATACCCCAAAACTAACACAAATGATTACTTATACAAATGCTTACTAATAGAAGGTTAGGGGGTCGGAGATGGGGCCCTTCTAACCCTTCACAAACTCTTCCAAAAATAGGAGAGGAGCGAACAGGTTGCCAGACATTCTATGAGGTGAATATTACCCTGGTCCTAAAACCAGAGAGAGATATTACAAGAAAAGAAAACTACAGATAAATAACCCTTATTAGTATAGACACAAAGTTCCTCAAGGAAATAATAGCATCATGAAAAAAGGATTGCATATCAATGACCACATGGGGATTTATGCCAGGAGATCGAGATGGATGCGACATATGAACATCGATTAATGTAGTACACCATTTTAAAAGTATAAAGGGCAAAAAGCACATGATCATTCCAGTAGATTCAGAAAAAGCTTCTGACAAAATCCAACATGCTTTCATGATAAAACACTTAACAAAATAGGAGTAGGAGGGATCTTCCTCAACATAAGAAAGAGCATTTATCAAAATGCACAACTAACATCACACTTGGTGGCAAAGGACTGAAAACTTTCCTTCAGGATGAAGAACAAGACAAGGGTGTCTGCTTGCCACTTCTCTTCAATATTGTACTGGAGGCTCTAACCCCAGCAATTAGGCAAGGAAACAAAGGCATCCAGATTGGAAAGGAAGAAGTAAAATTATTTCTATCTGCTGATGATATGGTGTTACATATAGACAATTATAAGGAATCTATAGGGAAAGAACCTGAAAACTAAAGAAATCGACTAATTCATCAAGGCTATGAGATACAAGATTTAAATATAAAATGTATTGTATTTCTACAAACTGACAATGAGCAATCTGAAAAAATTTTAAAAGTCCATTTACAATAGCATTAAAAAGAATAAAACACTTTGGAGTAAATCTAACCAAGAAGGTTCCAGATCTAGACACCGAAAATTTCAAAACATTGCTGGAGAAAAAACCCCAAAAAACCCAAGACCTAAAGGCCTAAGTAAACAGGAAGGCACACTGTGTTCATGAACTGGACGCCTTGACACTGTTAAGATGGTGATACTACCCAGAGCAGTCTGATGATTCAATACAACCCCTATCAACACCTCCCTGGCCTTTGTTGCAGCAATGGGAAAGCTGAATTGAAAATTCACATGGAATTACAAGTGATCCAAAATAACCAAAATAGTCTTGAAAATGAAGAACAAAACTGTGAGACATATTTCCTGATTTCACAACTTGCTACAAAGCTACAGGAATCAAAATAGTGTGATACTGACCTAAAGATAGATCAATGGTTTAGAATCAGGAGTCCAGAAATAAATGCAACCATCTGTAGTCAACATATTTTCAACAATATTGCCAAGAGCATTCAACAGGTAAATAAGAATTCTTTTTTTTAAAGATTTTATTTATTTATTTTTAGAGAGGGAATGGAGGGAGAAAGAGAGAGAGAGAGAGAAACATCAATGTGAGGTTGCTGGGGGTCATGGCCTGCAACCCAGGCATGTGCCCTGACTGGGAATCGAACCTGTGACACTTTGGTTTGCAACCCGCGCTCAATCCACTGAGCTACGCCAGCCAGGGCAGAATTCTTTAACAAATAGGACTGGGACAACCGGATATCCATATGCAAAAGGATGAACTTGGATCCCTACCTCACACTGCCATACACAAAATTAACTCCCAGTTAATGAATACCTAACGAGAGCTATGAAACTCCTTGAAAAAAACAGGTCTAAATCTTCACAATTTTGGATTTGGCAGTGGATCCTTAGATATGACACCAAAATCAAGAGAACAAAACCAAAAAATGATAAATTAATCTTCAAAATTATAAGCTTTTGTTCATGAAAGGACACTATAAAGAAAGTGAAAAGACAACTTACAGAATAGGAGAACATATTTATAGATTATATTTCTGATAATGTCTAGTATCTAAAGTATAAAAAGAACTCTTACAACTTAATAACAAAAAGACACAAGAAACCCAATGAAGAAAATGTGTAAAGGACATTCCTCCAAAAAACCCCCCACAAATTCCCAAAGGTACATGAGAAGATGCTCAACATTATTATTAGCATGATGAAAGTTAAAATCTCAGTGAGATACCCTTTCACCCTCCCTTGTAGCTATAATGAAAGAGATGGACAGCAAGAAGTATTGGAGAGTGTGTGGAGAAATTAGCGCTCCCATACATTGTTAGTGAGAATATAAAATGGCACAGATGATTTTGAAAACAATTTGGTGATTCCTCAAAATGTTAATCAAAGAGCCACCGTATAACCTCGGAACTCTGTTCTTAGGTATATGAATTGAATAGGTGTATGTCTTCAAAAGAATTGAAGACATATATGCATACAAAACTTGTGTGTAAATGTTCAAAACAGCATTATTTACAACAGCCAAAAAGTAAAACACTTAGATGTCCATCAGCTGGTGAATGGATAAAGTGTGGTTTATCCATAGAATATTATTCTGCCATGAAAAGGAATGAAATACTGACACATGTCCCAACATAGATGAAATTTGAAAATACGATGCTAAGTGAAGTCAGACACAAAAAACGCCACATTGTATCACTCTCTTTATACCCAATGTCCATACCAGGCCAATCCATAGAGACCAAAAGTAGACCAATGGTTGCCAGGAGGGAGGGGACATGGGGACTGACTGCTAAAGGGTATAGCATTTCTTTTGGGGATGATGGAACTATTCTGGAATTCTTTAGAGGGTGGCGATTTCACACTCCTGTGAATATTCTTTAAACACTGAATTATACACTCTAGAAGGGTAAGTTGTATGATGTGAGGATTCTATCCCGATAAACAAATACACCAGACAGGGGCTCGGGGAGGGCCTGGCTATCCACTGACCGTAGACTGGAGTCAGCTGAGGTATGAATCACAAGTACCTTCTCCAGGCCTTGACTGATGACGTGTGGGAAGCACAGGGGTGAAGGAAAAATTCAAGAATGATTCAGAGGTCCCTGATCACCTTGGATTCCATTGATGTGTTATATATTTGACCACTTCATTAGAATATATGTCCCTCGACATACATTGACTAGAAATATAGGGCTTCTTGTGGGGGGAGCAGAGGTGGCAACCTCAGATATACTTCAGACAAAACGTCCAGTATGCCCCCTTCCAACAGTCTGTTTTATACACTCCAATTGCTCAATTTCCCCTGTAAACACAAAGGTTACTTCCTGTGTTCGGACGGTTTTGAAAGACTACTTCCCCTTTTGAGTTGGTTTCCCCATTTTAGTTGCTTTTTAAAAAATTTTAAAAAAATATATTCTATTGATTATGCTATAACAGTTGTTCCAATTTTTCCCTCTTTGCCCCTCTTCACTTGGTACCCCCTTCCCTCCAGCAATTCCCCCCTTAGTTCACATCCATGGGTCAAGCAAATAACTTCTTTGGCTTCTACATTTCCTATACTATTCTCGACCCCCCCCCCTTCTATTTTGTACCAATTATGCTTCTTAATCCCTGTACCTTTTCCCCCATGATCCCCCTTCACCTTCCCAGGTGATAACCCTCCAAATGATCTCCATAGCCATGACTCTGTTCCTGTTCTGCTTGTTTCCTTTGTTTTGTTTTTGTTTTTTTTTTTTTAGATTCAGTTGATAGTTTTGCATTCGGTTGCCCTTTTAATGTTCATAGATTTGATCTTCTTCTTTTTCTTAAAATAAGTCTCTTTAACGTTTCATGTAATAATGGCTTGGTGATGATGAATTCCCTTAGCTTTACCTTGTCTTGGAAGCACTTTATCTGCCATTCCATTCTAAATGATAGCTTTGCTGGATAGAGTCATCTTGGTTGTAGGTCCTTGCTCTTCATCACTTTGAATATTTCTTGCCAGTCCTTCTTGCCTGCAAAGTTTCTTTTGAGAAATCAGCTGATAGTCTTATGTAACTCCTTTGTAGGTAAATCTCTGCTTTTCTCTTGCCAATTTTAAGATTCTTCATCTTTAATCTTTGCATTTTAATTATGATGTGCCTTGGCGTGGTTCTCCTAGTGTCCAACTTGTCTGGGACTCTCTGTGTTTCCTGGATTTACACGTGTATTTCCTTCACCAGGTTAGGGAAGTTTTCTTTCACTATTTTTTCAAGTAGATTTCTAATTTCTTGCTCGTCCTCTTCTCCTGGGACCCCTATAATCCAGATGTTGGCACATTCAAAGTTGCCCTGGAGGTTCCTAAGCCTCCCCTCGTTTTTTGAATTCTTTTTTCTTCCTGCTGTTCTGAATGAATGCTTTTTCCTTACTTATGTTCCAAATCGTTGTTTTGATTCTCAGCTTCATCCTCTCCACTGTTGGTTTCCTGTAGATTTTTCTTTATTTCACTTCATCTACCCTTCATTTCTTCCCTTATGTTTTTGCTGTACTCAATGAGTTCTTAGAGCATCCTGATGACCAGTGTTTTGAACTCATATCTGATAGGTCGGTTATCTCCATTTTGTTTGGTTCTTTTTCTGGGGTTTTGTAATGTTCCTTTGTTTGGGCCATATTTCTTTGTCTCCTCATTTCAGGGCCTCCATGTGTCGGTTTCTGTGTATTAGGTAGAGCTCCTTTGACTCCCTGTAAAAGGCACCTGTAAATTGTATGGGGTGGAGCCTCAGGGAATCATCCGGTGGGACAACCCACTTCCCTGGCTTGTGGTTCTGTGTAGGGAAAGGGCTCAGAGAGGGGACAATGCCACTGCCTGGCTTCTGGAGGTTTGTCTGGCACTCACCCCATTTCCAGTCATTTCACTCATTTTCCATACGCGACGGGCACCTTTTCAGCTGCTGCCCTGGTGGTGAATCCCAGAGTGGGTGGGCTTGCGTCCATTCTAAGTCCACACAGGCCCTTTAAATAAACTCTCCTGCAGCTCTGGCAGCTTCTTCTGCTGTGCCAACTCCCACTCGTGTTTACAGCCAGAAGTTATGGGGATTTATATGCCTGGTGCTGTAATCCTGGGCTTCGTGGTCTGGCCTGGGGCTGGGATCCCTCGTTCCCAAGGCATCCCTCCCAATTTGTATCCACCACACGTGAGTGTGGGACCACCCATTCCATTGCCAGTGCCTCTCTCTCTGTGCCACGCCGCATCTCTGTGACTCCACCCTTCCCACCTGTCTGGGTGCATGCGGCTTCTCTAAATCCTTGGGTGTCAGACTTCCATAGAGCCCAGCTTTCTCATGGTTCTTGTTGTTGTTTGTCCTGAGAAAGAGTTGTACTTCTCTCTGCGGTTGCGTGAGGAGGTGAAGCGCGGGCACCTACGCCTCCACCTTCACCGGAACCCCCGTTTTAGTCCTGATGAGAGGAGCCACTCACCTCTGCCGGCTCTAGATTCAGAGTTCGCCGTTCTGCGGAGTTCTCGTCGTTTTCACAGACGGGTGGGCGCCTCTCGCCCTGAATTGGGGCCACAAGTTTTGAAATATTTTTTCCGGCAATAAAAGCATTTGTTAACATAATCGGTTTCACTTTTTGCCCACCAGAGTCGTCCTAAATGCAGCTGTGCGTTGGATGCCCTCCTTGGCGTGCGTGGGCTGTGCCGTCAGCAGCTCGGAGCTGGCGGGTACGATTTCAATGCGAAGATAAGGGCCTTGACACTTTGATAAGCCTGCACCTTGTCATTGCAGATCGGGTGCAGTTAGGGCAGTAAGGGAGCTCCAGGTGCCCCAGTGACTGTCTCCGAAGGCCCATGAGAATCTAAACTCACATAGTCAGTGTTTGTTAACCAGGCTCATTCTGGACTCAGTGTCTGCGAGTGGATTTCTTCTCCTTGGGAAGTCTGGCACCTAGACTGTGTGTCATTCAAGGGATATCTTTGGATAAACTACTTCGCTGGCATTCTTCTTTGGCTCACATTCACTTACGAGTATTTTTCGAAAAACTCATTTATTGTTCACCGGTGTGGAGGGTGTGGAGCCTGTGTGTGTTCAAGACACTGCAGTGTGAATTTTATACACATTGAATTTCATCAACCCTTTATAAAATGTTTCATTTTTTATTTTATTTTTAAAAAAAGATATAAATAAAATCTCTCTAATTTGATGGAACGCCTGTGTCCGTCAAGTGCCGGTGTGATCACTAGATGGCACTCTTGAGCTAGGAAAGGTAAATGGGCTTTTTTAAAAAATTCCAACTTTTTCATTATTTACTTTTTTAATTTCAATTTTAATTGAATTTTGGGGGCGACATGGATAAATGAAATTATGTAGGTTTCAGATCTGTACACTGCATTGTGTGTTTGCCACCCCGAGTCACGTCTCCTGCGTCACTGTTTATCTCCCCTTTACCGTCTCCTTCCTCATTATTTATTTTTAAGTAAGAACATTGGGGTTTAAAAGAATAACACAGATAGAAAATGGTAAAGCCCAGCTTCAAAGACAAGATTCTAAACAAGATTCGTCTGATGTTTCTTCCTGGTAAGCCATGCCGTATTTTTCAGACTGTAAGACGCACCCCCTGCAAATTTGGGGGGAAAGGAGGGTGCGTCTTATAGTCCGAATGTAGCTTACCTGACTTGCTGTGGGGTGGCGGAGCAGGGTCATAGGTTATTAAATATTTTACCACATTTTTTGCTTTTAAAATTTTCCCCTGTTTTCCTCCTCTAAAACCTAGGTGTGTCTTATAGTCCTAAAAATACGGTACTTTCTCCCAGCAAGCAGGCCCACACACTAACAGAAGCTTAAGAAGGAGCAAGAAGACAGTGGAAGTAATCTCTGCATGAGTCTGGGTAACTTCATACATCTTCGTGTATGTGTAAACACACGTGGTCAGTGCACTTCACTCAAATGCTCACTCTGGAAGAGCGTGCATTTAAAAACGTGGCCACAAAAAAAATCGAGGACCTGTACCAGGAGTCCCTAAAGTGGGCATCTTTGCATCCCTAGGCCTGCCTTGCCGCCAGGCCAGCCTTTCACGAAGCCCTGCAGCAAGATCTGTTGCTGCCACGCACATCCTCATGGTATCACCCGGTTCCGCCAGATGAACGGATGGGCAGAGAAGCAAACAAAGGATGGAGAACCTTTAGAATGCTTGTTCTAGCACACCCGGAATGACACAATAACAGCAGCTAACAAAGTAAAATGAAATGGTTCAAAATTTTATTTTTAAATAGGTAATATGTTCATTAATGCATTAAAATATAAACCGTTATAAGGTAAAAAGTCCTGGTCCCATCTCCTTTCCCATCCATCCTGTGTCCATCTTTTCACCCAGCCCCCTTCTGGCATGCATGCCCAGTCAGGCTACGTGTTTGCTGGTTCCCTGGGCGTCCTTCCAGACTTTCTTCATGAAAATGTGAACGTATATAAATGTATATTCTCCCCATCCTTCCACCTTTTAACTCTGAAGCAACTTACCGTTCTGTATCTTTCTTTTTTCTTCTTAACAATATATTCTGTAAATCTTTTCATAACAATGCATAGAGAACATCTTCATTTTTTATAAGTGTATAAGATTCCATTTAATTGTCTACTATCGTTTACTGAACCCATCCATGATGGAGGCACATTTGGGTTGTTTCTCATCTTTTGCACAATAGCTCACATTTATTGAGCTGAGCTTACCATATTCCAGGCACAGTGCTAACTGCTTTCCTTGGACTCACTTCCTGTAACAGCCCTGTGAGTTCCACAACATTATTTCTGCCTTTTAAGGAAGGAAGAAAGAGCATCAAAGTAACAAAGCAACTTGCCTAAGATGTGAACCCAGACTTTCTCCCCTTAGAGCACATTTTTCTACTACTGAAACATAAATCAGTACCCTTCATTGATCTTAGAAAAGTTCCTTCTTTTAAGAAGTTTTTACTTATGTGTTTGTGACTAAACACCACTTGCTTCCAAGATTTTTTCACAGGCGTTTGAAGGGTTTGTATGATTCAGGATTCTGCTTCTTTCTACCGCTCACTCTCCATTCCTTCATGGCCTGTGGACTATGTAAAGATGAATCTGACATCAAACTGTGTCTGTTAGAGGGAGTTTAAGGAGGAAATGCCTAAAATTACAGAGCAGACTGATATTACCTGAGACTGATTAATTTTTATTTCAGGGCTACAGTATGCTGAACGCTTGAATGCTGAACGCTATATGATCTAGAAAAGGAAAACAAAAAGGCCCCAGACAGTCCCAACCGTCTTTGCAGGCACCACAGGTTTAAAGTGTAGCATAAATAGACGGCCTTGTCCTTTGCCACGCACCCTTCCTCTGCAAGGAGCCAGGGAAATCTTCGCATTTCGTGTCTTCCATCTCAGGGCTGTCCGACTTCATTCCGACGTGAACCAGACAATGTGTGTCTGGGACGTGCAGGCTGCTGCTACTGTGTGCATCGCAGAGAATGGGAAACCCCAGATGGCAGTTAGACACCCCAACAAATGGGGCCTTCTCCTACATTTAGCAAGTGCCCGCCCGCCACTACTGAAAATCTTAAGACAAACCCATCTTACTGCCTCCTGATGGTAGTTGGATCCTTGTTTGGGGGGTGGAAGGAGGGAGGGAAGTCAAGTGTAATGTTACCAGGGGCAATGACTTCTGTCTAAAAGAGGAGTGTGAGGCCCTATAAATATCCCTTACTCCATTTCAACCTTAAGCAACTTCCATGGGAAGGACTGGATGCCAACAGAGGCTAGTAATAGCGACCTCACTTTAAACTAATGCGCCAATTACAGTATTTAATGCAGTGTTGCTGGCAGAGATGGGCGGAGTCTTATTAGGTATAATGATAAAACATTTAACAATCATTATTTTGCTGAAATACTGATTTGGAGAAGGCATTGCCTGAAAGTCATTTTTCACTATTCACACAGTGACACTTCAATGGAAAAGGAGACACCACGTGGAGCACTTATCAGCTTACCAAGCGCTTGAGTGGGAGCCTCAGAAGATTCCGTGTTCCTCACGGCTTCCAAGTGGTTTAACTCCAGAGCCTCATGTTCTTTTACCAGAAGGGACTGAGCACACCGGCCACTAGGGGGTGCTGTTGCTTCTTTGCTCCAACCCCTGGCAGTTTTAATTCTGATCTTACCAGTCTCAACAGAAGAGAGAGAAGGAGGCTTTGTCCTTCCCCAGTGAGTTCATTTCTCCCGTGCCTCCAGAGTCAGCGGAATCTGTTGGAACGCTTCACAACAAAATGCAATGACTAGTAAATGAAACGGGCTTGTTAAAATGAATGTTTTCAAATATCTCCCCTTAGATGAACCGGAACAGCTTCTTGGTATCATCAGTGGTCTAATAGTTTTACTAGGGTCTAGGGCTGTTGACAGATTTTGGGGTGCCACCAAGCAAAGTGAAGACTAACTGGGAAAAGGGGGTGTGTTGTAGCAGGAGTTGGGGAAAGCGCTGGACTCCTGAGGACCCTCCCCCAGACCAGGAGAAATCTGCTTTCCCCTCTACCCATTCAGTTTGGGCAAAGATACCACTTGCTGGAGCATGATACAGAACCAGTTTTAGGGGGTTATTAGAAATGCAAGTTCTGTGGCCACATGAATCCGGGAAACTCTGGTCTGAGAAAAGTTAAAAAAAGTATTACTTGGTGTCGAACTTTCAGGACATTTAAATGGCCGTGCATTTAATTTGCAAAACTTCCCGAACATTTGCTCTGTAACGCACTGTGCACTGTGCTTGTGACTCGAAGGCTGGGCATTTGCCAGGAGGAGACACATTCCAGTGTTCCTCAACGGAGGCCGGTGTGACCTTGCCCCCAGGGGACTTCCGGCAGTGTCTGGACACATTTGTGATTGCAGGGACCGTGGAGGGTGTTCCTGTCATCTCATGGGAAGCTGCCGAGTGTCCTCTGTGCACTGCGCAGCTCCCTCTCACCCCCTCCACCAACAGGGGATGATAAGGCCCAACGGCCCCATAAATCAGCTGCCAAAAAACTCTGCTCCGTAATACACGCAACCTCTTAATCTTGGTTAACTTCAAAGTTAATGATTCTCAAGTGCCTTGCAGCACAGAGCAGGAAATACATGAGGGAAGTCTGCCCTCAGTTCGGGCACGATGCAGTACGTGCCGGGCGGGGTGGTCTGCATCAGCACTCCCTCTCTCTGACCTCCGCATAGTGCCCCCACGCTTCTCCCGAGATTCCCCCCAGTGGGCTCCATGTGCACTGTGCTCCTTTTCCTTCTCATCTGCACCCTCTCCCTCTCCCCTGCCTGGCTTTTCCCCGTCTTCTCGCTCCCCGAGTAGCAGCATTTCTTGTGGTTTTGTACTTCACTGTGATCAGTCTCCGGACCCTCCGGCCATGTTTCCTCATGCCCGTGGCTTTCCCTCTGTCCCTTTCCACGACACTTCTTCCCGAGGATGAGGATGCCTCCATTCCCAGTTATATGTGGGATGTCTTCTCCCGCTTAGCACTTCCGTCTCTCCTACTCCTAACACCCCACAGCAAGTGTCAGATTGTCGAGCCAAACCACGCAAAGAAAACTGTAGCTCAGCTTCCTAGAAAGCCGAGGAGCTCTTACCAAATACGCAGTGTTTCATGAAACCTGTGAAAGCAACGCTGGAGAGCTGCTGGAATAATGCGAGGCCACGAACAATGCGGATCCGGCAGAGTAAGGCAAGGCGACAGCTGAGGAAGAGAAAACAGACCTGGGTGGCGACCGTGAGAAGAATTTTCAGACAGAGTGGTCTGGCTAGCAAAGGGTTATGGGAAGTTCTTGGAAAAATTAGTGGTGCCTTTTAATGTATTTGCAAAACCCCCCACAAAAACCAATGTTCTTTTTGATCATTCTGTGAACCTCAAGCATGGAGGATGGGGATGGGTATCATATTGTTTTAGACCATATATACTTTTTTGGGGGGGGTGGGGGGGAGGCTTCCACTCCAGAATGTTCCATTTACATTTTGAGTGACAGAACTGAATTTAGATCGTTTCTCCCACAAAGTGTTTAATCTCTAAGTCTGGTGTGTAACACCCTTTAAAAAAAATCATGTAAATGTTTGCTTAGTTTAGTAGATTGAAACAGGATGAAGGCTTATTCCTTATCTCACACACAGCCTCCTTTGGTTGAGAAGCTCATAAACGCTGGACGGAGAACATTTTTTGCCTTTCTTGATTTACAGATGTTTCTTCAAAACTACATATGCAACCAGCCCCAGCTGGCTGGAGCTAAGCCTCTGCAGATTGATACAATGCATCTGGCTCCAAGACCCGGACTAATCCCAGGGTCAGGCTCCTCTCTCCTGGAGAGTCTGGCTGGGGTGGGAGCTGAGTCTATATAAGTGGACCAGACGCAGCCCTAACCCAGCCCAGCGGAGAGGGCGAGCCTGGGAGGGTGCGCTCTGCTGGGCTCCTCAGCCGCTGAGAACTCACCGGGCACTCACAGGAGAAGTTTCCATCCTCTCTCCTGCCCTGCATGTTTTCCCCAACATGGAGGTGAGATCATTATTTCCTTCCTTTTGTAAACTGAGCTATCGCACGTAAGACTAAGGCTTAGTGGGAATAACTCAAATAAGGAGAGGACATGGGAAACAGGGAAGATAGAGGTGATTTTTAACATCCTTAAATACATTTAACAGGTCAGCCAAAGCGAGTTCCTTTTTCTTGACTTGGGATTAAATGATTGGTTCAGAGTTCTGGGAGTCAGAAACTGGGGAGAATGTTTATGAAGGACCCGAGAAAGCCATTAGGAAATACAATAGTACTACTGTTATTTCTTAGGGAAACATTCCCTCCAGTGTATTTTTGTGTGTTTGATTTGGAGCCAGGTAGTGAGCCCTTGTGATCTGACTTCTGTGAGAGCTTTATTGAAAAAAGAGACTTCAGGGACTCGGAATCTCAGAGGGTCAGGACTGTGACAGTGGACGGCACAGGTAGATGGAATGAAACTAAAGGTTTAGCAAATACACGTGTTGGCCCAATGCAAAATGGCCATATGATAAAAAAAAATTCCTACTCAACCAATGAGAGGACCAAAGACAGAAATCACTCTCTGACTATATTTCTGGGATGCAAAAATAACTGGAAATTGCTATTATACTTTTCTTATTGAAAGCTTTGGTATTTAAACTTTAAAAGTTTTGCAATGTAATGCCGACACAAGAATTCCTCAGTCCTACCAGCTGCTAGGTTGCCTTTGTGGTCGCTATGCTGTCCATTTGTGATGGTAAATCTGTGTTTGGTTTCCAATGGGGCTGGAGCAGGGCAGGACGATGGGCCTGAGGGAATTCAGACCTGGAATTAAGTGACTAAAAATTGAACACAATCACAAAGCTAATTTGCCTAATGTGATGATGCTGGAATACCAAGTAACTCTACAAAGTTAGAATTATGGTACAATCTAATTTTTATTAATGTCTTGTATTTTTATTTAAAATTTTAGGATATTTATTAACTCAGAAAGAATATGATACTTTTCTTAGGGTCAGCTAGCTAATATATCTCCTCCTCATATTTGTATTAGCCATAAGCCAATTTCTTTATTTTATAATGAGACATCTTAATAATTGTTTTGTTCTTAAAAATTTGTCCATAGTCATCAATTATTATGATATTATTCTGCCATGATAATAAAGTAATTATTTCCCTGCAAGTGGTATACAAAATTCTGTATTTGAAAGTATTTGTTATATTTTTTACACAAAACCTGAAGGGAATACTTTTGTGATATATTACAGAGAAGGGAAACTTGGTCTATGAAGACACCACCAAAACTGATTTCCAGGTCTGGCCTTTTAAGGGGCAGCATGCTTTTGCCTTGTCCTCCCAGCCATGGGAACGGAATTCAGGGAGGTCGTCCCAGAATCCCCTGGTGCTTTCTATGTCCACTGGTTAGGAGATAACTTGAGTCTGAAGTGTTTCAGAGCAAAAAGGGCTTCCCTTTGACCTGGCTGCGGCCCAGCCTTTTATGATCTCCTCCCGCGATGGAGATGAACCCGGGGTTTGTGAACCTCAGGCCTGATTCTCCTGGGGCTGGCGTGTGGTCCAGCACCACGATGTCTCAGGTCAGGGCCTCTCCGCTCTCTCTCTGCACCTGGGGCTGATCTGATGTTCTCAGCTGTCTTCGCTCATCAGATGGTGTTGGTATGTGTGCCTTTAAAAAACATGTTTCTCCACATTACAATACTACCTTACTGGGAAAAACAAGTTAAAAGAGAAGATGACAGATATTATTTCTCCACCCAGTGGTAGCCACTAGTAGCATTTCAATCCATTTCTTTTCGGACTTTTATATGAACATGTACAAAATATACTTCATTAAATTGCTGTCAAAACAAATCTGGGTCTTCTTACTCATTATATCATGAGCGTGTTCTCCTGTCATTAAAATCTATCACATCCTTCCAATGGCTGTGGAGTACTCAATGGTATTATTGGACCATTGTGCATTTATTGTTAGAAGAGTTGCAAATTGATATTTATTTCTAATAAAGATGTAAGTAAATTGATGTTAAAATCTACCTTCTTCATTTAAATGGTGCCCTATGTTAAAAAATGTACTGACCAAGATATTAAATATTAGGAAATGCTAATGAATTAAGTTTGATTTTTTCCTACTTAAAAGAGTGGATATTGAAACCCAGTGTATGCTACAGAAATTATTTTATTTTTTTACCCCAAATGCGCTCATGGTTCAATAGACAAACACACATGACCAGACTTGAAGAAATTAGAAGGATGGAGATGGTGGTTGTAGCTGGAACAGGTTAGAAGAAGGAAGTAGCACTAATGCTCAGGCACTGATAAGAAAGGACAAAAGAGAGAATTCTGGGAAATATAGTTCCAACTTCACCATAACACACAGAATAAGGACACCACATCTTTTCGATTAGGTAATTTTTTTATAGAGTCAAAGCAGCTGTATGTCTATTTTGTCTTTAATGTGTCTTCTAATGTGTCCCTTTGGTAAGACACTCTTTCCAAAGGCAAGAAATGACAATTGCTTCATTTTCAGGTCCACAGCTAGCAAATTCTTAAGAAATTCTTTTGGTCGTTAGATTCAGCTTGTGTCACTCACAAACAGAACCTGACTTTGTAATAAGCCGGTGTTCGTGGGTTATAAATAAGTAGTATGTATATAAGGAAGGTGGTGTCAAGGGCATTTTTGATGGAAAAAAAAGATATTCCCTAAAATACAGTTGAGATCCTTTTAAGACATATGTAACAGAATGTGAAAAATTGATTTTTTTCATGATTTCTAATTTGGCTGGAAGTCAGAGGCCAAGAACAGTAAGTGCTCAGTGAGCCCACATGTTAAAGTGAAATATTAGACATTTGATGCAGTCTTACAGACAGAGGAGCCCTGTCTAGTGTCCTTCGACCACCTCCATCCTCGAGACTATGTAAGACTGTGTCCCTTTGAGTATGAAGGATATAGAGAATGACACCTCCTCATGTCTGAGAAAATCTGAAGGCACGGGCTGGTTGACTGACCTGCCTTTAGCAGAACAAGCTACCACGGCAGTAGCAGGTGCGTTGTGGCCGTTGAGCACCGGCGAGAACCAGAGCCTGTTGCAGCATCTCTCGGGCCAGATGTGGCCTCTGCCCGAGAGGCTGTCTGGGGGTAAGGCGATGCCCACAGACAGCGTCAGCACTGGAGCGGCCCCAGGGAGCAGCACCGGTGAGAGTCAGCAGTGACAGCCAAGAAGATGAGTCATTTCTGCCAGAGACCAGTGGTTGTAGATCCCCATCTCCGGTGGGGGTGGGGGGAGGGGCGGCATCCAAAAAACCACGAAAACGCTGCAAGAGGTAAAGAACTGGCGTTTGAACATCCAACACCCCCTGATTTACCATCACCAGCCTCCCGCTGAATGAGTCAAGCAATGTCACCCCAATGACTCTAATAATTCAAAGAAGTTTTGGGGGGCTCTCTCCTCTTTCACTGCTGCGGCTCTGACTTTGAAGAAGATAGAGGCAGCTTGGGGAGGGGGCAGGGCGGGGTGGGGAAGACAAGCGGACGGTCACTCCTCCCCTGCTATAAGCATCTAGGAACTGGGGCTAGGCGAGGAATTTAAAATCGGATGATACATTGAAATTTGACTATTCAGTTGTTCCAGAATTTTTATTTTCTGAAAATTTGTTCATCCCTGGAAGTGACTCATAAAGCTATGAGATAGGCTTCCCCAGGGGGAGGAAAATTGAGAACATGGAGACATATTGAAAAAAGAAAAAATGTAGTTTATAATTAGGGAAAAAACCTTTAAGAGGTGTTGCTTTATATTCTGTGCTTCCCATGTTTGCTGAAAACTCAGGATGTGTCCCAGCCTCCCCCCTGTACCCCCCGCCCCCCAGCCAATTTACTCATCTCCATAGTGCTCACAGCTACTCCGCTGTGCCAGTCAGAATGAGAGGCAAGAGGGTGTGTAGAAGTATGGAAGACAGAGGTAGAGGTAGGTGAGAAGGATTTCTTAACTGAAGGAAGATACCTAACATGAGGACGGGGGTCTCGGAGGGTGAAAGGAAGGCCCCGAGGAAAATGTTGGGAAGCCACTCCCCAGCAGCAGTGACAGAAAAGAGTTTGGGGGCAGAAGAGAAAGAATATTGGCCTGTTAACCTGAGGGGATAAGATGATTTTAAATTGGTTATGCTGGGTTATGAACGGAATGCATTTGATAGGCTTAGGGCATCTCCAGTAAAGATGTGAATTGTATTCCCTGCATCTTCAGTTGTCACATGAAGTAGGAAGATACTTAAAAGGAACGGTAAGGTGATAGAAGTCACCTGCAATTTCACAACTGGAAATAAACGATTATTCTGTGTTAGATTTCTTTTTAGATTTCTTCTCGATACACGTCTGATTTTTCAAACAAAATGTGCCTGCCGGTAGTGAGGTTTTACCCACAATATTTAGCGGGTGTTCTCAGGGAAAGATGAGGATCAAAGGCCTCAGAGGCTTTCAAAGGCTGATAAGGAGTAGGATGCACATCACTGCCTTTCTGGACAGGGCTGTGTCTCCAGTTCTGCTTCTTTGTTGATGAAGTTTATTCCCCCTCTAACTCCTCATCCCTGGGCACTGCACTGTCTTCTGGAATTTTCCCCTTTGGCTGTGGTTATGGGTGTTGAAGTTAGAGAGATGGACAGTGGAGAAAGGACTTCCGAGATCATGGGACCGTAATGAAATGCTTGCGACAGCTTCTCGCTCTAGTGAGAGTCTTTAATTTGTGCGTGACATCGCCCAGCTCCTAGCTGTTCTTATAGAAATGAATTGCAGAGGTGAGATGCACAGAATTACATTAAACGCTTATTTTTTTTCCTTGCTCCCAATCTTTTTTTTTAAATGTTATTTTAATTGTTCTTCAAGCACAATTTTCTATCTTTTACTCCCATCCCAGCCCACCACTCACCCAGCCCTCCCCACCTCCCTCCCATTTCCACCCCCCGCCCCCAGTTTTTGTCCATGTGTCCTTTATACTTATTCCTATAAACTCTTCCAATTCTCCCCTGAAATTCCCCTGAAATTTTCTCCCCTCTCCCCTCTGGACACTGTCAGCCTGTGCTCTATTTCAGTGTCTTTGGTTATATTTTGCTTGTTTCTTTGTTTTGTTGTTTAGGTTCCTGTTAAAGGTGAGATCATATGGTCTTTGTCTTTCACTGCCTGGCTTGTTTCGCTTAGCATAATGCTTTCCAGCTCCATCCAAGCTGTTGCAAAGGGTAGGAGCTCCTTCTTTTAAAATGGGAACTTAAAAGACAAGTTGAGTCATCAAGCCTTTTCTGTGGCTCTCTCACTCTTTGTATTCCTGAACCACAAATCTTGACTTGCACAAAGGAATTTGCCTTCAACTCATGAAAGTAATGCAAACTAAAATAATGCTTTTATTTTCCCCAGGCAATAAGTTTATTCATCTTGGTGGGATTTATAGGAGAGTTCCCAGTTTTTTCAAGGTAAGAACTTTTTGAATTGTGTGTGGAAATCATTAAAAAAAATTTTGTTTGTTTTTAGGAAATTCTTTAGCATGGCTGATTTCTACATTGCAACCTGAGTATGTTTATCTTTTCAACAGGCAAAAGCTTGTTTTATTCTTATTCTTACTTTGTTTTATTCGCTGTAAGGAAGAAAGCTGAAGATGAAAACCACCTCAAGGTTTTGTGCTTGTCCCAGTTGCACGGTTTTACCTGCATTTCGGAGAAGCGCAGCTGCACCACACAGCTCGGAGCAGGGTCTGATCTTTACATACAGTCTCTGCAAAACATCCTTTGCATTTTAAAGGTTGAGAGATTTTTAAGAAACTAGTTGCATTGGCTCTTGAAACCTGGAAAAAAAGCAGTGTCATTTACTGATGGTCTTGCTTTGCTTTCGCGATCAGTTTGGTGGGACCAGATTGGGTCAGTTCACTTGATCAAACATTCCGCATATGTGTCTGGCTCTGTGCTAGTGACTGGGGACGCAAGGAGGGCTGAGCCAGTGCTGAGAGTCTGCCATGTGACTCAGAGCTGGAAAGCGGTGGTTTCAGCACAAACGTGCTCAGGGATCTCTCCATGAGGGGCCTGGACAAGGTGGGGGGCGGGGAGAGCACAGAGAGGTTCCGGCCCAGCCAGCATCTGTCACTAAGCCTCAGTGTTTGCGCTGCAGCCGTCCGTGGGGCCCAAACCAGAAAAAGAGCGAGTTCAGACTGTTTAAGGGTCCATGATTCCAAGGCATTTGGATCACTGGTGCCACGTCAGGACTGCAGGTCAGCAAGGTTGGCTCCACAGAAGCACGGAGGCACACGGATGGCACAATGGGACTCCTTACATTTAAAGTTGCCTGATGGCCTGAGACAAGCGCAGATCGCCTTAACTTGAGATGTTTCCAAGGCTAGAAATGTGCTAGAACTCCAGAAGTCAGGAGGCTTCTTTCCTTTACCTGTTGTCAATGTGCTTCAAGGTGAGGCTGCGTTAACTTCTTCGGCCTAAGCCATGCCACAGCCGGAATTTCGTCTTGCATGAGCATCAACTCCCATTTTCCACATGCATTTTTTTTTTAGTGAAATTATTTAAGCTCGAATTTCCCCTCTGTGGATGTGTGCTTCAGAAGTGACCTGAATGAACAGGGGAGCTTTTAAAAATACATTCCCGTCCACTCAGCCTTGGCCAGGTTTCAGTACCCCATTTCTCACTTAGTGCTCCTGGTGTGAGCACTCCTGGAAGAGTTTCTGAAGAACTCTCCCATTCATCACCCAGAATCCTTTTGAAGACCATAACCCCTTCCTCCTTCATGTTCTCCCTTGTACCTCTGAACTCCGGACACTCCCGTGTCTATGTTTCCTTGAAACATCCACACTTGTTATGGAATCTTTCAAATTAGGTATACTGTAGTATGAAGTATGGCTGTGTTATTCTATCATGGTTATTTGTTTATATATTTGTATCTTAGTCCTCCCCTCTGCCCGTGGTTCATGACCTATCTCTTTTAATATGTCTACAGCTCCAGCGTCTAAATAGTGCCTGGTGTATTATAGGTGTTCAGTAAACATTAATCTCCAAAAAAGGGGGTCCCTTTTATATTTTTTTAAAAATTTAGTTTTGGATACTTTTGGTTTCTCTGAGGAAAAGAACTGTGAAGCAATTTTTAACTGCATTTGCCTGTTTTTGAGTATCTTGGCTAATGTTTGTGTGCCCTCTTGCTTCTTTCTCTGCCTGCACGATGATGAACCATCGGACAGCCCCGCCAGTCCGGTCAACTGCCAGTGGGATTCCTTTGGCCCTTGGTCAGAATGCAACGGTTGTACGAAGTCTCAGGTAGGACCGTGCAGAAAGTTTGTATTTCTTACTTATGTGCTGAAATAGCTTAGGTATAGACAGACTGGCATTAACTTTTGAATGCTATTTTTGTTTCTTGAAATTATAATTAGTAATTTCAAAGGAAAAGAAGTATAACTTGTATAATAATTAAATTTGCAATAAAGTAATTTTTGCATTCTAATTTTTTTCTCACAGAACTTTTATAAATCCTATATCTGAGCCTAGAAATATACGTAGGGTAAAAATTAAAAGCAACTCACTAACTCTTGAGCTACTAGAGAAATAAGAGTAGTATGAAATGAAATTAGTGGATAATTCAAAATCTGTTTCGTGTTTACTGCCTTTGATTTTTTTCCCCTTTTAAAAAAAGTTTTCATATGTAATGAAATTACGTTGGAAATAATGTATATTTGTATGACACCAATAGTATGGTGTTTGGAGTCACAGTCAGGTACATAGAATTACATTAATAGTCAATATCAATGCCAACATTCCAGCTATAATTTTTAAACAATTGTATTGATTTTAGAGAGAGAAAGAAACATCGATTTCTTGTTCCACCAATCTGAGCATTCATTGGTTGATTTTCCACATGAGCCCTGACCTGGAATTGAACCTGCAAACGGGTATGAGCTCTCACCAATTGACCTACCCAGCCACGGCTCAAGCAGTAATGTCTGTTACATGACAAACAACTTCCAGAAAGTGACCATCGGACAAAAAGAGACCAACCCACAGTTTCAGACAAGGCAAACTGCAGGAGGGTATATGAGAACAGCCGCAGCTTCGGCTGAGGGTTTCTGGCATAACCAATGACAAGGCTGCCAAGACTGTGCAATCCCAGCGCCAGAACCAGCCACTCCTGCTGTCGCCGCACCTGCACCAGTGAATTTGTTTGGCAGCAGTATCGACGTCTCTGCTGATGGCACTGGTCCGAAACTCCCTTTGGGTTGGCCGAGACACACAACTCGGGGCCCCGTTAAATACCGAGAGCCCATTCCGGTCCTCGCCTCTCGTTGAGAGAGCTAACACTGATGCAGAAACTGGTCTGGGCACAACTCTGGACCCAGCTGGGATCAGAGCCGGGCTGCGGCCAAGCTCCGCGCTGGCCACGGGGCCTCCTCTCCTGCTTCCTCTCATCCTGGGAGGTGGTGGCCTCGATTTTTCTTCTTCTTTCAAATGAACACTAACAAGTAGCAAAATTACTGCCTTGTTTTGCCTGACAAATAGTGAATGACCATGAAAAATCAACTATTTTGCCATGTTTTAAAGTTTAATTTTTAAGTAACACAAATAAAATACCAGACCTGATCTAGAGATTATAGAGTACTTCTAAAAATGCCCGCTTTTTCTCTTGCTATAAATTATTTATTGGAGAAAAAACAGAAAAGTATAGATAAAGAAAATACAGTTTATAATTCCACCATTTAGAAGAAACCAATATACCAGCATTTTGATATTTATTTCTCTCATATTAGTTTCTTTGTTAGTTTATGATGTATAAAAATAGGATTATTTGATCACAGTTTTGTGCTCTACCATTTTAACCTAACATACTATTAGCAAGAATTCCAACAGTTGTATTACATTCCCGTATATAAATACATCAAAGTTATTTATCTACTACCTATTGTTTGATATTTAGATTATTTACATTTCTGGTTATTATAAAAAACTTCAATAAACATTTTTAAAAGATTTTTTTACTTACTTTTAGAGAGAGGATAAAGGAGAGAGAAAGAGAGGGAGAGAAACATCAATGTGTGGTTGTCTCTTGCATGCCTCCCCCACCAGGGACTGGCCCACAACCCAGGCTTGTGCCCTGACTGGGAATTGAACCAGAGACCATTTGCTTCACAGCCCGGTGCTCAATCCACTGAGCCACACCAGCCAAGGCTAATAAATGTTTTTATACATAGTTATATATTCTCTTTTCTGATAATTTTATTAGACTAAATTCTAAAACTATAATGCTTGTTTTAAAGTTTCTGAGTATTTGAATGTTTAAATTTTTTTAATAGAACTATATTGACATGTAACATTATAATAGTTTCAGGTGAACCACATTAGTTGATATATGTAAAATATTTTAGAGGTGATTCTGTTTGGATAAAATGTGTACTTAAATTTTATTTTTTAATTATTAGAACAGCAGAAACATATTGCAGAAGATAATTTTGAAGCATCATTATAATCACCATTTTCATCAAGCGCATATATTTAGTGCCTTCATGAGTGTTAGTCACAAAATAAGTCACACAAATGCAGAATGTGGCTCCTGGGAAATGTAGCAGATGACAACTCTGATTACAGGCTGAAAAGCACACCAATGACAAGGCGAACACCCAATAAAACTAACCATAGACAACGTTTGTGTAATTTAGGAAAGGACACTGAAGACGAGTAGATGGGACATATTTTTCATGTTAGCAACTTTTTTCCCTTTGAGCAAAGGCCAACATGCAATGGATTCATCCCTGGTTTATAAAATCAAAATTTTCACTGAGAAAGAGGCAGGTGAAAATGAAAAAGGGGCCATAAGGTCAGAGTTTGACAGGTGAGAATGGGATGCTGAGAACAGACAGTCATCAAAGCGGTGCTGGTAGATAGTGCGGAAAACGTTACATGTACAGACAACACAATCGGTGCTTCGGAACTTCAGGGAGTGTCAAATTAATAAGCCAAACGTGAGAGCTGTCTTCATCCATTAAATACAGAAACTACAGACTTATCCAGAAACTGGTACTGAGTTCCATTCCCCACTGAAAAATGCCAGAGCCATGCCCAGGCTAATAGAAAAGTGCTTAGAGTTCTAATCATGTGACGGTGACCCTTCGCCCCCACTTCTGACCCAGTTAAAGATGGACAAATGGATTCAACCTATCTCGTCTTCACTGTTGGTCTTTGCTCACGGTTTAAACTCTCTGGAATCTCGGATGCAGTTCATTTTTATTAATAGGGAAGAGCTGAGCATAAAAGATGTACCTTTCATTGCCTTCGCTGGTGGGGGGAGGCTTTTGTAGATCTTTCTTTTGCTTAAACATTGAATACGTTTTAATTCTGATTAGTGCATTTTAGGATGACGTGTTTCTCGCTTGGCTTGACGATGTCCTCAATGCCCCCTACTTTCCCCCACGGAGGTTTGCTTTTAACCTGTTTTTCCATTTCAGAAGTCAATGATTTTGATTATCTCATAAAATTTCTTTGTAGATGTAGCTTCACCTTTGGACTTCTTAGGCTTCTATTAACATACTTCTTTCTGGATTGTTTGGCCTTGCCTTGCCTTCCTGAAATAGGTTAGCATTTACCTCAAATCAACTGCTGCCACTTTTCTAAAGTTTTCCATGACTGCACTTCATCTCAACCCCCTTCCCAATGCCATTCCCCGCTCTCCAGCCAAATTCATTGTCACTTTTCTAATTAGCTTTTGGTACACAGCTTTGGCCAAAATTAGTCATTCGACATTGCAGTCTTTTTGTATATATATTTACCCAGCTAACACTTTCAGGTTACTTTCTTAAAGGTTCACTAATATATATTTTTTACTACTTACTCCAGACAGTAAATGTACATAGTAAATAAATATATAGCAAACACACATAGTAAGTTTACATACAGCCTGTAATAATAATCCGAATGTCACTGGATTCAAGGACACATGGGTCTGTGTGTGGGTTCATTGCTTTAGAGATTTCGCTTCTGCAGGGCGCCAGAAACGTTTCCCAAACACAGCTCCTCCAACTGTCTGGATTTTTCTCGGATTTCATTTCCCAGGCGAAGGAATCTGTTTTTTTGTTTAGACTCGCAGGCGGACCATTGCGGTTTACGCGCAGTTTGGCGGCCAGCCTTGTGCCGGAAGTGCTTTCGAGACCCAAGCGTGTGAGCCCACCCGAGGGTGCCCCGCAGAGGAGGGGTGCGGAGAGCGCTTCCGGTGCTTTTCAGGTACTCGTTTTCCGCCGGGTCAGCATGCAAAGTGCAAACTCGAATGCTATTTGTTTAATTTGCTCAGTATCTGTTGGTTGAATTTTACTGAATTATAGTGACCGATAAGTTAATTTCCCCCAAGTATCGGTGTCGCTTTTCTTGGTATAATAGTCACACACTCAATGATGATTCTTTCAAAATCAGGAGGAAGCATATGGTAATAAAAGCAGGGATACCCTTTGTCTTTTGAGAAGAAATATGACTACCGACAGGCCCAAACAGTGCTTGACGTTGTGTTTTTGGTGAAGATCTGGCATGAACACCGAGATTGCGCAAAAATGATGTTACAACCAAAATTATTATATTTATAAGAAAAGCAACTGCGATAGTTAATCAAAGAGCAGTACAGGTCACCCCGAGGCAAGGGTGGTTGAAACATAGTTTTTCCATTTTTTGATTTATTGTCTGTGATGCATTTGTGTAGTCAGATTAGTTCAACAACCTTTAGCAAACATTTATTATTCTTGTTATGTCCCAGATATACTGAGGAGGATTGTGGGTTTAGAAATGAAATACATAGCCTCTTCCCTAAAAAGTAAATAAAGTTTTATGAACAGAATACTACATAAATAATCTCTGTGTTAGAAGTGCACCTCAACACGACCCGTCAAACTCCTATTTTACTTTCAAAACCCAAATGAAATTACACCTCCTTTGGGAAGCCTTCCCTAAGCTTGAACCGATAAAGCTAATTAACAAACACTTCTCTGTGTTCCCTACACACCTTGCACCATCTGTATTCGGGAGTATTTGTCGGCCTCGTTGTCTCTCGGCAGACTGTGAACTCTGAAGACACAGAGGGTGGGGCAAAAGTAAGGTGACAGTTGTGAGCATGCAAAATACAGAGTTGGTGCCTGTGTTATTATTTATCTATTAATTATTGTACTTTCCATAGGAACAACTGTAAAGCTACTTTTGCCTCACTCTGTGTTTTGTAGGGTTTTCACCCCTGGAGTGCCTAGTACATAGTTGACTCCCAACAAATGTTTGCTGCATTGGGTTGAGTGACAGCACAGTGGGGTGCGTGCTGTGCTGTCAGGACCGAGTGTGCAGTGCCTGCCTACTCTGAGGACGAGACAAAGCACATGCATGGTAGCCTGTGGGAGAGGGATGGTTTCTGAGCGGAGATCGTGTGTAATTTGATTCTTGAAGATAAGTGGGTAATAGGCAGAGAAAACCCATGTAGGCTGGGAGACTGTAGGTGCAGGGTCAAGGGCAATGACAGAAGGCCTGGCCTTGATTCCTGTAAGACTAGGGCATGGGGAGCCGGCAGGATGTCTGGAGACGATGTAGAGAGGTGGTTGGGGGCTGGGTCGTTTGCCCTTCACTGTGCCCTCAGAACCCTGTGACAATGTCTACTGGGACAATGACCGTGTTGAATGGCAGTGATCCATGTCTTCTTCACAGTGTTCCTGTTGCTTTGTAAAGGACGTTAAAAGCCTGACAGAGCCCCATTTTATTCATATCTGTATCCCCACACCCAGAAGGGTGTCTTGCGCAGAGTAGGTGCTAAAGAAACACTGAGTGTTAACCTTTGGCTCAGTTCCTGTGCTCTCAAAGCTGGCGCATCCGCATCACCAAGAAGAGCTGGATTTGTCAGTGATTCCAGAAAAGAAACTGAAAGTTGGAGGGCAGGTGGGCACACTACCTTCCCAGTGGCTGGCACTGTATGATTTGGGAGGATTCAGACAGACTGCCTGCTCAGGTTTTATTTTCGATTTTGTGTCTGGCCAAGGTGAGAGTCAATTTTGCGTGTTGCCAAATGAGGACAAAAATAATCACCAGTTTTCCCCTGGACATGCTGAAGGTTTAGGGCAAATTCACGCTAGCAGGCGGGTACGGTGCTGGGGATTGGAGGCAAACCCCTCTGACCCCGTGGGGTGGTTCCTTCCTTCCCTCTTTCATCTTCGTGTGGCGGCGTTCCTCGTGGGCAGGGCAGTGCATCAGCAAATCCCTGGTGTGCAATGGCGATTCCGACTGTGACGAAGACAGCGCTGATGAAGACAAGTGCGAGAACACGGAGAGCAGGCGTTCCTGTGACCTCGATAAACCTCCTCCCAACATCGAACTTACCGGAAAAGGGTAAGGTGCTGGGCACCCTCCTGTGCACACTGGTGGGTTATAAGTCTTCGTTTGGTTTTGCTTTATTTGTGGTTTTTTTTGGTAAATCTAATAGCAAGTCATCTGATAGTCAAGTCTTTGGCTCAGAGTTCTTTGCCACATCCCCAAACCCCCTTTTAGTTCCTATCTGTACACCTGTAAATATATATATATATTTAGTGACCAATTGTCCCTGGACTGTCCTGGTTTCAGCACCAAAAGTCCTGCATCCAGGGAAATATCACAGACCCTGGAAATACCCGAATAGCCGGTCACACTACGGGAGGGAGGGTGGGGGGGGAGAGAGAGAGAGAGAGAGCGCTGATTCAGTGAAGTAGGGCTACTCAAGAGAGTGAAAACAGTAGCATGAGAACAGGGAGAGGGGAGATGTGTGTTGGGAATATTCAGGCTGAAAAGTGATTGCTCAAACTAGCTGAGAAATTTCATTTACAGGTAAAGTTGGGACTAAAAGAAATTCTGAAGAATGTTTAAGGGTCAGAAACCCAAGTTAAAATTTCAAGGCTTTAAAATAATCTATTATAGAATGATAGATGTGATTTTGTTCCTATGATGTTTTAAAATTCATTGCCAGAGAAGTGATAAAATTACTCTAAAGGGTCAACCAGTCGATTGCTAAGAGACAATCCGTTGAAATTCGCTGTAGAATGCTCTCTCTGAGTAATCTTAATTGTATTGGCTTTATCTACAGATTCAATTTAAAGCCAGCTGCCGCCAGAGATCCAAAAGGGCTGTGTGTTGCCCAAACATGTTCTTACGCTGCAGAGATGTTGGCTTTTCCCGGATGTCAGTTTTAGCTCTTGTACCAAGCAAGGGAGGCTAGATAATGAACAGGGTGCACTGGGATGCTGTTCTCGTCATCTGTGCTCTAAGACATCCTTGACCGTGATGTATTTCTAGAGTTCTCTGATGGTGCCTTTTGCAGCAAGTGCTATTTCTGATTTTAGCCATCTTTTCTTCCTTACAAACAAAACCAAACCACAGTTACAACGCCCTCACCGGCCAGGTCAGGAACAGAGTCCTCAACACAAAGAGTTTCGGCGGCCAGTGCAGAAAGGTGTTTAGTGGGGATGGAAGAGATTACTACAGGCTGAGTGGGAACATCCTCTCCTACACATTCCAGGTACTTTGTGACTTTGGTTTTACTTATTTCTAACCCGGGACTTGCTGCTAGAGATCATTATTGTATGATGTTCGTCTTTTTGGTATTTGTGGAGAATTTACCTGTGCCCGCTACGCAGTCATTCTTATAAATATTTTATATGGACTTAAAAAGAACACATATTCGTCCTGGCTGGTGTGGCTCAGTGGATTGAGCATGGGCTGCGAACCAAAGGGTTGCCAGTTCGAGTCCTGGTCAGGGCACATGCCTGGGTTGCAGGCCAGGTCCCCAGTGGGGGCCATGTAAGAGGCAACCACACATTGATGTTTCTCTCCCTCTTACTCCCTCCCTTCCCCACTCTCTAAAAATAAATAAATAAAATCTTAAGAAAAAAAGAACACATATTCTATAGCTCTGGGCAATGGTACTTTCAGCCTGTGCCATGTGAGCTGAAATGTCGATTTGCCTCATTTTCATTTCACCTCTGCTCCACGTGGGCCTGGGACCTCATGGTCTGACCCCGCATGGGTGTCAAAACTCGGGTCCCTGGCCATGCCTGGTATGATCATTTCCTTAGAATTGCTACAGTGTCCCTTAAAAATGCTTTTATTTTTAACTTGTGAAATATTTCACATATATACAAAAGAGTGTGAATAACAAGTCCATGCAGTTGAAAAAAACTAATAAGACAAATACCCATATATGCCCATCACCCAACTCCAGAACTAGAATATTACCAGTGACTTAAAGGTTCTCAGTTACCCCTCTCTGATCAATTCCCCCCCACTCTCCAGGCAACCATTATCTTATATTTTATATTAATTATTTTGTTATTGTTCTGTATATGTGTATCCCCTATGTCTTCATCTCTGAAAATTTGTGATTTAGTTTTGACTGTTTTGGCCATTTATATAATAACTCATATAGTATATAGACTTCTATGGATTTATTTTCACTCAAAATTATTGTGTTGAGTTTCATCCATGCTGATGTAGGTGGCATTTACAGTGTTGTCCCCTGTAGTTTCTTATGCAATGCCTTGAGCATTCTTGTGCACATGAGTGCCATGCCAATGAGGGAGGATTTCTCCAGGGCACTCCTGGAACTCACGGTGCTGCCTGGTCTAGAACATGCTTCACTAGGTAAAGGTTCCGACATGTGCCGATTGATGGCCCGCCAGCAGTGTGGAAGAGTGCTCTGCGCTTCCTGCCCTTCCCGATGTGGTCTGCATTACCTGCCTTTCACATTTTGCTGATGGCCTCAGTCAGAGTCTCCTCCGGCTCCAGGCTTCTGCTTTTTCACATGCTCTTTCTATCAGACACACCGAAGCTCACCCTCTTCCTTGATTTTAGCACAAAATGTACTGATGCAAAAGCAATTAGGGCTTTGGAGCACATTTCTGAAGGTTTGCAGGTAATATAGAGGAGAAATTTTTCTGTTGCAGTAGTGCAAACACGTTCAACAAAAACAGTTCACATCCAGCCCTGGCTGGCATAGCTCAGTGAATTGAGCGCGGGCTGGGAACCAAAGTGTCCCAGGTTCAATTCCCAGCCAGGGTACATGCCTGGGTTGCAGGCCATGACCCCCAGCAACCGCACATTGATGTTTCTCTCTCTCTCTCTCTCTCTCTCTCTCTCTCTCCCACCCTCCCTTCCATCTCTAAAAATAAATAAATAAATTCTTTAAAAAAAAACAGTTCACATCCTTTGTCTTAAAACATTTGTCCTTCCACAAGCTCAACTACATGAACTTCTGGTCTCATCCCAATTTAGCTCCTTCCTTTCTTTCTTCCTTTTTTTTCTTCTTCCTCTCCTCTCCTTTCCCTCTTCCTCCCTCCCTCCCTCCCTCCCTTCCTCCCTTCCTTCCTTCCTTCCTTCCTTCTTTCCTTCCTTCCTTCCTTCCTTCCTTCCTTCCTTCCTTCCTTTCTTCCGACTGTGGAGATTGCTTTTATTTTGTCCTGGAGGCACTGAGCAGGTTCACAGTTGCTCTTCTTCTTGTCCTCTTCCTTGCTGTCTTCTTCCAAGTTCTCCTCTCTCAGTGCTTTCCTCCCTTCTTCCCAAAATGCCCCAAATTTCCAATTCATTGCTTCCTACCTATTATTCCAAAATTTGTAAACTGAAATGATTAGGATATTCAGACAGAAGGGCCCTTGCTTATCAAAATTAACCCTCTCCAGAAAGCAGTTTTGACTATGAACAGCAATCTCACCATCCTCCAACTCACAACAGAATAAATTACAGTTAAGCGTTATTGAATCATGAAACTGACATGGAAAATAGTCATAGTTACCAATTTGAATATCTCTTGTGGCACCTGCACTACTTTTGTCAATTTGTATAGGTGTGCTCCTCACAATATCTTTGGAAGACAAGTGATATTTTATAATTTTATCCATGTAGAAATTGAGGCCGAGAGAGAGGACTTTAGCTGGTTTATCTGAAGTCACAAAAATCATTAAGCAGTAGGGCTTGGATCCAGCCTGTCAGACTTGGCAGCCCTTTATTTTTCTACTCTATTTTACTCTCCCAGTGCATTGTATTTCATCACAGTTCAGTTCTAAATTCTACATGGTGAATAACACATATTCAAATTTAACCTGTGCTTGGAAGGGAGAATGTGAGATAGGCATTTGTAGAAGAAATTTTTCTCTTTCTATTCCTAGAAGGATGTGTTGATAATTCTTTCACAGTTATAAGAGGGAGAAATGAAAACAAGTATGTATGTATCTGGGTGTAATTCAGGAAGGTACAGAACAATGAGAACAGAAAGGAAGAGACTTTGTGCCATGGCTGGAAGGCAGGCGTGCCGGGGTCCCCAGCTTCTGAAGACGAGGGATGATTTGGGAACAGCACGTCCTGACACTGGTTTTTCTCGGCATGGCTTGGTGCTGGGGTTGACACCTAAACACCTTTCCAGGCACTGGATTTGTAGTTGTTTGTCACCGTGGAGGGAAATTGTAGGCTGTTGGTGGTGAAGAATGTAGATGCTTTGAGGATCCAGCCTAGGGGAAGCGAGAGGGGAGCAATGGGCGGCGGGTCGGTCGTTAAAGTGCTAAACCCAGGAGGGGTGTGGGCTGGTGACCATCCTCCACAGTTCGGAGACTGACCTTGGGCCACCGGGGTCAGCTCTCGACAAGGCAGAAGGTAACCTCTGGTTTGTTGGAATGTAAACATTAGTAAATAATCGTATAACAGAATCAGGAAACCTCTGTTAGAAGCTCTGTTTTGGTTATCAGCATTCGAGTTTATTCAGGGCAAACCCAGAGTCAGCCGCTTGCTTTGCTGACATGAGGCATAATTTCGCATTCCTCCTGCGTTTCACACCACAAGGAAGCTTTGGAAACATAAGCACATTCCTGCCCCAGGCTCGCTCTGGGAAGGAGCTTAGTTTACCCTGGGAGGCGGCCGAAAGACTGGTGCTGAGTCTCAGCATGAAATGAGTTGTGAGTAAAAAAGGTTAGGGTGGAGAAAATAAATAACTTCCTGGATCTAACTGTATTTGGTCTTGGATGTTCTTTATTATCTTTTGAAGAGAAATCCTATCTGCATATCAAATGAATAACAAAAACATACTCTAAAAGCAATTTTAGCTACGGCTTAATTATTTTATCTTCTGCGTCCCCTGTTTAAACGCTGTTGAGACATCTGAGATCTCTAAATCTGGCTTGTTAACCAGCAATCATTTAGATAATAATAAAAGTATGTGCATTAAGAAGCATTTATATATGAAGCACGATTTTAAGTGCTTTACATCGATTTTCTTCTTTAGAATGACTCAAAGTAGGTCCTGCTATTTCAATTTTACAGATGAAGAAACCGAGGCAAACAATGCTGAAACACTTAGCCCCGGTCATAGATAGAGGTCGCAGACGGCAGGCGTGGGGCCTGAGCTCTGGGGGTGCTCGTGACTCCAGAGTCCCTGCGGCGCACTCTACTTTGATGGGGTCAGAGTACGTGTAAGTGTTGCTAGGAATGAGACGGTAGGGAAAGAAAAGCTGACGCTGTAGGGGAGGGAATACCCAACTAAATATGTCCTTTGAAGAGGTGGGAGGAAGTGAATACTGAGAAGAGACAGAGAAGTTAGCCTTAGACGGGAGGAGAGACGTTTGTGGAAGAAAGGCAAAGAAGAAAAGTCAACAACTTTGTAGCCGGGTTGGCCAGAAGGTTAAGAGGACTGTGTCTGATGACAGAGGTGTTTGTGAAGAAAGAGGTTAAGTTCATCTTCTTAGACGAAAGGAAGCGGTTGTAAGGCTGGAGGATGGAGGTCCTTGCAGAACTTCTGGAACCGTTACTGTAGGAAATGGGAGAGACAGACAGCATTGAATAGAGAAATATAGGACTGCTAGACTGTGTTGAAGGTTCCACTGAGGCTGGAAATCGTGAATGGACTTACAGGGGCGGTGACCCATAGTTGTGTGGGGCTAAGCAGTTTGGCTGCAAGCAGTGAACCAAGGTCGGGCGTTGGCCAGACAAACATCACAGCAGACACATGCATGCAAGGAAGTTAAGTTCATTGGCAAGAGAATGGTTGAAGTCATAACTGCAACAGGAAAGAGGTGAAAAAGTGAAGGTGCTGATAAGGAGAAAAGAAAGGAAGAGAAATGGATGAGCTTGCCTGTACAAAGCTGAATGACAGAGAAACAATAGAATGAGGGTCAAAAGAGTAAGCGGTGTCAGAGTGTAGGATGTTTGAATTTATGATTTCAGAGGGAGCCCAGAATCTAAGCTGGGGGGGAGAAGTATTAAGGAGAATTTAAGATCACACTACTTTGAAAAAAAGATGATTTTTGCAGTTGTGTGTAGAGGGCGTGGGAGTGAGGAGATGCTGACCTAAGCGGCTAAGAGGCATCCTTGCATAAACCATAACAGACTTGGAGAGTTAAACCTACTGCTGGCTCACACAGAACATTCTAAAACAAAATCCAAATGCTTTCATTGCTTCATATAACCTATTTCTATTTCTGTTCTTCTCTGTTAGGCAAAAAAAAAAAGTCAAGAACCAAATGTTTTGTGCTTTTTTCATTGTAGCCTTGTTACTTTGTTCACTTCGGGGCCAAACATTAGCATCAAAGGAAAATGCAAGATGTTTGTACACAGATGTATTTCGTGAATCATTTGAAATTTTCATTATTGATACCATGTCTCTTGCTTAACGAAGAGTCGTTACAGAATGAACTCTGTTCCTTATACTCCCACAGGCCTGGTCTTAAGGACAGACACCACGGCTTTGTGTTAGCGAAGACCTTAGACCTTTGGAGATTGTATGAAGAAAGTATCCATATGAAAGTGTCTATGATAAAAGATTCTTGATTATGTCCAGATCTTCATCTGCTTATAGCAAACCTTTTCATTTTCTTTATAGGTGAAAATAAATAATGACTTTAATTATGAGTTTTACAACAGTAGCTGGTCTTATGTAAAAGAAACATCAACAAGCCATTCATCATCTGAAAGAAAAACAGCCTTTTTTGGACTTTCAAAAAGTTCTTCTGTTTCTTCTGCTTCTAGTCGAAATTACTATGAAAACCAGAGGAAAAAGGTCAGTAGGAAACGTTAGTTAACGTTTCCATATTTTACTGGTTTGGGGATGTATAACATTAACGAGTGTGTTTGCCAGAAGCACCAGCTTTCCTTTTACAAATGGGGCAATCGTGCCTTCTCCAGAGACAACTCTATATATTTCTCTAAAAGGTACAGTCTCGTCTTGTTAACTCTCCTTGACTATTTGTTTATACTTTTATTTTTTCATTAAAGTGCCTTTACTTATCTCAAAACCTAAAAAAACCTTACTTCCAAATCTTCTAGGTAAAACTTAGTCCTAAGTTTCTCATCCGTGATTCCTGATGCTACCACTTTAAGTGTTGTAATTTTAAAAATCCAATTAGTATGTGCTTCCTAAATGCTAATCCTAGAAAAACTTTAAAATACGTCATTGCTCTTGAGATACCAAAATTTCACATAAGGAAGTGAAAAGACTTAAGACACTTTGTCGATTTGAAATGTCAAAACTTTCGTCTTGGGCAACCCGAACAGTGACATGAATCGCACTAACTGATATACACTTATTGCTGAAAACAATTTCAGGCTGATGATCATTCACAATTTGCATATTTTATCTCATTCCTAAAGTCATTACCTTGATTAATAAACCACACAAGGGAGGTATAAAAGAGTATTTTGTTTGTTTTATGACTAAGAAGCCGTGGCAATGTGAGCTGTAGAAACGTGTATCATATTCATATTGTTTCACGTAAGTGAGATTTGGGTAACGGTAGATCTTTCATGAACATCACGAAACATGCTTAAGAAGTAATGAAAAGACCTCATCATAAAGTGGCTTAACTTGTCAATACTTCAGTATGGGAGCTAATTATACAGTCACCCTACCCGTAAGTCATCCCTGAGAGGGGGGTCCTAGGGACACATTGTTTTATATACTTATTTGTGAGATTGTTTTGCAGCTAATGAAGTCAGTTCTCTCTCTGTGGTTGAGGAGGGCGTACCAACTTGGTCATGGTGTTTTCGAGGCCGTGTACAGAAGACATTACCAGCACATCCCTCAGATATTATTCCTACTTGGGGTTCCAAAAATTCCTTCCATTGCTCCGAGTGAGTGGGCCCAGAAGACACCTTCTCATGCATCAAAATTAAATCTCCTGTAGTCTGGGGTTGAAGGTGGCTATCGAGGAAGACATTGGACAGGGCCATATCTCCACGACCTTTTCACTTCGACCGAAAGCCCCCTTCGTGCCTTTTCCTCTTCCCACAGAGTTATCAGTTGCTGGTTCTCCAGAACACTGTGGAGGTGGCTCAGTTCATCAACAACAACCCAGAATTTCTACAGCTCGCGGAGCCCTTCTGGAGGGAGCTCGCCCACCTCCCCTCTCTGTACGACTACAGCGCCTACCGGAAGTTGATCGACAACTACGGGACCCATTTTCTGCAGTCGGGATCCTTAGGAGGAGAGTACAAGGTTCTATTTTATGTGGACACAGAGAAGATGAAACAAATGGGTATTTTTTTAACTTTTTTTATTTTTACATTTTTAAAAGATTTTATTTATTTATTTTTAGAGAGGGAAGGGAGGGGGAGAGAGAGAGAGATATCAATGTGCAGTTGCTGGGGGTCATGGCCTGCAACCCAGGCATGTACCCTGACTGGGAATCGAACCTGCGACATTTTGGTTCGCAGCCCGCACTCAATCCACTGAGCTACACCAGCCAGGGCGCGGTAGAGTATTTTTAAAACACATTATAAAAAACCATTGCAAGGATTGCCATGGGGTAATTACATCTAGTTAATTTAAACTTTCGAGCTTTAAAATAAGACAAATAGAAATGAAATGGCAGAGGAATCCTCAAACTATAAGAATCCATTGTACTCTAACTCAGAATCATATGGGCTTGAAGAGAGGCCTGCCTATCCTTTTAGACAGTGCCCTGAAACGTGAGTTAAACCATTACCAGTCTCGGCTATCTCCAGAGGGTGTTGACTGGGTTTTTAGGATACTTTCTAAGCTTTCCCATTTCTCAGATTACATAATAATCCTCAGGGGAAATTAATGAGGAATTGACTGTTATTGCAGAAATCAAGATGGTTTTAAAGAACTATTTTATTCACCCCTGTTCTTTACCACTCATATTCCTTTAAAAAAATCTCTGGATATCACAAGTTTGCTTGCTACGTAACACTTACAACTACAGCTTAAATTCATTGGCTGCCTTCTTTCCAATGGGTGAGTTCTGTATCTTAGCAATGACCCTCACTGTCACCCAGTGAGGTGGCCACTAGAACTCCTGTCTCACAGAGTGACACACCGAGACTCAGTGCTATGAGACACATCAAAGGGCATGTAGATCATAAAAAGATCTAACCAGCACCCAAGTCAGCTTAGCTTTGGCCTTCCGCTGTGTGGCTGATGGAAATGCCTGTTGTTTATTGGAATCAGAGCGTGCCGCTCAGTTCACGCTCTGTGGACTTCACACCGAGGACCTCACCAGCTGCCCTAGTGTGGGATGGAGGGGAGGGAACCATGACTCACTATCCATTCTTCCTTCGCAAAGATCTTTTGGCCCTGGTTTACGAACGTCCCCAGTCAAACCCGCTCCTTCCCACCTTTGTCCTTAAGCTGGTGCCCACGCTCCCTTCTCCATCCCAAACCTTCGCTTCAGGGTGCTCCTCATCAGTCAGGATGCCCTTATGACCTTGGAGGAGAGTAAGCCTTCTTTTTTTAAAAACATGTTTAAATATTTCATTAAAGCAGCAGTTTAAAAATGTGAGGGAGCACACTTTATTTCCTTTTCTGTAAGAAGAAACAGTGACTAGCTGCTATTCAAATAGGATGGTAAAATCAGAGCAGTAGGTTTAAGAGACTGAGACCGCAGCAGCCAGGTCATGTGCCTACTTGACAAAACTGTCACTAGGAGATTGGAGGGAGATGACGCAAACTATCCAAGTACATCTCCACCGGAGGGGACGCAGGGCAGCTTCCCGGACTTACAGCAGTCGCCTCCATTATGGGTTGGAGGGTGGTGAAAGGCTTCCTCCCTGACATTCACAGGAGGTCTTGCAGCTTTGCCCTGTGGGGGAACTACAGTATTTTTCTGTTTCCATTGGCTAAATTTTTCCATTGGGCTTAATGTGTAGCAATAACATTGAGACAGTATTTGAACTTGTCTAACTTCACAGGTTGGATTACATTGCAGAAGCACAGGTTTTTGTAGAAATGACAGAGGTGATTTACCTCTGGAAAATTAATCAGGAAAGTGACTTGATCTGAACTCAGTTTCACCGTCCCTCCTCCGCCCCCTCCCCTCCTCCTTCCTCTTCCTCCTCCTCCTTTTCTCTTCCTCCTCCTCCTCCTCCCTCCCCTCCTCCTCCTCCTCCTCCTTCTTCTTCCTCCTCCTCTTCTTTAAATTTAGGACTTAAAAGAAATGGAGAGAATTTTTTAAAGCTTTTTAATTTCATAAAAGTATTTTTTGAGTAAAACGTTACTGTTGAGCAGTTTCTGTTCTTCCTGAATGTTTTAATTAAATATAATCAAATTTCCTGGGACATAATACAGGGTGGGGCAAAAGTAGGTTTATAGCTGTGAGTACAGGAAACACAGTTTATTCTTGTAGTACTATTTGTTAATTATTGTATCGCTGTCCATATGAACAATTGTAAACCTACCTTTGTCCCACCCTGTATATGCTCCCTATTGTTCTTTAAGAAATATTGAGGTTATTATCCTTAATAAAATTATATAAGAAAAGTATTTTTCTATACTTTATTATTTTCTATCCTCATTTAAAAAAAGAAATACATGCATCTGATAATGAGTGGTAACTTTCACATACTAAGGCAATGTATGAGTCAGGGGCAGGAAATGTCAGAAACCAGAGGTGTTTAAGATAACGAGATGTGGAGGCTGGGAATTAATTGCTGTAGAACCAGAGCCCAGCTTTGGGGTGTCCAGCAGATGAGCTGGAGCCGCCCCCACATCTACTTTTACTTACTTGCGTCATGCCCGAGAGGCTGACTGTGAATTAGTGAAAGCTATCGCTCCTTGAGGTGTTTTAATTTCTGCTTCCTCCACTGTTTCATGTAGAAATCGCCCCCAGCTCCTTCTCTCTCTGGTCACAATGAGAAGGGGCCTCTCTAAATCACATATTCCTGTTTCTGACCTTGACTCTTCTAGAGCACTTGAAATGCACCCATCATCTCAGTCTTGATTAGGTGGGCTCAGTAGCAGGAGACAACCTCTTGTCTTCACTCTCACACCTGGCAGCATCTCAAAGGTCTTCAACAAAATTAAGCACCATTTAATTTTTTTCCACCAGGTCATAGTTCAATAAGTACGAGTAGCTGTCGTTCCAAAAGTATCAATATCCTGCTTTCATATTCTTCAAACAAATGCAAGGAGCTGAACGATGCCTTAAAAAGAGCTGCAGGTAACTGGGAAAGGGGCAGTATGCATTATAAACTTCACCTACATCCCTCTCTCTTTGGTTAATTCCTACTCATCAGGGTCCTTTCGATTTTTTGCAAGTGTCCTATTTTGAGTTTTTCAAGTGTTTGGTTGTTTTTGCTTCTGATCTCTCTTTTGTATGTGAAGGCAATGAGACTCGTGCAGAGTGAGATTCACTGGGTGTCTCCTGTGGACTGTAGGTGTGTACTCAGTGTGTGCTACCTGTCTCCCCTATGGGGACTGTTGGCAGACAAGTCTAGGAAAATGTCACCATCAGGAGAAGGTTCAGGTTCTCTCTGTGACCTGGATGCTCAGTGAGGGTGGAATCTTCGGTGCGTGCTGTGGGCGATGGTGGGGGTGGGGAGGTGGGGAACCAGAGTGCTAGTCTTTGAGTGCAGAAGCAACAGGAGAGTGAGCTGATCCAGTCTGCGTGTAGATGGCAAGCGAAAGAGTTGGGGTTTAATCCTGATGCCAAGGGGTGCCGTTAAAGGGTTTAACACAAGATGTGATTAAATGGACATTTACAAGGATAAAGTCGCAAAGAAGGAAGAAAGACCGAGGGAGAATAATCTCATAGGATAAGAACCAGAAAAGATTACTGACATGGAAAGTAAAGGAGGAGAGGTCGACAGAGAGAAATGCTAGAGAGCAAGTGAGTAAGAAAAGGACTGAAGACTCTTCGTTGGATCTGGCGATGAACACTTAATTGCCTGCAAATGGAGAGATTCTTCGCATGGTAGTGATCAAAGTGAGACTATGATTCCGGCCAAGATGGAGGTGTAGGGAGAAACCCTTTGCTTCCTCGCACAACCAAAAGGAGGTAACAACCCATCTAACATCAATGACAACCAGAAGTGCCAGAAAATCAAACCGCATGGAACTCCAACAACCTCGGGATTCAAGAAATAGTCCAACAGAACAACCATACCAGTAAGGCAGTGGATGGAGAGAAACCGCAGTGAGGTGGTGGACCGAGTGGGTGGGGCTGGCTGAGTGGGAAACTGAGACTTAGAGCTGACTGTGGACTACGGCTGTTGCCATGGTGGGAGAAACTCCCAGTCTCACACGTTGGAAAGTGCACTAGAGACAAGCAGGTGAGCTGCCTTGCTCCCTCTCTGATCCCTCCCCCACAGGCAGTGAAGCGGTGCAACAAGGAGGGTTGCCCCACCCTAGTGAATACCTAAGGCCCTGCCCCTCACAACTTAACAGGTGCCCTGAACAAAGAAATAGGACCCAAATGAAAGAACTGAGCAAAAATCCAGAGAGCTAAGCTAGGAGGAGATAGCCAGCCTATATGATGGGAGAATTTAAAGCCCTGGTAATCAAAATGCTCACAGAACTGATTGAGCTTGGTCGAAAATCAAAGAACAAATGAAAGATACTCAATATGAAATACAGCAAAATATTCAGGGAACCAACAGTGACAAGAAGGAAACCAGGACTCAAAGCAATGACTTGGAATAAAAGGAAGAAATAAACATCCAACTGGAACAGAATGAAGAAATAAGAATCCAAGACAATGAAGAGAGACTTTTGAACCTCTGGGACAACTTGAAACATTCCAATATCTGAACTATAGGGGTGCCAGAAGGAGAAGAACAATAGCAAGAAATTGAAAACTTATTTGAACAAATAATGAAGGAGAACTTCCCCAATCTGGTGAAGGAAATAGACTTCCAGGAAGTCCAGGAAGCCCAGAGAGTCCCAAAGAAGTTGGACCCAAAGAGAAACACACTAAGACACATCATCATTAAGTTACCCAAGGTTAAATATAAAGAGAAAATCCTAAAACAAGCAAGAGTAAAGGAGAGAGTTACCTACAAAGGAGTTCTCATTAGACTATCAGTTGATTTCTCAAAACAAACCTTGCAGGCAAGAAGTGGGTGGAAAGAAGTATTCGAAGTCATGAAAGACAAGGACCTACATCCAAGATTACTCTATTTAACAAAGCTCTCATTTAGAATGGAGGACAGATAAAGTGCTTCCCAGATAAGGTCAAGTTAAAGGAGTTCATCATCACCAAGCTATTATTATATGAAATATTAAAGGGGCTTATCTAAGAAAAAGAAGATAAAAAATATGAACAGTAAAATGACAACAAACTCACAGCTATCAACAAATGAACCTAAAAAAAAGAAAGAAAAAAACAACAAAAACAAAAACGAAGCAAACAAGTAGAACAGGAACAGGAACAGAGAAATGAACATCACATGGAGAGTTTTCAGTGGGGAGGGGGAGGGGAGGAATGGGGGGAAAAGTACAAGGAAGAAGAAGCATAATTGGTAGGCACAAAATAGAAGGGGAGAGGTCAAAAATAGTATAGGTAACAGAACTCAAAGAACTTCTATGTACAACCCATGGACATGAACTAAGGGTGGGGAATGCTGGAAGGTTGGGGGATGCAGGGTGGAGGGGGGATAAAGGGGGACAATTTGGGAAAACTGTAATAGCATAAGCGATAAAACAGACTTAAAAAAAAAGAAGTGAGACTACAGTGTGAGGCCATGGACTGAGCGGTGTGGAGACAAAGTCCTCTCTCCTGGGGTGATGGCAGAGATTGGGGTGATGGTGAAGACTGATCCAGGAGCCAGAGTTCTCGTGGAACAGGAGGAGATTCTTATAGAATATAGATGACTGCAGGATGGAGGCAGACAGAGTAGTGACACCAACCATTCGTTCACCAACAGTTTATGAAACCCAGGGTATGTGCCAGGGATCGTCATAGGCCATGGGCTTCCAGCAGTGAGTTTACCAGAGGAAGTGGCTGCTCCAGGAGCTGACATGACAAAGGAGAAGCCCACGTTTTGAGCGAGAGGGAAATACACTGATCTGGACACGGAGATGGAAGTGGGAGCTTTGGGACGGTGTTGACATGGTTGGTGACTGGAAGCTATTCACTGATTTGATTTGACTTTGTATTCAACAAACACATCACACTATGTGTCCAGCACACTTTTCAGTGATTCACAAAAGTTAACCAATATACTCTGCCTACTTAAGAGTTAGGTATTGTTCACATTCCCATTTTACAGACAAGGGCACTGAGGCACAGAAAGGTTGCCCAAGATCAGAGTTGGTAAGCATCAGACATGAGCTACAGATACATGACATCTGGCTTCCAGATCTAAGTTCTTCGCTGCTGGACCAGGCTGATTGTCTGGGGGAAGGGGACCTGCCATAGAGCTCACTGTGGCATGGCCAGCAAGGCTACAGGCTTAAAAATAGACATAAACACTGAGTTTTTAGGATCTGTAGTTCATAAGTAGGGGTTTCCATTAGGGTGATGATTCTCAAACTATAGCATGCATGAAGATTACCTGGGGTAGTCTGTTAAAATGCTGATTCCCACAGCAATGGAGATCACATGGAGGGGTATCAGCAGGGATGGGGAGTGGGGAGAATGGGGGAAAAGGTACAGGGAATAAGATGCATAAATAGCAGGTATAAAACAGACAGGGGGAGGTTAAGAACAGGATGGGAAATGGAGAAGCCAACGAACTTACATGTAGGACCCAGGGACATGAACTAAAGTGGTGGGAGAAGGGGTACAGGGCAGAGGGTAATAAAGGGGAGAAAAAAATGTGATAACTGTGATGGCATAATCAATAAAATATATGTAAAAAAATAAATACAATGCTGATTCCAAGGCTATTCTCTCATGGGCCTTGGTCGGGCTCAGGAACTTGCAGTCACTCCAGGGGATTCGGACTCAGGTAGTTCAGGGACTGAACTTGGCGACACCCTTCATTACAAGGGTGACTGCAGATTAAACATTCGCTGACAATGAAGATGAGGAAGCACTCAGGCGATTTATTGAAAATGTCAGGCTTTAATACTTTCTGATGATAAAATGCCAATTTTTGAATTGGCAAAACTTTCTGAAAATTTTACGAAATTCAGCTGAAGGAAAGGAAATGAAAGTCATCCCAAGTCTTATCTGTCAGTCAGGACTTTCTGATCACAACCAGTGGAAAACTCAATTATAAATGGAGATAAAAATATTTCTGAAATTATAAGGCACATAATGAAAAAAAAAAGGATTCAATTAGTATTCAGACTTTTCAGAACACTTCCCATGTGTTACTGTGTGCCTGTTAACAGCTTTTTTGTTTATTTTTAGTATTCCAGATGCAAGGAACTCTTCCCGTCTTATTAAGAAAAATTTTAAACATATAGGAAAGTTGAAAGAACAGAATAATAAACACCTATACACATACCCACTTCCTCTGTGTAATAGTTATTATTTTGACCTTTTGCTATATATCTACATATAGTGTTTATAATATTGACTACTTAGCAACATGTATTATATATTTAAGACATTTGTAATGTGTGTTGAGCCATTTAGAAGAAACACCATGAAGTTTCTTACATGTGCAAATATGCACATGTATCCTCCCAGACATATCATTCCTGTATAACATAATATTCTTATTACACTATGAGTATTAACAATATGAGTGATAACTCCCTAAAATCATCTGCTGTCAGGTAATGACTGTTTTTCTTTTTTTTTTTTTACTTTAATGGATATCACTCTTTAGAGTAGTGTTAGGTTCACAGTGCAGTTAAGCCAGGAGTTCAGAAGACCCCCGTATACCCCTGTCCCCACACAGGCTCCGCCTTCCCCGCTGTTAGCGCCCAGCGCCAGGATGGTCCATTTGTTACAATGGATGGACCTACCTGGACGCGCTATCGTCAGCCCAAGTCCACAGTTCTCATGAGTGTCCATTCTAAGTGTTGTACATCCTTGGGCTCGAACAAATGCACAAGGACATGTACCCGCCACAGAGTACCACAGAGAATAATGTCACTGTCTTAAAAACCCTCCGCGCCTCACCTGTTCCCTCCCACTGCACAACCCTGGCAAACACGGATTTTTTTTCCTGTTTCCATGGTTTTGCCTTTTGCAGAATATCACAGAGTTGGGGGGGCTGTGTTTTAACACGTGATAGACTTTTCACCTTTACGCTCCCATTTCGTGCATCCTGACTTCCTTCCTTTGACTTCTCCTCACGCAGGAACCTCGAGCAATAAGCTGCAAGGGACGCCCTTTGTCAGAGGGGGCAGTTCAGGCTTCGTGTCCGGCCTCAGCTACCTGGAGCTGGAGAACCCAGCCGGAAACCAAGAGCGGTACTCTTCCTGGGCAGCCTCTGTGACTCAGCTCCCCCAGGTCATAAAGCAGAAGGTACGTGATGCTGTGCGCGAAGCAGCAGAAAGCAGCCGTGGTGATGCGCGCTGGGGAAAAGGAGATTGCATCAGGGGGCTTCGGCAGAGAAGGCTGGGATCAGCCCTTTCTGAATCCCAATTTACGTTCTGTATGAGAAAATGAAAGCATACCTAGTAACAAGAAGCAGAAGGTGTGTTGCCTCGTGTGTCCGTATTTCAGTGAAAATGCCTTGTAAATCCCAAGAGAAATGAATGACAACATCAGCATTTTAAGCTGTTGCCCGAAATTTGAGTGACTTCCCTGTTCCCCAATTCGGAGGAGCTGTAGATTCTTTCAAGAGGAAGGCATTCAGGCTTGTTACATTTGTCGGACCACCTCTCTTCCTGTGCGCTTGGCTTGCACACTCCTGGGCCGCGTCCGTACAGCTGGAGCCAGCGTGGCTGGCAGAACTGTAGCTTGTTCTATGGGCAGTCAGTTCTCTTTTCATGCAACGAAGGTGTCCCTTAACACTCAAGAGCTGGGCAAGATTGCACAGTAAAAAGACCATAAGGTTTATGGGGAAAAATGGGTTTAGGGACACAACAATCAAAAGTTTAAACTGTGACATTTATTTTTTTATGTTTTTTAAAAGATTTTATTTATTTATTTTTAGAGAGAGGGGAAGGGAAGGGAAGGAAAAAGAGAGAGAGAAACATCAGTGTGTGGTTGCCTCTCAGGTGGCCCCCACTGGGGACCTGGCCCGCAACCCAGGCATGTGCCCTGACTGAGAATCAAACTGGCAACCCTTTGGTTCGCAGCCCATGCCCGATCCACTGAGCTACACCAGCCAGGGCTAATCTGTGACATTTATTAAAAAAAAAAAAGATGGGCACCAAAAATATAAAAGCCAAAGCAAACCCAGCTGCACAGTTCTATCCACGATAAGTTGTTAAGCAATGTGGATACTGTCGTAAATGCAGCACACTACCTATAACGAGATCTGAAGCATGCTGGGTGCTGGAACAGTTACGGCTTGTGAATTGTTGCGAAGTGGAGGGAGAACAATGAGAAATGCCAGGCAGCTGCAGCACCGGTGTCGATGGGGGCGGTGTATCGCACGGGCGGTGAACCAGATGGATGTTCGAGGCACGTGTAGGTGTGTTGTGTGCCCTCTGTGGCTTGGTTCAGTGTGTCCAGTTTTCTGTGGTCAGCTGGTGTTTCCTGTGGACAAGACTGCATGTAAAAAAAAAAGGCAAAACTTGCGTGGTATGCTTCTGTTATTCCTTAATGCAACAATCTCAGCAGAACAAATTCGTATCTGCAACACAAATGCTACAGCAGAACTGATTCGATGATCTGTGCCCTGCCATGGGAGTCGGGCAATGTCCCAGGTGAAATGACTTTCAGGGATTAAGACGCTTGGACTCAGCTTTTCAAGTTATCTCCCTAATACCACGTGGCACCCACCTGCCCTCTAATAAAGGTGATGGGGGCGGGGGAGGATTTCCCCCAGAAGTCTCCTCTTCAAGTGCTATTCATTAGGATTCGAAGTGGCTTATGTTCACTGTCAGTACCCCGTATACCTTTTAAAAACCCTGCATTGTTGACTAGGGAAAAGCAGACATTGTTTGCTGTTCTCAGCTGTGTGCACTTTTCCACATACCGCCGTAACTGTCTCCAGCTAGCTGTGCCAGCTCCTTAGTTGGACAGGAAAGGAGGAGAGAAAGTGGAGGTGTTTCACAGCTCTCTGGCCACACAGTGCCACCCAGGTCAGAAGAGCCTGGGCAGTGACGGAGGGCAATGTGACCGACTTTGCATTTGTCACAGTCGGGTGCTGCAGCCAGGGCGCACTGACTCTCCAAAGCCAGCGAGGCGCATCTCTTCCTGCTTCTGTGCCCAGTGGCATCTTGGAGGTAGCCCCAAATCAGCCATCATGACAGTAGTTACACTCAAGAAATCAGCAAATGCCACAGATCAGAGCCTTTCTGTTCCTGGGAGAGCAGGTTGCTGGCACTTAGTCGGCACGTCTGTGGTCTCGAAGTGGCGGACACGCCCAACACAGAACAATAACGCCTACCTGGTTCAAGTGTCTTCAGGGAGAAAGAGTGACGGTCCTCACTCGAGGGACGTTAAGTCTCTCAGAGTCAAGAGACGTACTTTTAAATTTAATTGCATGCGCTCCTTCACTCTAATGTGAATGCCTTTCCTTTTCTTCTGTCCTCTGCAGGCGTGGGCATGTGCTGTCTTCAAAATAACATTTCAGTAACTAGAACATGAATGTCCTGTTGGTTTTTTTTTAAATTATGCATATACACAAGATATGAAATATAGGCCTTCCCTAGCTGGTTCTAATTTCCCCAGACTTGTCTTCTAAAGAAAGTGAATTGCTTCTTAAAAAATGTGAACGAGAAATAATGGGAATTAACATGAGGGTGGCTTTTGATCTTGTCTTAGTGGGGATTGAGCTTAAGTGCCAGAAGGAACATGCTGTCGCATAAGAACCCTGATGTCTGATGCTGACGTCTCTCCCCGCACAGGTGACACCTTTGTATGAGCTGGTCAAGGAAGTGCCCTGTGCCTCGGTGAAGAGACTCTACCTGAGACGGGCCCTGGAGGAGTACCTGGATGAATCGGACCCCTGCCATTGCCGGCCTTGTCAAAACGGCGGCCTAGCCACCGTGGAGGGGACCCAGTGTCAGTGCTCTTGCAAACCGTACACGTTTGGTGCCGCGTGTGAGCTAGGGGTCCTCGTGCAGGGCGAAGCAGGTCAGTGAGCTGCATTTTCTCTGATTGCGTGGGACCGTGGGAAAGGGACCTGCCCCTCTGCACCTCTGGCCCCTGAGGTGGCCCTTCTTGCTGTACGGAGAGAAGGAAGTCTCCCCAGGCATTTCAGTTCAGGATCTCCCACTGAAGGGATTGTAGGTGCTGGGGCCGAGACCTGTGGCTGTCTCCATATTTCTGTCTGAATGAACAGACCTGCCGTACCCGCCTCCATCACACTAGATCAGCGCCTAAAACACCTCTGTCCTTCCATAGTCATCTCATGAAGGTTTTGTCATAGCGTAGGTCTGTGGAGCAAGGGTTTGCATTGCCTGACCTTTCTGACGGCAAGCTCCTTGAATCATCTTTATTTCTATTTTGTATTGCATCCCATCAATCAATTATTCGCACATGGTCGTTGAGCATCTGCTCCACGGCGTGCTTGGTGTTTTAAGCACTTTAGCACAGGGCTCTGTGAAGGTGCTTTATGAGCAGGCGAAGTTTGAGATAATTTATGTATATTTATTTTTATATGTGATTATGTCTCCCTCCTCTAGAAAGCTCATTTCTTTAAAAAAAATTGTTTTTAAGATTTTATTTATTTATTTTTAGAGAGGGAAGGGAGGGAGAAAGAGAGAGAAACATCAGTGTGCGGTTGCTGGGGGCCGTGGCCTGCAACCCAGGCATGTGCCCTGACTGGGAATCGAACCTGCAATGCTTTGGTTCGCAGCCCATGCTCAATCCACTGAGCTACGCCAGCCAGGGTGAAAGCTCATTTCTTATGATCAGGACCGTGTGATTTATTTCCAGAGCCTGACACAGAGCCTGACTTATAGAGTCACTTCATAGATGTTTGATAAATGAATAAATATATGACTAAACGGTGGTTGCTTCTAGACAAGCATCAGGAAGGCACCCTTGCCCTTCGAACATCTCCGCAGGGGGCCTGTCCTGGTAAATTAAAATTCCACCACTGACTCCTTTGGGGCTTGGATTTCCAGTTTTTTGATAAAAATGGCAGCGCCCCCTGCTGGGAAGGAGTGGAATAGCAGTCATCCTACATCAAGCTGTTATTACCCCCGTATTGACATAGTCAGGGGACTGCTTTATTAACTCAGTTTCTAATGATGGAAGAAAACATAAAAAGATCATAGGAAAATATTACACAAATTGGTTTCAACAGATGGTACTGAGGAATGGGGGTAGAGCGGGTCGTACAGTAGAAATAGCCCAGGAACATACAGTAACATCCCCGCCTGTTATTACAAAACAGTGTTTGGGGGAATGGTTTCTGACATCAGTGTCTAACTAGTAAAGCTGAGTTCTTAGAATATGGTTCAAGTTCTGTCTTGCCTCCCCCAGGGAATGTGACGGGAGTGGGGGGGAAACACTAAAGAGCTGTGAGTCGCGCATCAGCCCCAAGGTGGAGGGCGGCCAGGGCGAGCCGAGGAGGAGCCTTGTGCAGTCAGTAGTGGAGAAGGATGCTGGTAGGGGGTGGAAGCATGCCACCCACTTGCCTGCTCCCTCTCTCTGTAGAGCCCCGGTCCCGGCTGGGCAGCCTGGAGCACCCAGGACACTATGGCCTTCTCATCCCCTACCACTGCTTCCACCAATGATGGGAACTTACTGCCTTTATTGAGAGACTGTGGGGTGATGGAAAGAACCTGAACTCAGGTCTAACACCGGGTTACAGTCTGGATGTGGCTCTGAGAGTCATTACGGCACGGGGCATGGAATTCAACCACTGTGTGTTACCTCCCACACCTAGCAAGTTAGAACGGTACCTGACTGCCGGCTCACCTGGATTCATTCTTGTGAGAAGTAAATAAATGATAGAATATAGGTGAAAGAGCTTTGAAACAGTTGTAAAATGATGAACAAATTTAAGATATCATTGTAAGGCGTGTGTGAAAGCAGTCTTGCTATGGACAACCCCGGTCAGTGCATAGCGACCTCTGGCCATGTGGAAGGCCCCAGTGAATGCGGGAGGTAGGAAGTCCCCAGACTGTCCTCTCCCCCGGCACCCACCTGAGCAGGCAGCTGAGCACTGAACTCCGAACTCTTCCTCTCCAAGTGCACTTTCTGACCAGCCTCTCTCTTCTCGCACAGGGAAGGTGGATGGAGGTTGGAACTGCTGGTCCTCTTGGAGCTCCTGTGTTGCAGGGAAGAAAACGAGGCGTCGAGAATGCAATAACCCGTCTCCCAGAGGGGGCGGGCTCTCCTGCATCGGGGAAACGTCGGAGAGCAGGCGGTGCGGGGAGGAAGACGAGGAGCTGAGGAATCTGCGGTAATGGGGCCCAGACCTGCTGGCAGTGGCATGACACCCATTGCCCACTGCTGTACGCATGCTGCTGCTAAAGGATTTAAAAGCTAAATGGTGATTTTTATCAGTGGCTGCTTTGCTCTTTAGCCCTGGGCCCAGTTGAAGGACCGGGGCACGTCATGGCCACCTGGCTCTCATGTTCCAAGTTTTCCTGACATTGTTACAACAGGCTGGGGAACTGGGGGGCAGGCTGGGCTTGTGGACGTGAGCAGCAGCTCTGGCACTGAGTAGTCAGCCACCTCCTTGCTGTGTGACCCTGGGCCAGTTACTCGCCACACCTCTAACATTAAGATGACCACAGTAGATAAAACGGTAACTAGCTTTGGTCAGCATTATAAAGGATGAAGCATGTAAAGTGATTCGTCCAGTGGCTGGCTAGGCTCAGAGTAAGCATTCAAGAGCAGTTGTATTACTTTTCTGATATGCGTCTTCTTATTTATTTACTTATGTATTTAGGGTTAACCATAAGGTCAGATGCTTGAGATGGCTAATAGCTTTTTTTAAATAGTGCATACATTTGTATTTAAGGATTGTCACATTGCAATTCCTTCCACCAACTTAGTTCCTCCTGGGTTGGGGTTTAACATTCAAGTTTGCCCTGTCGCTCAGTGCACAGGTGTCTTCTCAGTCAGCCCACAGCCGTTTAAGTGGAGCTTCTCTGGGAGATCAAGTGGATTCTTTGGGAGGATTTAGGAATTTATGCAGCATAAACCAAGACTAGGCATTCCTAAGGAAAGCAGTTTGGTCGGCCTGTAAGATGGGCGGGGGCGGGGGTGGGGGTGGAATCTCCTGGGATCTCCAAGGTGGAGAGCCTGGTGTTAGCCAGGTTGACAGGGTCTCAGATGTGGCAGAAGCTCGCTGGCTCTGTGACAGGAGGGTTTAGAAAAGGGAGTCCTTTCTGATGCAAATGAAAAACTTGCTATAGTGCAAAATACTAATTCTACTGTGGAAATGTATCACATTGATGGTATTTTGTTTCCTTTCCCTTCCAGGTTGCTTGAACCACATTGCTTTCCTTTGCCTTCCAGTTCAACAGAATCCTGTCCACCACCCCCTGCCTTGAACCACGGATTTGTTCAAGTTAGTTATGAGAGAGACGTATTTCCCCTTTACGTATACTTTTTGCTTGAAGTTCTACCTCTCTTCTGTGGTCGTGATCCATGTCCTTCTCCGAGATGAAACGGTGCTAAAAATATTTTATGTGTGCAACTCAGTTTTATGATGGGGGTTTTAGATCATGGCTTTTGTTCTTTGGCCCAAGGTGATCAGAATTCTGCAGGAGGCGGTATATCTTCCGTGGCGAGGTAATCAATACTGCCGCCCAATGAATTAGAAGTGTAGTCGTGCCAGAGGGCGGCTAAATGTTTCCATTCCCACTAAAATAGAACTCTGTAAGCAAGTTCTTCATAAGGAGGACTTTCTCTATTCTTGCCATTAAAAAAAACTTTTTCTAAAACACATTTTTTTCCCCATAAAAATGAGGCTTGTGATGACGTCTTACGTTTATTCCAGGAACCGATCAGACATTTAGCCAGTATTGGTGAGACACGAATCATTATGCTTTGAGCACTTTTCTGGTCCAGGAAGCAACACGGGTTGTCTGCTACCTGTCATTCTAGGGAATTTTCCTGGCTTTGGGACCCTGCTCCTCTGGGCCCTTCTCACTCCTTGTCATGGTGAGGCGTGGGCCCTGGACCCAGTGAGGTCTCCTCCTGGTTCACGTAGGAGATGTTGTTCATCCGGGTTCTCTGTGTGCGGCCAGCCTTGCTCTCTCCACGGCCGAGTTTGCCTCTCCCATTGCAGACCTTCGAACACACACGCACTGAGATTTGCTGCAGCTTTCCCCAGTGGAGGTGCTGGTGGGAGATGGGAGAGCATTCTGTGTGTGTGTGGAGAGGGAGGGGGAGAGAGAGCGCGCACGGTGGACCTAGTACTACGAACACTTATATGGTCCCACCCCGGCACCACCGTCCGTGAAGTTCCCGACGGTGGCCTAGGCTCAGAGAGTGAGGCCAAGCAGACTAACATGCTTTAGCGAACCATGAGGTGGTGGGCCCAAACCCAGTGCATGTGGTGTCCTTCAAGGAGCCCATGGCCTGGCTACCTCAGAGTCACCTAGGACCTTAAACATAGAGGTGACTGCGTGCCCCTTGTTTTTCATTTTTCCTCATTCTGTAGGTTTAGAGTAGATGCTGACAGTCTGTATTTTTCTAAATTGCTACTAACAGTTCTTACAGAGAGCCAAGTTTACACACAGCTGAGTTCCACCTTCCCATAGAGGATCCCCTTTTGTAAGGCCCAGGAGCTAGAACAAAAAGCCAGTTGAGTGTCCTTCCCCATTTTCTTCAAACCTCCATATCAACCTGGGCCTCGGTTTCCCACCAGCTTCCATGAGGGAGCCGGCCTGGGCCAGGGCTGCCAATGGGGAGAAGCAGGCACCGTGGAATCCTGCTCTAATGCCAGTGGCGTAGCCAACCCAGCTCCAAGCCCTGTCCCAGGAGAGACCCCACGAGAGCCTGGTTGCCCACTCAAGGCTCAGACTCCAGACTCTTTTGTGCTTTACCAAGAAGGGTCACCTCCTGGCCTTAGAGGGTAATGACATGCCCTTGAATCTGACCCAGACCGGCAGCCCTTTCCCTGCAGGGCCGGGTGGGAGAAGATCAACATTCTGCTTCCCCCGGAAGTCACCAGGGGCAGACTTGACTTTCGTGAACATGCTGACGGGATCTGAACCTGTCTGTTCAAACTGGCATTCATCGGGCAGTGTTGCCAACGAACAGCCCCTAATGCCTTACCACGAAGAGTTGATGGAAAAGGATGTTTCCCAAATCTGACAACAAACTGCCTTTAACTAAAAGTATAAGGGAGAGAAGTCACTTGGACAGTGTGCACTAAAGTAATTTTAGCAAAAATGCTTAGCACAGTGCTTGGTATTTTGAGCACAATCAATAAATTATGGTACAGTGACATCAATGGCTTTATTTCAGTTGATGGTGGGACAAGTGGTGTTGGCTAGGGCTATCAACAAAAACTATTTTTATAAGCAATTATTAAATCAGTGATTGCAATGTTGGTTGCCTGATGATTAAAAGAAGGCATGGTTTCTAGACCAAATATATCTAAAGAAACATTTTGGCAAGGCAGAACAGGCATGCTCCTTCCCTCTCTTGTATTTCTGTTTAGGGTGAAGATACCAAATTTCCTGTTGGGAAAAACATCGTGTACACCTGCAACGAGGGATACTCTCTTGTGGGAAACCCTGTTGCCAGATGTGGAGATGATTTGCGGTGGCTTGTTGGGGAAATGCATTGTCAGGGTGAGTGGCCTGGGCGGCAGCCTAAACTTTACAATGAGATAATAACGTGGAAGAGAATGAATCCAGACACATAATTGCTCATCGAGGGCCCCGTGTCTTGACCTCCCTTCACTGAAAGGCTCATGGGATCCTGAGTTTCACGAGTGCCCGGAGGAAGGCCTCAGCTTTCCCTAGTTGACAGAGCTGCGGGTGGGTGCAGCACGTTTTATTGTGATTTCTGGGACCAATAAGAATTGGCCAGGGAGCTCCGTTCTGGCAAAGACCATCAAGACATCTTCTAAAGTTCAATAACTAGGAGTGTACTGCAATCAATACCACAGTCAATCTCTGTCCTGTTCTGTTTCAGTGTAGACAAATTGTGTGATGTTAACACTACCCTTTGGCTTCTGTCTCAGCTGCACTGCAGTAGAAGTTCGTTTGGCAGATGGATCGACAGAGTATAGATATATTTTCCCTATAATGCTTGGCCTGTGCACATAAGGAATGCCTTAGTGAACCCAAGCACATTTTCTGTCTTGCATGTATACCTGTAAGTGAAAGTTCTGCGTCACAGGGTATGTCTACATTTAAATCTAGAAGATGCTGCCAGCGTTCCGTGCGATTGCTACTCAGTGGCACCCCTACCAAAATCTGAGGAGTTGAGATTGTTCTGAATCCTCACTCACGTCATCTCTCTTTAAAATTTTTTAGTTGTACAAGTAGTAGTGATGTCTTTTCATCTGTATTTCTTTCTGATGAATAGTGATGCCAAGCCTGTTTTCACTTGTTCATTGGACATTTGGCTATCCTCTCTGGTGAAGTGATTGTGCAATCTTTTGTCCATTTTTAAGGTCTGTCTTTTTTCTTACTGGTTCGTAGGACGTCCTCTCTTCCTCTTTGCCTGTCTCTGTCTTGTCTTTCTGTCTCCGTCGGAAGTTCTTCAGCAGAAATTACTGAAATGGGATATAAACAAACATTCCCTGGCTGGGGGTCATAGAGCCCCAAACTGGTTCAATAAAAAGATTAATCAGATGCTTCTGCTTGAAGAACTTCTTTCCTTTTATTGTGAAACCATTGGTGAAAAACAGTCCCCGTCTCTGTTCGTCTTAAAATGTCTTCATTTTATCTTCATATTGGAAAGATACTTTTATTGGATAAGGAATTATAAGTTAGCATTTATTTGCTCCAAACTCTTTAATGACTTCATCACATTGCCTCTAGCTTACTGGGGTCTTTTGTCTTTGCTTTCCAGCAGCAACTCTGCTCTGATGTGTCCTGGTATGATTCTCCTTGTCTTTATGCTGGCTGATACTCACAGGAGTTCTTGAACCTGTGCTTTAAGGTCCTTTGTCAATGTTAGAAAATTCTTGACCATTGTTGACTAAAAGAATTCTTGACCATTCTTTTTTTTTTAAGATTTTATTTATTATTTACTTTTAGAGAGGGAAGGGAAGGAGAGAGAGAGAGAGAGAGAGAGAGAGAGAGAGAGAGAGAGAGAGAGAGAGACATCAATGTGTGGTTGCTGGGGGTTATGGCCTGCAACCCAGGCATGTACCCTGACTGGGAATTGAACCTGGGACACTTTGGTTCCCAGCCCGTGCTCAATCCACTGAGCTATGCCAGCCAAGGACCATTCTTGACTAAAATATTGCACCTGTCCCATTCTTGTTCACTTTCCTCATGAAACACAAATGATACATTTTTAGATTTCATATATTATTATATACACACTCTTTTCTTTGTTTTACATCATTTTCCTCTTTGTTTCATTCTACATTTTCTATTGACCTATCTTAGTTTGTCAACTCTCTGTACAGTTGTATATACTGTACTTTTAAGAACTCTATTGAGTTCTTTTTTTTTAACTTTACCAGTTCTTTTTTAAAAAAATTTTTTTAAAGATTTTATTTATTTATTTTTAGAGAGGGAAGGGAGGGAGAAAGAGAGAGAGAGAGAAACATCAATGTGCAATTGCTGGGGGCCATGGCCTGCAACCCAGGTATGTACCCTGACCGGGAATCGAACCTGCGATGCTTTGGTTCGCAGCCCGCGCTCAATCCACTGAGCTATGCCAGCCAGGGCAACTCTATTGAGTTCTTAATTTTATTCTCCAATTCTAGATATTCCATTTATCTGCTTTTCTATACTTTCTAATTCTCTGTTGAAATTCCCCACCTCGTCATTTATTTTTTCCCCAACATAACTGTTAATCACAGTTATTTCGAGGTCCATGTCTGTTCATCCCATTATCTGGATCTGCTGTGGGTCTGCTTCTAAAGCCTTTTTATTTCATTCTGGTCAATTCTTATCTTTTTTGACTGTTAGACTAGCTTTGATTGAATGCCAGACTTTATGTGTGGAGAGTTAAAGAAATAATTTGAGGCTGTGGGGGATATCTTCCTTAAGAGAAGATTCGTTTTGTCTCTGGCAAGTTGTGAGGCTGGTTTACGCCCAGTTTGCGTTTATTTCCAGTGCGTAGCTGTTAACGGACCCCAACTGAAATTGTGATAGTAATATCTACGTAGGTCCCTTCTTTTCGACAGGACTGGGTTCTACATTTTTGTCTCTTAGCCCCGCAAGACTGCCTAAAACTCTATTCAACTTTTCAGCCTTTCAGCTGCATTCTTCTCAACATTCCCTCCCCCTACCCCATTGGCAAATACTTCAAGGACAGAGGCATTCCTAAATGCTGTCATCACCGCTTCAGACTTCCTTTCTCTCTGGAGCTTGGACCTTCAAAACTTGACTTGTATCTTGTGTCCTCAGCAGCACACAACACACTTGGCAAAATAGAGGCACTCAGCGGATGCTGTTTTGAATGGATGAATAAATGGACTTTCTGGTGCGGAAATAGAGCAGTATTTTGTAGACTGTCGTCCGTTAGAGAGATCTCCAGGATTTTTTAAAAATTGTGAATTCTGACTCGCTTTCCATCGCTATGCATGCATCTCATTTTTCTCTTGGCTGTTTTTTCAAGTAGAAAATTTGAACTAATGAACTAATCAAGCAAGAAAGAAAAGAGATGAGAAACAGCATTTCACACTTGTATGGTTGCAAGGTTAAAGGCAGCTCTTCAAAAATTTCGGATAGTAAAATATCCAACTGGATACATGCTAATCACACAACAGCGAGCATAGTTCTTGGGAAAATTCTAGCGGGGCTTAACCGGACCGGAGAGATAAGTGGCAGTGGTGAAAATCCTAGTTTTGGCAGCAGGCTGAACTATAGGGTTCTGTGTATAAGCTAATTTATTTTAGATCGTCACATTGCTGTGAGGGTAGGCGTGGAGGGTGGGAACTGTTTTGGCCTTCAGTCATTCCTTGGTCGATTTCATGTGGGGCGCAGTGGGGAGTGTCTTGTCTTCTCATGTGAAAAAGCAGAGCACGTCCATGAGCACCATGCAAGGCTGCCCTGCTTTTACACAGATGGTGCAGGACAGCCATGACCGTTGTGTTCTGTGTGTGTGTGTGTGTGTTTATCTTCAGAAATGGCCTGTGTTCTCCCTGCACTGAGGGATGGCCTTCAGAGTCAGCCCCAGCAGCCTTCCTACACCATCGGCGATAAGGTGACCTTTTCCTGTTCAGACGGCATGTCCTTGGAAGGGCCTTCGACAGTTCTCTGTGGATCCAGCCTCAAGTGGAACCCGGAGATAAAGGACATCCGTTGTGTGCACAAAGGTGAGCGGTCCAGGCTTGTCCAGGGATGCCCGCACTCCAGAGAGTGACGGTCCTGGTGGCGGTCCTTGGTGGCCCTGAGTCACCGTGACTGCTGAGTCCTTGCCTCCACCCCTGTCCCTCCATGGGAAGGAGGTCAGTTCATAGACCAAGTGACAGGCTTCGATACGTGGCACACGTAGAGTCACAGGATGAAAGGAAGGCGAGAAGAGCCCTGGTGATTCTAAAATTGTAACAAACCCCTTATATCATGGACGGGCTTTGTATCACTGATGGTGCCAGGAAAAGGATTTTTAAAAGCAAATTGCTGGTTTCTTCCTGATTCTAATACACTTTTATTGAGTACAAAATTGACATAATAATTACATGAAGTTCTGTATGTTTTATTTATGGGCTTTCAGAGAGTTTATTAGTATTTTTGAAATTAAAATTTTAAAAGCATTTACATTTAACATTGCAAAGCAGAAGTGATGAAGGAAAAGTACTGTGGTTTGTGAAGTTGTTCTAAATAGTGGAAATCCAAAAAAATGCAGCGTTTTGAATATTAAGCAAATTAAAACAGTGTTTTGGAACTTGAGGTAGAAAAAGATTTGGAAAGCCAAGTCATTTCTTTTTTAGAGATATTTAAGATGAAATGGATTTTTTAAAAATTAACCTTTTATTTCTTCTTTGTTTACTTTTTTACAAACAAAACTAAAAAATGTTTGAATGATTAAAACGGGAAAGAAGAAAACCCTCTTGCATCCCATTTACATGGTGTTTCTATTTCCCTTGGCTGTGATGTTGAGTTTGGTGCTGAAACCTGTCCTTTCTAGTGAGCACGAAGCACTAGACGCCATGAGAGATGCCGTCGAGTGAGTGAGGTGGGCACAGCCGCCAAGAGCAGGCCGCGTGGTGCGCCCTGGGACCACCGCCGTGGGCAGTGGTGTGAAAGGGAGTGGACACACGAGGAAGGCAGCCTGTCCCATGGAGTGCCCAGCACCCAGCTGCCACGTGCAGTCCAGGGTCGAAGGTCCTACCAGAGGACGGTTGCTTTTTCTCTCCGTGCACGGAAGCGCACACACCCATTTACTTGCCTGTTTGCAATTTGTTGCACGTGTGAAGGAATGCACCTGCGCCAGTGACTCTGCCGTTAGAGAGAGCAACGCACGATGGACGAGGTTGCTCGAATGCCAAAGGAGAGGGCGTCGCCTTGTTATCCCCTGAAGTGTCTGCTGCGGCCGCCTCGGAAGCACAGTGTGGCATGAACTGTCTCCCACGTAGCAGCACATTCTATTTAAGTTTTAGTTAAGAATGTTTTTCAGACCCGCATGGTTTCAGAAGGTGTAGAATGGAATAACTACCTTTTTAAAACTGAGCCTATAACTAACAAAAATCCAAGTTTGTCAGCCTCCAAAGTGAATGTTTAAAATACCTGCTGTGTCAATATTTAGTCTTTTTTTATTGTGGCAAAATATCATACCATCAAATCGGCCACGTTCCATTTTAAATGTACAGTTCAGTGGCATAAGTACATCCACATGATTGGTGTAACCTTCACCTCCTCCATCTCCAGAACTTCTCATCCTTCCAACTGAAACTTGTACCTATTAAACACTAAACCCTCATTCCCTTAGTATTTAGTCTGATGAGCAGGTGATTTGGTTTTAAAATAGTAAAGGTCCACACCTATATGGGCCTAATTCATGTTTGTTTGATTAATTGAGCTACAAGAAAACAAGGTTTTCGTTTAAACGCCAAAGCCTTGGCCTAGGTAATCTATAATAAGGAATTTTCACAAATTAATAATAATATTTAGCAATATTTAAATCTCAAGTGATTAGCAAATGAGGTTCTAATCATAATGCAGCAATAATTTCCATGGCTTAGCATTGAACTTTAGATGTTGGTGCATTTGTTAAATTTTCTCAACCCCACACGGTTGGGAATTCGGGGCCTGATCATTCTTTGTGTTGATGACTC